>NW_028318980.1:762500-1095000 GCF_062004578.1 Staurois parvus
ATTTTACTAAAATTAGTTGATGCAAACATAAATTCACCCCCACAACCAAAACTACTCCATCTAGTATTCTGTATGACCTCCATGATTTGTAAGGACAGCACCAAGTCTTCTAGGCATGGAATGAAAAAGTTGGCGACATATTGCAACATCTATATTTTTCATTCTTCACGAACGACCTCTTTTAGAGCCTGGATGCTGGATGGAGAGTGATGTTCAGCTTGTCTCTTCAGAATTCCCCATAGGTGTTCAGCTGGGTTCAGATCAGGAGACATATTTGACCACTGAATCACTTTCACCATGTTCTTCAGAGATAAAAGAGAATTGAAAATATTGAAAGAGAAGATGCTACCATCACTCCATGCCCTTGGACGTCATGCACTTTTCCAACATGGCAATGATCTAAAACACACATCTAAGGCCACTGTTGGTATTAGATGTGTGTTTTGGATCATTGAACATGTTGGAAAAGTGCACTACGACCAAGGGCCAGGGGCAGACTGACCATTTGGAAACTCGGGCACTGCCCGAGGGCCCGGGGTCAGTAGGGGGCCCCATGAGATGCCCCTGGTACCTTTTTCATAGGCTTTTTTGAGTTTGGGCAAGGACACAGGGGCCCCATGATCCCCTATTGCCCGGGGGCCCCATGAGTTGTCAGTCCGCCCCTGTTAAATACAGACTTCCAGAAGCCAACAATAGATTTACAATTCCATAGTACGTGAAATAAATTCCCTCTATGAGTACAGTTCCTCCAACACTCAGCTAAACGACGGCGATACATTTTCCATAATCTGCATGGAGTGAGATACCATCTATGTAATATCTGTATCACTACATTTTTTTTTTAAACCTTCTATATCAGAACACAACGTCTTAATGCTGCATTGCATTTCCCACAGGGGCCCCATGATCCACTATTGCCCTGGGGCCCCATGAGTTGTCAGTCCGCCCCTGCCAAGGGCACAGAGTGATGGTAACATCTTCTCTTCAATATTTTCAATCCTCTTTCATTTCTGAAGAAGACCAGGGAGAAAGTGATTGAATGACCAAGTATGTCTCCTGAGCTGAACCCAGGCGAACACCTATGGGGAATTCTGAAGAAGCACGGAGTCAGGAAAGCATTTTCTCTTTCAATATAGAACAGTACAGTTGCAAGAAAAAGTATGTGAACCCCTTGGGATTATGTGGAGTTTTGCATGAATTGGGCATAAAATGTGCTCTGAATGTCATCTAAGTCACAACAATAGAAGAACACAGTCTGCTGAACATAATACTACACAAACATTAGATGTTGCCATGGTTTAATTGCACATAACATGTAAACATTCACAGTGCAGGGAGGAAAAAGTATGTGAGACCTAGCTTAATGACATCTCCCAGAGCCAATTGGAGCCAGGAGTGAGCCAACCTTGACTCCAATCAGTGTGATGATATTGGATGTGTTGCTGACAGCTGTCCTGCCCTTAAAAAACACACACCTGTTTTGGGTTTACTGGTTTCAAGAAGCACTGTCTGATGTGAACCATGCCTCGCAGAAAAGAGCTCTCAGAAGACCTACGATCAAGAATTGTTGACTTGCATGAAGCTGGAAAGGGTTACAAAAGTATCTCCAAAAGCCTAATGTTCATGTGTCCACGGTAAGACAGACTGTTTTCAAATGGAGAAAGTTTAGCACTGTTGCTACTCTCCCTAGGCGTGGTCGTCCTGTAAAAACGACTGCAAGAGCACAGCGCAGAATGCTGCATGAGGTAAAGAAGAATCCCAGAGTGTCAGCTAAAGACCTACAGAAATATCTGGCACATGCTAACATTTTTGTTGACACATCTACAATAAGGAAAACATTAAACAAGAATGGAGTACATGGGAGGACACCACGGAGGAAGCCATTGCTGTCCAAAAAGAATATTGCAGCACGTTTGAAGTTTGCAAAAGAGCACCTGGATGTTCCACAGCACTACTGGCAAAATATACTGTGGACAGATGAAACCAAGATTGAGTTGTTTGGGAAGAACACACAACACTATGTGTGGAGAAAAAAAGGCACAGCACACCAACATCAAAACCTCATCCCCACTGTAAAACATGGCGGAGGGAGCATCATGGTTTGGGGCTGCTTTGCTGCCTCATGGCCTGGACGGATTGTTTTCATTGATGGGAAAATGAATTCCAGAGTTTATCAAGACATTTTTCTGGAAAACGTACGACCATCCGTCAGCCAACTGAAGCTCCGCAGAGGATGGGTGATGCAACAGAACAATGACCCAAAGCATACAAGTAATTCAACAAAACAATGGCTGCAACAGCACAGAATACGCCTTCTGGAGTGGCCCAGTCAGAGTCCTGACCTCAACCCGATTGAAATGCTGTGGCATGACCTTAAGAGAGCGATTCACACCAGATATCCCAAGAATATTGCTACACTGAAACAGTTTTGTGAAGAGGAGTGGTCCAAAATTACTACAGATCGTTGTGCAGGTCTGATCTGCAACTACAGGAAACGTTTGGTTGAGGTTATTGCTGCCAAAGGAGGGTCAACCAGTTATTAAGTCCAAAGGTTCACATACTTTTTCCTCCCTGCACTGTGAATGTTTACATGTTATGTGCAATTAAACCATGGCAACATCTAATGTTTGTGTAGTATTATGTTCAGCAGACTGTGTTCTTCTATTGTTGTGACTTAGATGACGTTCAAAGCACATTTTATGCCCAATTCATGCAAAACTCCACGTAATCCCAAGGGGTTCACATACTTTTTCTTGCAACTGTACATCTGTGAATTCATTACACCATCAATGACACCAACAGCACTCAGGCAGCCCCACAAAAGGACACTGCCACCCCCATGTTTCACTGTAGGCACCATGCATTTTTCTTTGTACTCCTCACCATTGGATGCCATATAGTTTTGAAACCATTAGTTCCAAAAACATTTATCTTGGTCTCATCATTCCAGAATACAGAGTCCCAGTAATCTTCTTCTTTTTTCAGCTTGGGCCCTAGCAAATTCTAGGCCCCCCTCAGGACCTCTATTGCCTACCTGATTTTGAACCCAGCCTGGTTTCTGACCCTCCTCTGATTTAGTACTGCTGCTACCTGGCTCTTACTGATTCCAGGTCATCTTCACTATGGCTTGCTTCTCACATCTATGGGTTCCTTTGCTCCACCTGTGTGCCTGCATTCTGCATCCAGTCTGTGCATCCACAGTATCCCAGAAGTAAACAGCGTACCCTCAGATCCTCTGTTGTGTCTGGACCCACCACAGGCACCTGTGACACTCCTGGTCCTGCTACTCCCTGTTACTGACTCCAGGGGGTATTGGACAGGAGGTCTAAGGGAAGCCCTCTCATCAACTCTGCCTCTACCAGGTAAATTACTAGAACCCTGGTTACAAATGAAGTCTATATCTTTTTGCTGTTTACTAACTAATGGCAGGAAGAGGGGAAGACTGGGATATTAAGATGTCTCGGACGACTCACTGTTAGAATATCTGAGTTCCCCCAAAGGGTACTCACACCATATACTCAGCGCCAGATTTAAAAAACAGATGGCAAAAAAGAAATACTACAAATCTTTGTTCCAGGCTTGGACATTCTGGGGTCAAACAGGATGGACATTTTGTTAAGATAATATTACCTAACAAAGGGGATCCTGTATAGTCTCCAAATCATCACAAATTTACTGGTAAGATAATGCACTGTTCCTTTTAGCCAGGGGTGCCAAGCTCAATTTAATCAGTACTATGGTTGCCCTTGCCGGTTGTGCCTGTAAGACTAGATGTCCGGAACACCCTTTCCACCACCATCACAAGTCAGGATTCCCCCACCCTTCATTACATAACAGTTCACCCCCTCTTACGTTGTGCTGCTGCCAGGAAGAAGCTGAGGGCGGAGCTGGGAAGCAGAAATTGCAGGGTCTGGAGAAGCACCAAAGGAGGGCTGTACTCAGCTGTCAGAGTCTGCTGAATGCTGAGACCAGGGGAGGCACAGACAAGGGGGTGCTGTGGCTGCACAGAGAAGTGCAGAATTTGGTGGAGGAGTTCTGTCCTCCTTTCTGTTGCAAACTGCTGAGACAAGCTGAGGGTGGAGACTTGGGGGGGGGGGGGGGGGTGCAGCTGCAGGAGAGGTGCAAGGGCCACATAAAATGGCCTGGTGGGCTGGATTTGGCCTTGTGTTTGATATATGTGCTATCAACCAGGGGCGGACTGACCATTTGGAAACTCGGGCACCGCCCGAGGGCCTGGGGTCAGTAGGGGGCCCCATGAGATGCCTCTGGTACCTTTTTCATAGGCTTTTTTGAGTTTGGGCAAGGACACAGGGGCCCCATGATCCCCTATTGCCCGGGGGCCCCATGAGTTGTCAGTCCGCCCCTGCTATCATCCTATTCACTGGCCTAGATGCTGGTAGTTTCTTCACAAAAACCATGCTGTACTGTGTATATGAAAAGAAAATCCACAATTTAAAAGCATCAAGTGCAGCCCTCTTGGCACCCCACAGAGATCAAATGGGTTGCCTAAGTACCGCATCTGCACTACATATTTGTAGCTCTAACAGCAGTAGACCGAGAACAAAGTCCAAATAATCACTTACCAGTTCATTGCACTCCAGATGAGCATGTATTACCTCCGGTCAGTATCATCATTCAATCCACTTTTAGGAAGTTATGAGGGTAGAATCACCAACTCCTTCAACATCACTTACTTAAGTAGTACAGTCATCTTTATATCCTTCCTGTTTGGGGGGGGGGGGTGCTACCTCCTCCGAGTCCCAGGATATGTGTGAATTCTACTGTCATAGTTCCATGGAAATTAAATATTCATTTTTTTTTGCAACTGTATGTAAGTTTAGCTAGAAGAACCATAAAACAGAAAGGTCAGGTTTAGTAGGATCACATTGAAAAATGGTATGTGTAGTCCAGGGGCGGACTGACCATTTGGAAACTCAGGCACTGCCCGAGGGCCCGGGGTCAGTAGGGGGCCCCATGAGATGCCCCTGGTACCTTTTTCATAGGCTTTTTTGAGTTTGGCCAAGGACACAGGGGCCCCATGATCCCCTATTGCCCGGGGGCCCCATGAGTTGTCAGTCCTCCCCTGACATGAAGGTAAAAAACCTTCTGTGTACTGCTTCCCCTAACAGGCCCTCCTATTACTCAACTGAGCCCCCATTCGATCCAGCAATGTGCACTGGAGCATTGGCTGTCCCGAGTTTCTCTCTCATCATCGGCTGAGACACAGTCAGGGGCGGACTGACCATTTGGAAACTCGGGCACTGCCCGAGGGCCCGGGGTCAGTAGGGGGCCCCATGAGATGCCCCTGGTACCTTTTTCATAGGCTTTTTTGAGTTTGGGCAAGGACACAGGGGCCCCATGATCCCCTATTGCCCGGGGGCCCCATGAGTTGTCAGTCCTCCCCTGACATGAAGGTAAAAAACCTTCTGTGTACTGCTTCCCCTAACAGGCCCTCCTATTACTCAACTGAGCCCCCATTCGATCCAGCAATGTGCACTGGAGCATTGGCTGCCCCGAGTTTCTCTCTCATCATCGGCTGAGACACAGCCAGGGGCGGACTGACCATTTGGAAACTCGGGCGCTGCCCGAGGGCCAGGGGTCAGTAGGGGGCAGGGGTGGACTGACCATTGGGAAACTCGGGCAATGCCCGAGGGCCCCGGGTCTAGGGGGGCCCCATGAGATGCCCCTGGTACCTTTTTCATAGGCTTTTTTGAGTTTGGGCAAGGACACAGGGACCCATTGATCCCCTATTGCCCGGGGGCCCCATGAGTTGTCAGTCCGCCCCTGGTAGGGGGCCCCATGAGATGCCCCTGGTACCTTTTTCATAGGCTTTTTTGAGTTTGGGCAAGGACACAGGGGCCCCATGATCCCCTATTGCCCTGGGGCCCCATGAGTTGTCAGTCCGCCACCTGGTAGGGGGCCCTATGAGTTGCCCCTGGTACCTTTTTCATAGGCTTTTTTGAGTTTGGGCAAGGACATAGGGGCCCCATGATCCCCTTTTGCCTGGGGGCCCCATGAGTTGTCAGTCCGCTCCTGGTAGGGGGCCCCATGAGATGCCCCTGGTACCTTTTTCATAGGCTTTTTTGAGTTTGGGCAAGGACACAGGGGCCCCATGATCCCCTATTGCCCGGGGGCCCCATGAGTTGTCAGTCCATCCAGGGGTGGACTGACCATTTGGAAACTCGGGCAATGCCCGAGGGCCCGGGGTCTAGGGGGGCCCCATGAGATGCCCCTGGTACCTTTTTCATAGGCTTTTTTGAGTTTGGGCAAGGACACAGGGGCCCCATGATCCCCTATTGCCCTGGGGCCCCATGAGTTGTCAGTCCGCCCCTGGTGTAATCAGTACTAGTGTTTCCATTAAATGTTTAATGGAAGTTGAGTTTACCTTTCAAGAGTTTGAAAACTTGTATTTTCTATTGTTTACACAGTTTATGCGTGTATACAAAGTTTCCCAGTACTTACAAAGATCAATAACATTAAATTTAAAAAAAGCAAAAAAAACCACAATAAAATTGGAAAAAAATAACTCCGCGGGAAACACAATGCAGCATTAAGAGGTTTTGTTCTGATATAGAAGGTTTTAAAAAATGTGAAAGCAGAAAAAGAAATACAAAAACTAAAATTATTTTCCTAGTACCTAGAAAGATCAATATTATTTGTTCGGAAAAAGAAAAACTCTGTGGGGAACGCAATGCAGCATTAAGACGTTGTGTTCTGATATAGAAGGTTTAAAAAAAAAATGTAGTGATACAGATATTACATAGATGGTATCTCACTCCATGCAGATCATCGAAAATGTACCGCCGTCGTTTAGCTGAGTGTTGGAGAATTTACTCATTGAGGGAATTTATTTCATGTACTATGGAATTGTAAATCTATTGTTGGCTTCTGGAAGTCTGTATTTAACAAGGGCGGACTGACAACTCATGGGGCCCCCGGGCAATAGGGGATCATGGGGCCCCTGTGTTCTTGCCCAAACTCAAAAAAGCCTATGAAAAAGGTACCAGGGGCATCTCATGGGGCCCCCTACTGACCCCGGGCCCTCGGGCAGTGCCCGAGTTTCCAAATGGTCAGTCCGCCCCTGGCCCTTGGTCTTCGTGCACTTTTCCAACATGTTCAATGATCCAAAACACACATCTAATACCAACAGTGGCCTTAGATGTGTGTTTTGGATCATTGCCATGTTGGAAAAGTGCATGACGTCCAAGGGCATGGAGTGATGGTAGCATCTTATCTTTCAATATTTTCAATTCTCTTTCATCCCAAACTCCAAAAAGCCTATGAAAAAGGTACCAGGAGCATCTCATGGGGCCCCCTACTGACCCAGGGCCCTCGGGCATTGCCCGAGTTTCCAAATGGTCAGTCCGCCCCTGGTATTTAACCACTTCAAGTCACTTTTACCCCCTTCCAGCCCAGGCCAATTTTCAGCTTTCAGCGCTATCACACTTTGAATGACAATTGCACGGTCATGCAACACCCATATGATTTTTTTTAGCATTTTTTTGAGACGGATAAAACTTTATTTTGGTGGTATTTATTCACCACTGGGATTTTTATTTTTTTTTTTGTTATATAAATGAAAAAGTCCAAAAATTTTGAAAAAAAGTGTTTTTCTGATACAAGTTTGCAAATAAATAATCTTTCTTCATACATCTTGGCCAAAATGTATTCAGTTATCTTTTTGGTAAAAAAATGACCCAAATTAGTTTATAACCAAAAATTAATTATTTAATTTTTTACATTTTTATTTAATTTTTTTATATTATTATTTATGTTTTTTTTTTTTTACATACTGTCACCCTAGCAGTACAGTGTCACCATAGTGACACTGTACTACTTGTGGGGGGTGATGAAGATTTTTTTTTTTTCTACAATGATTGCTTTTACACCCATAAAGGCTGTAAAATCAATTATTTCTCCTTCTCTCTGGCTGCATTCTTGCAGCCATTGAGAAATACTGTGTGAGCTGTGATTGGTCACAGCTTGTCACATGGTACAAGGCTGTTGTGAATAGCCCTGTACCATGTGATCTCTGTGGTCATTCACAATTTTCGCATGTAGTAAGCAATGATGTCAGAAGTGACATCTTGCTTACTACTCTGCATGTGATCACTGATTGGCCAATCAGTGATCACATGATCGGGACCTCACACAGAGGTCCCGTACAGAGATCAGTGTTCTGCTGTGTCCAGAGGACACAGCGGCACCGGATCGCAGTGTCGCGCGCTCCCAGGGAGTGCGCACAATCCAAAATGGTGGGCGCCGTTTATGAATGGCAACCCGCCCCTGGACTGCCACCGTCTGGCCGTTTATATACAGCAGCCGGACGGGAAGTGGTTAAAGGCTTTTTTTTTTTTTAATAACAAACACATCATACTTCCCTTCTGCAATGGTTTTGCACATAGCTACTTGTGGGGGGTGATGAATATTTTTTTTTTTTACACCGATTGCTTTTACACCCGTAAAGGCTGTAAAAACAATCATTTCTCCTTCTCTCTGGCTGCATTCTTGCAGCCATTGAGAAATACTGTGAGAGCTGTGATTGATCACAGCTTGTCACATGGTACAAGGCTGTTGTGTCATTCACAGTTTTCACACGTAGTAAGCAATGATGTCAGAAGTGACAACTTGCTTACACCCACAGTATTCATGTGATCACTGATTGGCCAATCATTGATCACATGATCGGGACCTCGTACAGAGATACCGTACAGCGATCGGTGTTCCGCTGTGTCCGGAGGACACAACGGGCACCGGGATGTGGTGCTGCGCGCTCCCGGGGAGCGCGCACCATCCAAAATGGCGGGCGCCATTTATGAACAGCAACCCGCCCCTGCACTGCCACCATCAGGCCGTTTATATATATATGGGCCGGACGGGAAGTGGTAATTTGATATTTGATATTGGCTGTTTCTGGTATTTTTACACCTCCAGTACCTCAACTTCGATAGATATTGTGTCCCTAAAAAATATAGGACAGCAGTTACGCCTATCTTGATTGCATCTCACCTCACAATAGCGAGTAAATGGAAGCAAATTCTAACTCCTAATTTGCCGGAAGGTATTCAGAGGGTTGGAGCTGAATGCTCTCATGAACACTTCTTTGCGACTTCTGAAGATAGATCTACACAATTCCGTAAAGTGTGGGAACCTTGGATGGCAAAATATAACGACTGGCATATCCAATAGTCCTGGATTGGGGAAGAGAATATTCCATAGAGTTCATGTAAACATAATTATCTATTTTATATTATTATTTATTATAGGTACTTATATAGCACCGTCACTTTACACAGCGCTTTACATATATATTGTATACAGGCGTACCTCGGTTTGCAAATTTAATGCGTTCTCCGGGACGTTTCGTATTGCGAAATATTCATAAACCGGTTTCCAATAGGAATGCATTGAAAAACAATTAATCCGGAGGTCCGAAAAAAGTAAAAAAAAAGTATTTTTTCTTTTCAAAACTCTTTTTAAAGTGCACTTTAAAGGCATAAATACTGTACAGGGACATGATTAAAAATTAAGTCATAAATGCACTGAAAACCAATAAATCCATTCCAGAGGTCAGAAAAAAGTTTTAAAAAAAGTCTTTTATCTGTTCAAAGCTCTTTATAAAGTGCACTTTAAAGGCATAAATACTGTACAGGGACATCATTCAAAATTAATTCGTAAATGTATTGAAAACCAATTAATCCGTTCCGGAGGTCAGAAAGAAAGTAAAAAAAAAAATATTTTATTTGTTCAAAACTCTTTATAAAGTGCACTTTAAAGGCATAAATACTGTACAGGGACATGATTAAAAATGAATTCGTAAATGCATTGAAAACCAATTAATCCGTTCCGGAGGTCAGAAAAAAGTTTTAAAAAAAGTATTTTATCTGTTCAAAACTCTTTATAAAGTGCACTTTAAAGGCATAAATACTGTACAGGGACATGATTAAAAATTAATTTGTAAATGCATTGAAAACCAATTAATCCGTTCTGGAGGTCAGAAAAAAAAAGTATTTTATCTGTTCAAAACTCTTTATAAAGTGCACTTGAAAGCCATAAATACTGTACAGAGACATGATTAAAAATTTCCAGAATGGCTCCAAAACTTGATGCAAAAACCGCTCCAACACCTCCACATCCAACGCCACATACTACCCACAGACCCTAGCATGCACGGGGCCGGCGCTATAAACTTCCCAGGTGCAATTCATCCTGGGGAAACTTGCTTCGTATTGCGAAAAAAAATAGTAAATGCATTGAAAAGCATTTCATCCGTTCCGGAGGTCAGAAAAAAAGTAAAAAAAAAGTATTTTATCTGTTCAAAACTTTTTATAAAGTGCACTTTAAAGGCATAAATACTGTACAGAGACATGATTAAAAATTTGCAGAATGGCTCCAAAAGTCGATGCAAAAACCTCTCCAACACCTCCACATCCAAAGCCACGTGCTACCCACAGACTCCAGCATGCACGGGGCCGGCGCTACAAACCTCCCAGGTGCAATACATCCTGGGGAAACTTTCTTCGTATTGCGAAAAAAAAAATAGTAAATGCATTGAAAACCAATTCATCCGTTCCGGACAGGAACGGACGGACCATTTGGAAACTCGGACACTGCCCAAAGGGCCCGGGGTTAGTAGGGGGCCCCATGAGATGCCCCTGGTACCTTTTTCATAGGATTTTTTGAGTTTGGGCAAGGACACAGGGGCCCCATGATCCCCTATTGCCCGGGGGCCCCATGAGTTGTCAGTCCGCCCCTGGTTCCGGAGGTCAGAAAAATTAAAAAAAAAAGTATTTTCTGTTCAAAACTCTTTATAAAGTGCACTTTCAAGGCACGGGGCCGGCGCCATAAACCTCCCAGGTGCAATGCATCCTGGGGAAACTTGTTTCGTATTGTGAAAACAATTCGTAAATTGAGGCATTTTTTTCAATCGAAAATTAAGTTGACCGAGGCGTTCGTAAACCGAGGTATGCCTGTATTCTCATCAGTCCCTAACCCTCAAGGGGCGTACAATCTAAGGTCCCTAACTCACATTCATACGTACACATACTAGGGACAATTTAGACAGGAGCCTATTAACCTTCCAGCATGTCTTTTGAGTGTGGGAGGAAACCGGAGCACCCGGAGGAAACCCAGACAGGCACAGGGAGAACATGCAAACTCCAGGCAGGTGGTGCCATGGTTGGGATTTAAACCAACAACCCCAGTACTGCCAGGTGGAAGTTCTAACCATTTAGCCACTGTGCTGCCCATTAGTGTGAACAGGGTGCTACAGACTTGGCAAGTTTTGTTTGTGTTTATTTTATGTTCATAATCTATACATTTTAATTCCTTTCTCTGATGTTGCTGTAAGTGACAGTATAACTATTACTAGATGCTGTGAGGCCTATCTGGCTCAAAACTCTGTATCTAGTTTCTGTCTAATTGTTTCTACTGACCTATGTTGTCAGTCTTCGTTGAATAATAAAATTTCAATAAAAACTATTCAAACGATAAAAAATAGTGAACGCAAAAAAAGAATTACAAAAAGTAAAATAAGTTTTCCTAGTAACTGAATTAATCAATAATATCTGCTTAAAAAAATGGAAAAAACATACTTGTATGGGAAATGCAATGTAGCATTAAGAAATTTGGTTCTGATACAGGAGGTTCTTTAAATGTAGTGAAAGCAGGAAAAAGAATTACAAAAACTAAAAAAAGTTTTCCTATGAGATTTTCTAGTACCGAAAAAAATCAAGAATATTTGTAAAGAAAAAAAATGGAAATAAAACGTACCTGTGTGGGAAATGCAATGTAGCATTAAGAAGTTTTGCTCTGATATAGTAGGTTTAAAAAAATATAGTGAAAGCAGGAAAAGGTATTACAAAAACTAACAAAAGGTTTCCTGTGAGTAGTTTTCCCAGTACCGAAAAAAATCAATAGCATTTGTTAAGAAAAAAAAATTGGAAAAAACGTACCTGTGTGAGAAATGCAATATAACATTAAAATGTTTTGCTGGGATATAGTAGGTTTTAAAAAAAATGTAGGTTTAAAAAAAAATGTAGTGAAAGCAGGAAAAAGAATTACAAAAACGAACAAAAGTTTTCCTATGAGTAGTTTTCCTATTCCCAAAAAAAAATCAAGAGTGTTAAGAAAAAAAAATTGGGAAATGCAACACAGCATTAAAAGGTTTTGCTGGGATACAGCAGGTTTATAAAAAAATGTAGTGAAAGCAGGAGAAAGTATTACAAAAACTAACAAAATGTTTCCTATGAGTAGTTTTCCTAGTACACAAAAAAAATTAAGAATATTTGCTATGAAAAAAACATTGGAAAAAAAACGTACCTGTATAGGAAATGCAATGTAGCATTAAAAGTGTTGCTCTGATATAGTTTAAAAAAAATGTAGTGAAAGCAGGAAAATGAACTATTATTATTATTATTATACAGTATTTATAAAGCGCCGATAGTTCGCTCAGCGCTGTACATTACAAAGGGGGACAGAACATGTGACAGAACAATAAAAATACAATGCAAAACATGAGGGGATTGAGGGCCCTGCTCTTTCGAGCTTACAATCTAGGAGGGAGGGGATGGTGGCACAGGAGGAGATATCTGTGGGGGATGGAGTGGTAGGAAGAATGGAGGAGGTTGGCAAGTTAGCAGGGGGTGGGGTAGGCTTCCCTGAAGAGGTGGGTTTTCAGGGTGCGCCTAAAGGAGATGAGAGTAGGTGATAATCTGATGTATTGGGGCAGGGAGTTCCAGAGGATGGGTGACACCCTGGAGAAGTCCTGGAGGCGGGCATGGGAGGAGGAGACCAGGGAGCTAGAGAGAAGGAGGTCTTGTGAGGAGTGTGCGTGCTGGGCGGTACTTGGATATTAGGTCAGTGATGTAGTTCGGGGCAGTATGGTGGATGGCTTTGTACGTCAGTGTTAGGATTTTGAATTTGATCCATTGGGCAATCGGAAGCCAGTGGAGGGATTGGCAGAGGGGGGTGGCGGAGATGGAGCGGTTGGAAAGGTGAATGAGTCTGGCAGCCGTATTCAGGATGGACTGAAGCGAGGATACCCAGCGGCGAGGCAGGCCAGTGAGGAGGGAGTTGCAGTAGTCGAGTCGTGTTATAATGAGGGAGTGGATGAGCTGTTTAGTGGTTTCTGGGGTTAGGAACGTGCAAATTTTGGTGATGTTGCGGAGGTGGAGTCTGCATTAGTTTGTTAGCGATTGGACTTGGGGATGGAAGGATAGGTTGGAGTCCAGAATGACACCAAGTACTCTGGCATGCGGGGCGGGTTTGATGGTGGCGTTGTTGGATGTGATGGAGAAGTCAATGGGGGGTGGTGTCCAGGCTGGGGGGAAAGCAAGAAACTCGGTTTTGGAGAGGTTCAGTTTAAGGAAGTGGAGCGACATCCAGTCTGATATGTCGCTCAGTAGGTGTGTGATTCGGGCGGAGACCGAGGGGGTGAGGTGGGGGGTTGAGAGATAGATTTGTGTGTCGTCGGCATAGAGGTGGTAGTTGAAGCCGTGAGAGTGTATGAGTTGGCCAAGGGAGGAGGTGTAGATGGAGAAGAGAAGGGGCCCGAGGACAGAGCCTTGAGGGACCCCAACAGAGAGGGGGAGTGAGGGGGAGGTGGTAGCATTATAGGTAACGCTGAAAGAGCGTTGTGACAGGTAGGATGAGAGCCAGGAGAGAGCAGACCTCTGAGGCCGAGGGAGTGTAGTTTTTTTGAGGAGGAGGGGGTGGTCGACTGTGTCGAAGGCTGCAGAGAGGTCAAGGAGTAGGAGCACTGAATAGTGGCCATTAGCTTTGGCGGTTAACAGGTCGTTGGAGAGTTTGAGTAAGGCAGTTTCGGTGGAGTGTAGGGAACGGAAGCCGGACTGTAGGGGATCGAGGAGGTGTAGACTAGGCGCTCGAGAAGTTTAGATGTAAATGGGAGCAGGGAGATGGGTCTGAGGTTGTTTGGGTCATTGGGGTCCAGGGAAGGCTTTTTAAGTATGGGGGTGATGTGTGCATGTTTCAGAGGGGAGGGGAAAGTGCCGGAGGAGAGGGAGAGATTAAAGATGTGGGTGAGGGAGCGTAGGATGGAGGGGGAGGGAGGTCGTAGGAGTTGTGAGGGGATAGGGTCGAGGGGGCAGGTGGTGAGGCGGGCATCAGAGAGGATCTTGGAGACTTCCTCTATGGTAGTAAGGTCAAAGGTGCGGAGTGTTGGGGGGGCTTCAGTATGAGGAATGTAGGGTGGGGTGGAAGTGGGGGTCAGAGCAGTGGTGGGGCCACTAACTAACAAAAGGTGTCCTATGAGTAGTTTTACTAGTACCCAAAAAAAATCCAGAATATTTGTTGAGAAAAAAAATTGTAGTGAAAGCAGGAAAAGGAATGACAAAAACGAACAAAATGTTTCCTATGAGTAGTTTTCCTAGTCCTGAAAAAATCAATAGCATTTGTTAAGAAAAAAAGCTGGAAAAAACGTACCTGTGTGGGAAATACAATGTAGCATTAAAAAGTTTTGCTCTGATATAGTAGATTTAAAAAAAAATGTAGTGAAAGCAGAAGTATTACAAAAACTAACAAAATGGTTCCTATGAGTAGTTTTCTTAGTACACAAAAAAAAAGAATATTTGTTATGAAAAAAAAATGGAAAAAACGTACCTGTATAGGAAATGCAATGTAGCATTAAAAAGTTTTGCTCTGATATAGTTGGTTATAAAAATGTAGTGAAAGCAGGAAAAAGAAATATAAAAACTAACAAAAGGTTTCCCATGAGTAGTTTTCCTAGTACCAAAAAAAAATCAATAGCATTTGTTAAGAAGAAAAAATTGGAAAAAACATACCTGTGTGAGAAATGCAATATAGCATTAAAAGGTTTTGCTGTGATATAGTAGGTTTTAAAAAAAAAAATGTAGTGAAAGCAGGAAAAAGTATTAAAACAACTAACAAAAGGTTTCCTATGAGTAGTTTTCTTAGTACACGAAAAAAATCAAGAATAGTTGTAATGAAAAAAAAATTGGAAAAAACGTACCTGTGTGGGAAATGCAATGTAGCATTAAAAAGTTTTGCTGGGATATAGTAGGTTTTAAAAAAAATGTAGGTTTAAAAAAAAATGTAGTGAAAGCAGGAAAAAGAATTACAAAAACGAACAAAAGTTTTCCTATGAGTAGTTTTCCTATTCCCAAAAAAAAATCAAGAGTGTTAAGAAAAAAAAATTGGGAAATGCAACACAGCATTAAAAGGTTTTGCTGGGATACAGCAGGTTTATAAAAAAATGTAGTGAAAGCAGGAGAAAGTATTACAAAAACTAACAAAATGTTTCCTATGAGTAGTTTTCCTAGTACACAAAAAAAATTAAGAATATTTGCTATGAAAAAAACATTGGAAAAAAAACGTACCTGTATAGGAAATGCAATGTAGCATTAAAAGTGTTGCTCTGATATAGTTTAAAAAAAATGTAGTGAAAGCAGGAAAATGAACTATTATTATTATTATTATACAGTATTTATAAAGCGCCGATAGTTCGCTCAGCGCTGTACATTACAAAGGGGGACAGAACATGTGACAGAACAATAAAAATACAATGCAAAACATGAGGGGATTGAGGGCCCTGCTCTTTCGAGCTTACAATCTAGGAGGGAGGGGATGGTGGCACAGGAGGAGATATCTGTGGGGGATGGAGTGGTAGGAAGAATGGAGGAGGTTGGCAAGTTAGCAGGGGGTGGGGTAGGCTTCCCTGAAGAGGTGGGTTTTCAGGGTGCGCCTAAAGGAGATGAGAGTAGGTGATAATCTGATGTATTGGGGCAGGGAGTTCCAGAGGATGGGTGACACCCTGGAGAAGTCCTGGAGGCGGGCATGGGAGGAGGAGACCAGGGAGCTAGAGAGAAGGAGGTCTTGTGAGGAGTGTGCGTGCTGGGCGGTACTTGGATATTAGGTCAGTGATGTAGTTCGGGGCAGTATGGTGGATGGCTTTGTACGTCAGTGTTAGGATTTTGAATTTGATCCATTGGGCAATCGGAAGCCAGTGGAGGGATTGGCAGAGGGGGGTGGCGGAGATGGAGCGGTTGGAAAGGTGAATGAGTCTGGCAGCCGTATTCAGGATGGACTGAAGCGAGGATACCCAGCGGCGAGGCAGGCCAGTGAGGAGGGAGTTGCAGTAGTCGAGTCGTGTTATAATGAGGGAGTGGATGAGCTGTTTAGTGGTTTCTGGGGTTAGGAACGTGCAAATTTTGGTGATGTTGCGGAGGTGGAGTCTGCATTAGTTTGTTAGCGATTGGACTTGGGGATGGAAGGATAGGTTGGAGTCCAGAATGACACCAAGTACTCTGGCATGCGGGGCGGGTTTGATGGTGGCGTTGTTGGATGTGATGGAGAAGTCAATGGGGGGTGGTGTCCAGGCTGGGGGGAAAGCAAGAAACTCGGTTTTGGAGAGGTTCAGTTTAAGGAAGTGGAGCGACATCCAGTCTGATATGTCGCTCAGTAGGTGTGTGATTCGGGCGGAGACCGAGGGGGTGAGGTGGGGGGTTGAGAGATAGATTTGTGTGTCGTCGGCATAGAGGTGGTAGTTGAAGCCGTGAGAGTGTATGAGTTGGCCAAGGGAGGAGGTGTAGATGGAGAAGAGAAGGGGCCCGAGGACAGAGCCTTGAGGGACCCCAACAGAGAGGGGGAGTGAGGGGGAGGTGGTAGCATTATAGGTAACGCTGAAAGAGCGTTGTGACAGGTAGGATGAGAGCCAGGAGAGAGCAGACCTCTGAGGCCGAGGGAGTGTAGTTTTTTTGAGGAGGAGGGGGTGGTCGACTGTGTCGAAGGCTGCAGAGAGGTCAAGGAGTAGGAGCACTGAATAGTGGCCATTAGCTTTGGCGGTTAACAGGTCGTTGGAGAGTTTGAGTAAGGCAGTTTCGGTGGAGTGTAGGGAACGGAAGCCGGACTGTAGGGGATCGAGGAGGTGTAGACTAGGCGCTCGAGAAGTTTAGATGTAAATGGGAGCAGGGAGATGGGTCTGAGGTTGTTTGGGTCATTGGGGTCCAGGGAAGGCTTTTTAAGTATGGGGGTGATGTGTGCATGTTTCAGAGGGGAGGGGAAAGTGCCGGAGGAGAGGGAGAGATTAAAGATGTGGGTGAGGGAGCGTAGGATGGAGGGGGAGGGAGGTCGTAGGAGTTGTGAGGGGATAGGGTCGAGGGGGCAGGTGGTGAGGCGGGCATCAGAGAGGATCTTGGAGACTTCCTCTATGGTAGTAAGGTCAAAGGTGCGGAGTGTTGGGGGGGCTTCAGTATGAGGAATGTAGGGTGGGGTGGAAGTGGGGGTCAGAGCAGTGGTGGGGCCACTAACTAACAAAAGGTGTCCTATGAGTAGTTTTACTAGTACCCAAAAAAAATCCAGAATATTTGTTGAGAAAAAAAATTGTAGTGAAAGCAGGAAAAGGAATGACAAAAACGAACAAAATGTTTCCTATGAGTAGTTTTCCTAGTCCTGAAAAAATCAATAGCATTTGTTAAGAAAAAAAGCTGGAAAAAACGTACCTGTGTGGGAAATACAATGTAGCATTAAAAAGTTTTGCTCTGATATAGTAGATTTAAAAAAAAATGTAGTGAAAGCAGAAGTATTACAAAAACTAACAAAATGGTTCCTATGAGTAGTTTTCTTAGTACACAAAAAAAAAGAATATTTGTTATGAAAAAAAAATGGAAAAAACGTACCTGTATAGGAAATGCAATGTAGCATTAAAAAGTTTTGCTCTGATATAGTTGGTTATAAAAATGTAGTGAAAGCAGGAAAAAGAAATATAAAAACTAACAAAAGGTTTCCCATGAGTAGTTTTCCTAGTACCAAAAAAAAATCAATAGCATTTGTTAAGAAGAAAAAATTGGAAAAAACATACCTGTGTGAGAAATGCAATATAGCATTAAAAGGTTTTGCTGTGATATAGTAGGTTTTAAAAAAAAAAATGTAGTGAAAGCAGGAAAAAGTATTAAAACAACTAACAAAAGGTTTCCTATGAGTAGTTTTCTTAGTACACGAAAAAAATCAAGAATAGTTGTAATGAAAAAAAAATTGGAAAAAACGTACCTGTGTGGGAAATGCAATGTAGCATTAAAAAGTTTTGCTCTGATATAGTAGGTTAAAAAAAATGTAGTGAAAGCAGGAAAAAGAATTACAAAAACTAAGAAAAGGTTTCCTATGAGTAGTTTTACTAGTACCCGAAAAAAAATCCTGAATATTTGTTGAGAAAAAAAATTGTAATGAAAGCAGGAAAAAGTATTACAAAAACTAACAAAATGTTTCCTATGAGTAGTTTTACTAGTACCGAAAAAATTAATAGCATTTGTTAAGAAAATAAAATTGGAAAAAATGTACCTCTGTGAAAAATGCAATATAGCATTAAAAAGTTTTGCTGTGATATAGATTTAAAAAAAAAAAAAATTAGTGAAAGCAGGAAAAAGTATTACAAAAACTAACAAATGTTTTCTTATGAGTATCTAGTTTCCTAGTACACGAAAAAAATCAAGAATAGTTGTTATGAAAACAAAAATTGGAAAAAACTTACCTGTATAGGAAATGCAATGTAGCATTAAAAGGTTTTGCTCTGATATAGTTGGTTAAAAAAAATTTTAGTGAAAGCAGGAAAAAGAACTAAAAAAACTAACAAAAGATTTCCTATGAGTAGTTTTACTAGTACCTGAACAAAATCCAGAATCTTTGTTGAGAAAATAAAATGGTAGTGAAGGCTGAAAAAAGTATTACAAAAACTAACAAAATGTTTCCTATGAGTAGTTTTCCTAGTACCGAAAAAAATCAATAGCATTTGTTAAGAAAAACAAATTGGAAAATACGTACGTACCTGTGTGAGAAATGCAGTATAGCATTAAAAGGTTTTGCTGGGATATAGCAGATTTTAAAAAAACTGTAGTGAAAGCAGAAAAAAGTATTACAAAAACTAACAAAAGTTTTCCTATGAGTAGTTTTCCTAGTACACAAAAAAAAAGAATATTTGTTATGAAAAACAAATTGGAAAAAATGTACCTGTATAGGAAATGCAAGGTAGCAAAGTTTTGCTCTGATATAGTTCGTTAAAAAAAAAAATGTAGTGAAAGCAGGAAAAAGAACTAAAAAAACTAAGAAAAGGTTTCCTATGAGTAGTTTTACTAGTACATGAAAAAAATCCAGAATATTTGTTAAGAAAAAAAAAATTGTACTGAAAGCAGGAAAAAGAACTAAAAAAAACTAACAAAATGTTTCCTATGAGTAGTTTTATTAGTACCAAAAAAAATCAATAGCATTTGTTAAGAAAAAAAAATTGGAAAAAACGTACTTCTGTGAAAAAAGCAATATAGCATTAAAAAGTTTTTCTGTGATATAGTAAATTTAAAAAATAAAAAATAGTGAAAGCAGGAAAAAGTATTACAAAAACTAACAAATGTTTTCCTATGAATATCTAGTTTCCTAGTACATGAAAAAAATCAAGAAAAGTTGTTATGAAAACAAAAATTGGAAAAAAACGTACCTGTAAAGGAAATGCAATGTAGCAAAGTTTTGCTCTGATATAGTTGGTTAAAAAAACATTTTGTGAAAGCAGGAAAAAGAACTAAAAAAACTAACAAAAGATTTCCTATGAGTAGTTTTACTAGTACCCGAAAAAAATCCAGAATCTTTGTTGATAAAAAAAATTGTAGTGAAAGCTGAAAAAAGTATTACAAAAACTAACAAAATGTTTCCTATGAGTAGTTTTACTAGTACCGAAAAAATCAATAGCATTTGTTAAGAAAAAAAAATTGAAAAAAATGTACCTGTGTGAGAAATGCAATATAGCATTAAAACGTTTTGCTGGGATATAGCAGATTTAAAAAAAAACTGTAGTGAAAGCAGAAAAAAGTATTACAAAAACTAACAAAAGTTTTCCTATGAGTAGTTTTCCTAGTACACAAAAAAAAAGAATATTTGTTATGAAAAAAAATTTGGAAAAAACATACCTGTATAGGAAATGCAATGTAGCAAAGTTTTGCTCTGATATAGTTCGTTAAAAAAAAAATGTAGTGAAAGCAGGAAAAAGAACTAAAAAAAACTAACAAAATGTTTCCTATGAGTAGTTTTACTAGTACCTGAAAAAAATCCAGAATATTTGTTAAGAAAAAAAAAATTGTACTGAAAGCAGGAAAAAGAACTAAAAAAAACTAACAAAATGTTTCCTATGAGTAGTTTTATTAGTACCGAAAAAAATCAATAGCATTTGTTAAGAAAAAAAAATTGGAAAAAACGTACTTCTGTGAAAAAAGCAATATAGCATTAAAAAGTTTTTCTGTGATATAGTAAATTTAAAAAATAAAAAATAGTGAAAGCAGGAAAAAGTATTACAAAAACTAACAAATGTTTTCCTATGAATATCTAGTTTCCTAGTACATGAAAAAAATCAAGAAAAGTTGTTATGAAAACAAAAATTGGAAAAAAACGTACCTGTATAGGAAATGCAATGTAGCAAAGTTTTGCTCTGATATAGTTGGTTAAAAAAACATTTTGTGAAAGCAGGAAAAAGAACTAAAAAAACTAACAAAAGATTTCCTATGAGTAGTTTTACTAGTACCCGAAAAAAATCCAGAATCTTTGTTGATAAAAAAAATTGTAGTGAAAGCTGAAAAAAGTATTACAAAAACTAACAAAATGTTTCCTATGAGTAGTTTTACTAGTACCAAAAAAATCAATAGCATTTGTTAAGAAAAAAAAATTGAAAAAAATGTACCTGTGTGAGAAATGCAGCACAGCATTAAAACGTTTTGCTGGGATATAGCAGATTTTAAAAAAAAACTGTAGTGAAAGCAGAAAAAAGTATTACAAAACTAACAAAAGTTTTCCTATGAGTAGTTTTCCTAGTACACTAAAAAAAAAAGAATATTTGTTATGAAAAAAAAAATTGGAAAAAACATACCTGTATAGGAAATGCAATGTAGCAAAGTTTTGCTCTGATATAGTTGGTTAAAAAAAAAAATGTAGTAAAAGCAGGAAAAAAGTATTAAAACAACTAACAAAAGGTTTCCTATGAATAGTTCTACTAGTACCCGAAAAAAAAATCCAGAATATTTGTTGAGAAAAAAATTGTAGTGAAAGCAGGAAAAAGTATTACAAAAGCTAACAAAATGTTTCCTATGAGTAGATTTCCTAGTACCAAAAAAATCAATAGCATTTGTTAAGAAAAAAAAATTGGAAAAAACGTACCTGTATAGGAAATGCAATGTAGCAAAGTTTTGCTCTGATATAGTTGGTTAAAAAAAAATGTAGTGAAAGCAGGAAAAAGAACTAAAAAAAACTAAGAAAAGGTTTCCTATGAGTAGTTTTACTAGTACCTGAAAAAAATCCAGAATATTTGTTAAGAAAAAAAAATTGTATCTATGCCTTTCCCCCTATGTTTTAAAATTAATAAAATGTTTGAACAAGAAAAAAAAATTGTACTGAAAGCAGGAAAAAGAACTAAAAAAACTATCAAAATGTTTCCTATGAGTAGTTTTACTAGTACCAAAAAAATCAATAGCATTTGTTAAGAAAAAAATCAAGAATACTTGTTGAGAAAAAAAATTGGAAATAAAAAATCCTCTGTGGGAAATGCAATCTAGAATCAAGACCAGGGGTGGACTGACAACTCATGGGGCCCCCGGGCAATAGGGGATCATGGGGCCCCTGTGTCCGTGCCCTAACTCAAAAAAGCCTATGAAAAAGGTACCAGGGGCATCTCATGGAGCCCCCTACTGACTCCAGGCCCTCAATAGGGGATCATGGAGCCCATGTGTCCTTGCCCAAACTCAAAAAAGCCTATGAAAAAGGTACCAGGGGCATCCCATGGGGCCCCCTACTGACCCCGGTCCCTCGGGCAATGCCCGAGTTTCCAAATGGTCAGTCCGCCCCTGATCAAGATGTTATTTTTGGATATAGAAGTTATAAAAAATGTAGTGAAAGCAGCAAAGGAATTACAAAATCCCCCCCAAAAATTTCCTACTAACTAAAACAATCAATATTATTTGTTATTAAAAAAAACTGGAAAAAATTAACTGTGTAAGAAATACACTAAGAAACTTTGTTATGATATGGAAACGTGAAAGCTCAAAAAAAAAAAAAGTAAAAAAAAAAATAAAATTGTTTTCTGGTCCTCCCTAGGAAAAAACTGAAATGTTTTGGCATATTTCCACCAGATTACGGAAGAAATATTTTGAAATGGCAAATGAGTAAAAAGTTGTTTTTATTGTTTTTCCATTTTTTTCCTGGTACCCAAATATTCAAAATTAAACAAAAAGTCTTTCTGAATATTGTGTGTAAGTGAAAATGTTTTCTCCGGTCTATTTTTGCCGGCCTGTTTTAGGAATATTTGTAATACATTTAAATACAAATATTTTGTATTTCCATGTCTGTCTTATTCCATCCTCTTCACACAGCCTTCCCTGTTTTAGTTCTCAGGACTCGGAGAGATTTTGATCCATTCGAATTTTTTACCGTTCCAATTACCATGGTGTTCAGCAAGAAACCTCATTACCCCGTGTAACTGGCAGATCTCCGTGAAACTGACAGTAATTACACACAGAAAGGAAACGCATTGCTTATGTATTACAATTCTGACGTGTTTTGGTGTGCATTTCATGAAAAGTTTAAAGATAATTTGTATCTTGGAAATAAAAAAAAATCATTGTAATTGTAAATGGGTAAAAAAGAAAAAAAAAAAAAAAGAATCTCAAAAATTCACTTTAGTCCCAGGCAGTTGGTTGGTACCTCGGAGTAGAAGATTTTAGATGTATGAAACATTAATGAGGCTGGTGCATTTGTCGTTCCCTTTGCTTGTGAGTTTAGAATGCAAAGCAAACATATTAGGATTCCAACTGAGTATTCTAATTATGTTCATTAGCAAAATACATTTTTTGATCAATACAGCCTGGATTTATTTGAAGGCAAAAAAAAAATTTGCATCCTATTGTCATCGAAAAACTTTAACAAGACTTTTTATTTAGAATTTTTTGTTCAATAATAAAAGTGAAACTCCAGTTTTGTTAACCATTTGCCGCCCGCCCTATGGCCAAACGGCGGCCGGCAAATGTCATCAGCGTTCCGGGTGGAAGCCATATGGCGTCCTCCTGCACATGCGCAGATTGCGCTCCTGCAGAGCCACGCAGCAGCGTGATCTGTCACCGGCCTTGTACCTCAGACACCGCCGATGATAGATCTGAGTACCGGCCCGCGTTGCCGGTACCATGTGACCTGCTGTCACCAATCACAGCAGGTCACATGACAGTTGTATACAATGGATGGCTTCATTCATGCCATCCATTGTATACTAGTGCCTAGCTGTGAATGGTCATAGCTAATCACATGCACATGTCATGTGGTTAGCTGTGGCCAAATCACAGCTAAGCACAAAAAAAACAAAAACCCTGAATGAATCGATTTCATTCAGGTAAATGCTTGCTTATAGCAAAGTAATTCTTTGCTATTAGCAAATTGTGTAAAAAAAAAAAAACTGATCACTTCCCCAAAGTAGTACAATGTTACTATGGTAACATTGTACTACTTTGGTCATAGTGAAATATGAAAAAAAAATCTTAAAAAAAAGAAAAAACGTAATAAAAAAAAAAAATATATATATATATATTTTTTTTTCATACTGTCACCAGTCAGTGTCCCTGATCACCGCCATGCCAGTTATATGATGACGCTGTACTGCACTGGTGACAATATGTAAAAAAAAAATAGTGAAACTATTTTTTTAAATTTTTTCATTTTCCGAAAAATTATGACAAAAAAAATACAACTTAAAAAAACTCACCATCCCTCTTATGAAGTACGTCGGACTGTCTACTTTGCAAAAAGTGGACATTTGGGGGATATCTGTACTGTCCTGACATTTGGGGGATATCTGTACTGTTCTGACATTTGGGGGATATCTGTACTGTTCTGACATTTGGGGGATATCTGTACTGTCCTGACATTTGGGGGATATCTGTACTGTCCTGACATTTGGGGGATATCTGTTCTGTCCTGACATTTGGGGGATATCTGTACTGTTCTGACATTTGGGGGATATCTGTTCTGTCCTGACATTTGGGGGATATCTGTACTGTCCTGACATTTGGGGGATATCTGTACTGTTCTGACATTCTTGGAGCTCAAGAAATTAGATTGGCTGTCAGTACTTCAGGATTGATCAATATTCAGATCTATACCATAGTTTATGAACTCTATAACTTTCCTACAAACTAAATAATACATCCTAATTTGGGTTATTTTCACCAAAGACATGTAGCAGAATACATCTCGGCCTAAAATTATGAAGAACAATTATTTATTTGCAAACTTTTATAACAGAAACAAAGAAAAACATGTTTTTTTTCAAAATTTTTGGTCTTTTTTTGTTAATTTAGCAAAAAATAAAAACCCCAGTGGTGATTAAATACCACCAAAAGAAAGCTCTAGTTGTGTGAAGAAAATGATAAAATTTTAGTTTGGGTACAATGTTGTATGACCGCGCAATTGTCATTCAAATTGTGAGAGCGCTGAAACCTGAAAACTGGCCTGGGCAGGAAGGTGTAAAAATGCCCGGTATTGAAATGGTTAAATATTAAAGATGTGCCGTTCACAATGCAAGTATTTTAGTACATGATACTGGAATTTTATGTTTGCTTCTGGCCCAGGGGCAGACTGACCATTTGGAAACTCAGGCACTGCCCGAGGGCCCGGGGTCAGTAGGGGACCCCATGAGATGCCCCTGGTACCTTTTTCATAGGCTTTTTTGAGTTTGGGCAAGGACACAAGGGCCCCATGATCCCCTATCGCCCGGGGACCCCATGAGTTGTCAGTCCGCCCCTGTTCTGATCTGTAAACTTTGAATGGAGACCTTGTCAGCACTTTCTGAAACTGGCTGTCAAATAGGAGGGCCTGCCTCCACTATAATCACATGACCAGCCTTGGTGTAGTAAATAGGATATGGCAGCATCCCTAGAGGTCTGATTATATCCATATTTCTGTGCTCAAAGTGGTAAATTTTTTTGCATGGAAATATGTATTTTTTTATTGTAGGGCTGTAATTCTTAGGAATAACTCACTGAAATCTGTCCGAACAAGAGTCTAGTAAACATCCCGGGTAGGATAAAACTTGAAACACGAAATCATAAATTATAATTTAATAAATAATCATAAAAAATAATATAATAATAATAAATGTAATTCAATAATATAATCAAACCAAAAACACTGAAATGTGAAATATAGCGCCAAGTTCGCACATCGCTGAGCAAAGTCGCAGAATCGTTTTCAGTGTCTGATGATTAATTTCCCCCACGAATCATTATCACTCAATTCTGCAAGTGGTTCTGATTTACTATCGCTGTTCTCTAGCCGGTCTAAAACCGCGTCTGACCTAAAGGGACGCTTTTTGGACGCCATGGACGTTTCTCAGTTTCCAGGCAGAAAGAACAGTAAAAATGCAGGCAGGGCGCCGGACAAAGCACTCGGGACAAAATGTATGTGAAATGGTTTGATACAGGAATGTTATACTATGTGATTTTAGTGTATTTAGTGAATGTCACTTTTTCACATTTTTGAATTTCCCGCCGTTCCTGACGTCACAGGGAACGGAACCTGGAAGACGGATGCCGGCATCGGCCGGAGGACATTACAGGGGACACTGCAGGAGGGACATCGCGGGAGCGCAGGACAAGGTAAGTGAAGAAGAGATCCCGGAGCAATGCTGCAATGTATTCCCGAGTGTAGCTCGGGGTTACCGCTTGTGGTGCTGAAACTTTACCCCGAGCTACACTCGGGAATACCGCCAGGGGGGTTAAAGCCCTAGCATTCCTTTGCCTGTGCATGGATTTTAGGAGCTCGTCCAAGAGTACTTATTAGCAGGAAATGTCTACAATTTGAGGCAAAGATCTCTGTAGACTTCTGGGGAAAGCAGGGAGCCAAACAATCAGCCAAAGGAATATTTTTTTCTTGGCTGTCCAGAAATGAAATTTGAAAAGTGTCGGTTTTAGTAAATCTTAGTGGACTGCAGATTAAATAACATACAAATAAAACTACAAAATTATTTTAAATCAATATTTTATCATGTTTCCAGGAACGTTGTACCTCTGGTTTAGGGGTTGTGGCCTTGCTGGTACCCTTGTGCATTTGGTTTGGGCTTGTCCTGGTCTTTCCTTGATCTGGTGTAAGATTTCGGAGGTGGCCTCTGCCTTGGCGGTGGATTTGGCACTGCAAAATTGTTTATTGGGTGCATCCATTTCCGGGGTTCCAACCAACCTAATTAGGCTAATTCACACTATTTGCGTTTCCACCATATGGGCCATTGCCCTTCATTGGAAGTCACCGGTAGTCCCTTTGGCCTCTGTCAATATGGTCCTGCTCATGGAACATATTCAGTATACATTATTGGATAGGATGCATTTATTCAACAGAAAATGGAATGGTTGGAAAACACATCGACATTTAGGCTAGGATCACATCTGTGCGGGTGGTGCCGCTGCGGATCCTCATGAAAATCCATGCAGCCGCACAACCTGCATGGGGAAATGCGGACCCGTGGGCAGGTGACATTAGTTCTAATGGCACGCCACCTGCACTGGAAAACGCAACTGTACTGGGAACCGAGGTTCCTGTGCAGGCTGCGTTTTTGGGAAGAAGTGCAGGGACTTCTTCCCTGCGTGTCACGGGGCACGGGAGTCCATTCAAATGAATGGGCTCTTGTGCCCACGCAAAATGCAGCCCACATGGCCGCATATATGTGAACTGGGGCTTAATGTTGGATTGAATGTCTATCATTTGCTGATTTGTATTGATTCGGTTAGTTATGCGGTTATTCTGCCTGTATTGCTGCCTACCTCTTTCATGTACTTGATCTTTATTTTTTTATGATTTTTTTTATATTACTGTAAATTACCAATGTGCCTTTTTCTTATTCTGCATTCTACCTCATGATGATGTGCAGTTTTTGTAGTCTGCCTCTCAATAAAAACATTTGTAAACAAAAAAAAAAATCAATATTTTAACAAATGAATTAAAGCCTTATGGAGAAGCAGAACGTGATTTTACAATGAGCAGCTGGTAAAATCATCTATCTATCTATCTATCTTGCTCCCAGGCCTTGATCCTGTTCATACCGTGATGCTGAATGGATCCAGCCTGAGCTCAGCCTGGAGACCTGCCCCAACCTCCCCCCAGATCTAGTGGACCCCTCCCAGGCCACCGACAGCCTCCTCAGCACTTTATCTTCCACCCGACTCCTGTGCCAGCCTGACTCTCCCATATTTATGGGTTGGCCTAACCACTCTACGAGGGCTTCCAAACCTAGAATTGGTTAGACTCCCATAAACATACAGATGAGATCTCCACCCCTTCCACCCACTGGCTTCTGGAAGTTTCCATGGTCCTCTAAAACCAGGTGGAGGCGAAAGAGCTGACATGCAGTAACCTAAACTAATCACAGACTCACACAGTTACCATGAGTCATACATAATAAATGTACCTACACTAACCCTAGTAGCACACTTGAGGGTGATACACTCCACACTCTATCTATCTATCTATCTATCTATCTGTCTGTCTGTCTGTCTGTCTGTCTGTCTGTCTGTCTGTCTGTCTGTCTGTCCGTCCGTCCGTCCGTCCGTCTATCTATCTATTATCGATCTATCTATCTATCTATCTATCTATCTATCTATCTATCTATCATCTATCATCTATCTATCTATTATCTATCTATCCATCTATCTATCTATCTATCTATCTATCTATCTATCTATTATCTATCTATCTATCTATCTATCTATCTATCTATCTATCTATTATCTATCTATCTATCTATTATCTATCTATCTATCTATCTATCATCTATCTATCTATCTATCTATCTATCATCTATCTATCTATCTATTATCTATCTATTCATCTATCTATTATCTATCTATCATCTATTATCTATCTATCTATCTATCTATCTATCTATCTATCTATCTATCTATCATCTATCTATCTATTATCTATCTATTCATCTATCTATTATCTATCTATCATCTATTATCTATCTATCTATCTATCTATCTATCTATCTATCTATCTATCTATCTATCATCTATTATCTATCTATCTATCTATCTATCTATCTATCTATCTATATATCTATCATCTATCTATTATCTATCTATCCATCTATCTATCTATCTTTCTATCTATCTATCTATCTATCTATCTATTATCTATCCATATATCTATTATCTATCTATCATCTATCTATCTATTATCTATCTATCCATCTATCTATCTATCTATCTATCTATCTATCTATCTATCTATCTATCTATCTATCTATTATCTACTATATCTATCTATCTATCTATCTATCTATCTATCTATCTATCTATCTATCTATCTATCTATTATCTACTATATCTATCTATCTATCTATCTATCTATCTATCTATCTATCTATTATCTATCTATCTATTATCTACTATATCTATCTATCTATCTATCTATCTATCTATCTATCTATCTATCTATCTATTATCTACTATATCTATCTATCTATGCATTTATGATGCATTATCTATTGTTAGGATTAGGGTTGAGTTTGTGTTTGGTCCAAAACAGAAAGTTAGGTTTTTTTTGATGGGCCAATGACATTGACTCAATGGGGTCATGTGCCCATATTAAGCCAATAAAAACCACTTGGCTGTGGGGTGGGAAATCTATTATTCGCAGCCCATTGACCCAGCAAGACAGCTAATGTTAAGCTCATCACTAGTTAGGGTTGACACCCCTGTCAGGTAACTTGGACTGATGCAAAGCTCGGATTCTTGGTCTTCACCAGAGCACTGCACAAGGAGTGATGGGAATGTGACCCTAACAGCTCATGGGATACTTTGCTGTGAGCTATCGCCAGACCCCGGATCTCACGATGGGCCCCTAAGAAACCACAGGAGTGGTTATGATTCGGAGACAGAGTACCGAATGTCAGGCCATCAGAGTACAAGCCAAGGATAGGGCGGGATGGAAGCGAGAACTAGTGTCCAGGCAAGGGTTGAGTAATGCAGCAGGCAAGAGAGTGTTCAGTATCTTTGCAAGGGAATCAACATTCACTCTCTGTATATTGTCTGTCTGTCTGTCTGTCTGTCTGTCTATCTGTCTATCTATCTATCTATCTATCTATCTATCTATCTATCTATCTATCTATCCATCCATCTAACTATCATCTATCTATCTATCTATCTATCTATCTATCTATCTATCTATCCATCTATCCATCTATCATCTATCTATCTATCTATCTATCTATCTATCTATCTATCTTCTCTTACACCAGGGTTCTCTAAACTATGGCCTGCAGGACACATCTGGTTTACTATGAGATTTTATCTGACGTACAGGTGGGGTTAGTGATGTATCATAGAATAAGAATTTAGATCTGCTTCTGATGGGGACCCTGATGTAAGGAGGGGCTCTGATATGAAAACTGCCCAAACTCAAAAAAGCCTATGAAAAAGGCACAAGGGGCATCTCATGGGGCCCCCTACTGACCTCGGGCCCTCGGGCAGTGCCCGAGTTTCCAAATGGTCAGTCCACCCCTGCTTGCAGCATTATATTGGCTCCCACCTCCTGATAAGTCCACTAATCTCTCCTGCAGCACAGAAGCTGACTCTTTAGAATGTGCAGATGCCCCGGACAAATGCTAGGATCCCTAATGTCCGCTTTGATGGAGATCAGAATGGCACAGAGCGAATGGTTAACAGTTCCATCATCCCTACAGATACAACGTTCTGCTGCACTCACAATAGCTGAGAAACTAAATATTAAAAGTAGAAGAGGAAAGATTGTCTTTTAGGAGGTGTTTGTGTTCTTGTGCTTTAAAGTGCATCACCTTGAGCTCCCTGCCATGTAGGTGATTTGTGGGGTGCACCACAACTAATTAATACACGTTGGTGAACACATGGTCCCATTAGGGGACTCACCTTCCCAAGACCCCTGATTGAATCTACATTATGTAACATCTGCTTAATTATGCAACGCCACGTCCTCGCGCACCTGATTAGAGTGGGCACTTTCACCTTCGCTTTAACCTTTAAAAGCATTTAGCTTAGCCTGGAAAACTTTGTGCAGATTTCTACCGCCGTGTGATTAATTTACAGCGTGCAGGTCTACAGATGTGGATACAAAGCACTTCCTAGCAAAGAAGATATCCTGATAATGTTATAAGGAGGCAGGGCTGTGTATAAGGGGGTCCCACCGGTCCCCCAGCTGGCAGGGGGCCCAGGCAGCAGGGGGGAATCATATGTGGGCAGGGAGGGTGATTGGCACAGCAGGGAGGCAATTACTGGAACCGATCCCCTGTATGGCTCTCCCTACATAGTTACATACAGTAGTTCCCATGGAATCCTCTATTCCTCCTACCACTCCATCCCCCACAGATAATTATTATTATTATTATTATTATTATACAGTATTTATAAAGCGCCAATAGTTCGCTCAGCGCTGTACATTACAGAGGGGAACAGAACATGTCACAGAACAATACCAATACAATGCAAAACATGAGGGGATTGAGGGCCCTGCTCTTTCGAGCTTACAATCTAGGAGGGAGGGGATGGTGGCACAGGAGGAGATAGCTGTGGGGGATGGAGTGGTAGGAAGAGTGGAGGAGGTCGGCAAGTTAGCAGGGGGCGGGGTAGGCTTCCCTGAAGAGATGGGTTTTCAGGGTGCGCCTAAAGGAGAGGAGAGTAGGTGATAATCTGATGGGTTGGGGCAGGGAGTTCCAGAGGATGGGTGACACCCTGGAGAAGTCCTGGAGGCGGGCATGGGAGGAGGAGACCAGGGAATTAGAGAGAAGGAGGTCTTGTGAGGAGCGGAGTGTGCGTGCTGGGCGGTACTTGGATATTAGGTCAGTGATGTAGTTCGGGGCAGTATGGTGGACAGCTTTGTACTTTAGCGTTAGGATTTTGAATTTGATCCGTTGCGCAATCGGAAGCCAGTGGAGGGATTGGCAGAGGGGGGTGGCGGAAACTGAGCGGTTGGAAAGGTGAATGAGTCTGGCAGCCGTATTCAGGATGGACTGAAGCGGGGATAGCCAGCGGCGAGGCAGGCCAGTGAGGAGGGAGTTGCAGTAGTCGAGTCGTGATATGATGAGGGAGTGGATGAGCTGTTTAGTGGTTTCTGGGGTTAGGAACGTGCAGATTTTGGTGATGTTGCGGAGGTGGAGTCTGCACGAGTTTGTTAGTGATTGGACTTGGGGCTGGAAGGATAGGTTGGAGTCCAAAATGACACCAAGTACTCTGGCCTGCGGGGCGGGTTTGATGGTGGCGTTGTTGGACATGATGGAGAAGTCAAAGGGGGGTGGTGTCCGGGCTGGGGGGAAGACAAGAAACTCGGTTTTGGAGAGGTTCAGTTTAAGGAAGTGGAGCGACATCCAGTCTGATATGTCGCTCAGCAGGTGTGTGATTCGGGCGGAGACCGAGGGGGTGAGGTGGGGGTTTGAGAGATAGATTTGTGTGTCGTCGGCATAGAGGTGGTAGTTGAAGCCGTGAGAGTGTACGAGTTGGCCAAGGGAGGAGGTGTAGATGGAGAAGAGAAGGGGCCCGAGGACAGAGCCTTGAGGGACCCCAACAGAGAGGGGGAGTGAGGGGGAGGTGGTGGCATTATAGGTAACGCTGAAAGAGCGTTGTGACAGGTAGGATGAGAGCCAGGAGAGAGCAGAATCTCTGAGGCCGAGGGAGTGTAGTTTTTTGAGGAGGAGGGGGTGGTCGACTGTGTCAAAGGCCGCAGAGAGGTCAAGGAGTAGGAGCACTGAATAGTGGCCATTAGCTTTGGCGGTTAGCAGGTCGTTGGAGAGTTTGAGTAAGGCAGTTTCGGTGAAGTGTAGGGACGGAAGCCAGACTGTAGGGGATCGAGGAGGTTGTTGTCGTTGAGGTGAGAGCATAGGCGGGCATAGACTAGGCGCTCGAGGAGTTTAGATGTAAATGGGAGCAGGGAGATGGGTCTGAGGTTGTTCGGGTCATTGGGGTCCAGGGAGGGCTTTTTAAGTATGGGGGTGATGTGTGCATGTTTCAGAGGGGAAGGGAAAGTGCCGGAGGAGAGGGAGAGATTAAAGATGTGGGTGAGGGAGCGTAGGATGGAGGGGGAGGGAGGTTGTAGGAGTTGTGAGGGGATAGGGTCGAGGGGGCAGGTGGTGAGGCGGGCATCAGAGAGATAATTACCTCTTGTACCACTATCCCCTCCCTCCTAGATTGTAAGCTCCAAGGATCAGGGCCCTCTAATCCGTCTTGTATTGAACTGTATTGTTGCTGTATTGTCTCCCTCCATAATGTAAAGCGCTGAGCAAACTGTCGGCGCTGTATAAGTCCTGTATAATAATAATAATAATAATAATAATAATAATAATAGTTAGTCTGGCTGAAAAAAGACAAAAGTCCATCCAGTTCAACCATTAAAAAAATTGTTTTGATCCTACACCCATCATTGATCCAGAGGAAGGCAAAAAAACAGCAAAGCATGATCCAATTTGCTCCTGCAGGGGAAAAAATTCCTTCCTGATCCCCCGAGAGGCAATCGGATATTCCCTGGATCAACTTTCCCTATAAATGTTATATCCAGTTATATTCTGTGTATCCAAGAAAGGATCCAGGACTTTCCTACAGCAATCCACTGAGCTGGCCACAACCAACTCTTGAGGGAATCTATTCCCCATTTTCACAGCTCTCACTGTGAAGAAACCTTTCCGTGTTTGGATATTACATTTCTTTTCCTCCAGACGTAAAGAGTGCCCCCTTGTCCTCTGTGATGACCTCAGGGGGAATAACTCTACACCGAGTTCACTATATGAACCACTGATGTATTTATACATGGTGATCATATCCCCCCTTATGTATTATACATGGAGATCATATCCCCCCTTATGTATTGTACATGGAGATCATATCCCCCCCTTATGTATTATACATGGAGATCATATCCCCCCTTATGTATTATACATGGAGATCATATCCCCCCTTATGTATTATACATGGAGATCATATCCCCCCTTATGTATTATACATGGAGATCATATCCCCCCCCCCCCTTATGTATTATACATGGAGATCATATCCCCCCTTATGTATTATACATGGAGATCATATCCCCCCTTATGTATTGTACATGGAGATCATATCCCCTCTTATGTATTATACATGGAGATCATATATCCCCTTATGTATTATACATGGAGATCATATCCCCCCTTATGTATTATACATGGAGATCATATCCCCCCTTATGTATTATACATGGAGATCATATCCCCCCCCCTTATGTATTATACATGGAGATCATATCCCCCCTTATGTATTATACATGGAGATCATATCCCCCCTTATGTATTATACATGGAGATCATATCCCCCCCTTATGTATTATACATGGTGATCATATCCCCCTTATGTATTATACATGGTGATCATATCCCTCCTTATGTATTATACATGGAGATCATATCCCCCCTTATGTATTATACATGGAGATCATATCCCCCCTTATGTATTATACATGGAGATCATATCCCCCCTTATGTATTATACATGGAGATCATATCCCCCCTTATGTATTATACATGGAGATCATATCCCCCCTTATGTATTATACATGGAGATCATATCCCCCCTTATGTATAATACATGGAGATCATATCCCTCCCCTTATGTATTATACATGGTGATCATATCCCCCTTATGTATTATACATGGTGATCATATCCCCCGTTATGTATTATACATGGTGATCATATCCCCCCTTATGTATTATACATGGTGATCATATCCCCCCTTATGTATTATACATGGAGATCATATCCCCCCCCTTATGTATTATACATGGTGATCATATCCCCCCTTATGTATTATACATGGTGATCATACCCCCCTTACGTTTTCAGCACTGTAGTACATTGAATGAAAATTGCGCGCTCATGCAACACTCTACCCATATGACATTCTTTAAATTTTTTTCACACAAATAGAGCTTTCTTTTGGTGGTATTTGTGCTATAAACAAAAAAAGAGGAAAAAATTTGAAAAAAAAAGGTTTTTCGTTTCTGTTATAAAATGTAGCAAACAGGTACTTTTTCTCCTTCACTGATGTGCATTGATGAGGCTGCACTGATAGGCAGCACTGATGGGCACTGAGAGGGGGCACTGATGAGGTGGCGCGGATAGGTAGCACTGATGGGCACTGATAGGCGGCACTGATGAGCTGGCACTGATATGCAACAATGACGGGCACTGTTGGTGGCACTGATGGGCACTGATAGGCAGCACTGATGGGTGGTGCTGACTGCTACACTGCTGGGTAATGACTGGTGGCACTGCTGGACACTGATGGGTGGCACTGATGGGAGGCACTGCTGGGCACAGGTGGATGGCACTGCTGGGCACTGCTGGGCGGTACTGCTGGGCACTTGTGGGTGGCACTGCTGGGCACAGAAGAGCAGCACTGGCGGGTGGCACTGCTGGGCACTGATCATCAGGGCATGGTGCTAATCTGTCCTCTGACAATTGCCGGTTATCGGCAGTACTTTCTTCATGCTGTGACAGCATGATAAGCGGCAACTGCATTTACTGGTGATCTGCTGTGTCATTGGATACAGCTGATTATGTGGTAAAAGGCTGCTATGATTGTGTCTGTAGGACACAGCGGTCATGGAGATCGCCAGGTGTGCACCCCCCGGGGGCGCACAGGAGGGCACGTTCTGGGAGGATGTCATATGTCATTCGGCTATAGCGCAGTTGACAAGTGGTTAAAGTTGTAGTAAAAAAAATTCCTGCAAGGCAATGGCACATTATGAAATACTTACCTTAGAATTAAGCCCTCCAGCAGTGAGCTGGCACCGCTGACAGGGCTTCCATCTTCCCCTGGTCTTGCTGGCTGTGGTCCTTTGAATGGCCGAGCCATGATGACGTTACTCCCACGCTTGTGCATGGGAGTCACTGTTTACGGCACACAGCTCTGAAGGGATGGCACGAGTATGCTGTCCCTTTAAAGTGCATGCACCAGTGACGTCATCAGTTGCATCTCCTAAACACTGTAAGTTTAGGAGATAATCACTATACTTACAGGTAAGGCTTTACTGCTGCTTTAATCTGAGAAATCTTAAGAAACTTTTGGAAAAAAAAAAAAAAGGTTAACAGGAGGACCTGGGGAGAAAATGCCACCACTTCCACCAAGCAACTCATCTCACCTCCAGTTCCCTGAAGCAAGCTTAACCACTTCCAGTCCGGACACTTTCACCCCCTTCCAGTCCGGACACTTTCCCCCCCTTCCAGTCCGGACACTTTCCCCCCCTTCCAGTCCGGACACTTTCCCCCCCTTCCAGTCCAGACACTTTCCCCCCCTTCCAGTCCGGACACTTTCCCCCCCTTCCAGTCCGGACACTTTCACCCCCTTCCAGTCCGGACACTTTCCCCCCCTTCCAGTCCAGACACTTTCCCCCCCTTCCAGTCCGGACACTTTCCCCCCCTTCCAGTCCGGACACTTTCCCCCCTTCCAGTCCGGACACTTTCCCCCCCTTCCAGTCCGGACACTTTCCCCCCCTTCCAGTCGGGACACTTTCCCCCCCTTCCAGTCCGGACACTTTCCCCCCCTTCCAGTCTGGACACTTTCACCCCCTTCCAGTCCGGACACTTTCCCCCCCCTTCCAGTCCGGACACTTTCACCCCCTTCCTGTCCGGACACTCTCACCCCCTTCCTGACCAGGGCAATTTTCAGCTTTCAGCGCCATCACACTTTGAATGACAATTGCGCGGTCATGCATTACTGTACCCATATGAATTTTTTACTATTTTTTTGAGATAGATAAAGCTTTATTTTGGTGGTATTTATTCACCGCTGGGATTTTTTTTTTTTTTACTATGTAAATGAAAAAGTCCAAAAATTTTGAAAAAAGTGTTTTTTTTATAAAATTTCGCAAATAAATAATATTTCATCCTAAATCTTGGCCAATATTTATTCCGTTATTTTTTTAGTAAAAAAAAAATCCAAATTAGTTTATAACCAAAAATTATAATTTTTAAACATTTTTTTACATTTTTTTTTTTCATATTATTATTTTTTATTTTTATTTTATTTTTTTTACATACTGTCACCCTAGCAGTACAGTGTCACCATGGTGACACTGTACTACTTGTGGGGGGGTGATGAAGATTTTTTTTTTTTTTTTTTTTTTTTACACTGATTGCTTTTACACCCATATTGGATGTAAAAGCAATCATTTCTTTTTCTCTCTGTCTGCATTCTTGCAGTCATTGAGAAATACTGAGTGAGCTGTGATTGGTCATAGCTTGTCACATGGTACAAGGCTGTTGTGAATAGCCTTGTACCATGTGACCTCTGTGACCATTCACAGATTTCACATGTAGTAAACAATGATGTCACAAGTGACATCTTGCTTACTACTTTGCATGTGATCACTGATTCGCCAATCAGTGATCACATGATCGGGACCTCATACAGAGGTCCCGTCCGACGATCGGTGAAAAGGCCAAAAATTTTGAAGAAAAACAATATTTTTTATTTTCAGCTATAAAAAATATATATTAAACTCAAAGTTGGTTATAAATTTAGGCCAAAATGTATTCTGCTCCATGTTTTTGGTAAAAAAAATCCCAATAAGTGTATATTGATTGCTTTGTGTGGAAGTTATAGCGTCTACAAACTATGGTATAGATACTGCAATTTACGCAATTTTTTGGCTATACAGCGCTGCGCTAGTTTAACGGACAATTGCGCGGTCATGCAATATGGTACATAAATGAAATTTACATCCTTTTTTCCCCACAAACTGAGCTTTCTTTCGGTGGTATTTGATCGCCTGTGCGGTTTTTATTTTTTGCGCTATAAAAAAAAAGGCTGACAATTTTGAGGAAAAAAAAACAATATTTTGGACTTTTTGCTATAAAACATGTCCCGTAAAAAAAAATGCAAAAATCAAATTTAGTCATAAATTTCTTCCAAAATGCATTCTGCGACATATCTTTGCTAAGAAAAACCCCAATACCTGTAAATTAATTGGTTTACGTGAAAGTTATAGCGTTTACAAATGGCGGGAAAGATACTGGGATTTTTAGGGTTTTTTTTATACTAATAATGGCAGCGATCAGCGAATTATGGCAGCGATCAGCGACTTATGGCAGCGACCAGTGACTTATGGCGGAACTGTGGGACTGCGGCGGACATTTTGACATTGGGGGGTACTGACTTGGGGTCACTGACATCCCCAAAAACACTATTACAGTGATCAGTGCAAAAAAAAAAAAAAAAACTGACACTGTACTAATGGCACTGGGGAGGAAGGGGTTAACTTTATTTTGCAGGGAAGGGTTATAGGAGTGAGGGGAGTGTTTTACTAGGGGGCGGGGGTGTGTACTGGGCGGGGCACCGCTGATCGAAAAAGAGAAACTGTTCTTTCTCGATCAGCTTATCCTCGAGCTGAGAAGGAAGTGACAGACAGCACAGCTACTGCAGCTGTGCTCTCTGTCACTGTTTGCCGCCGATCGCCGGGACATAGCCGCTAAGGAGCGGCTGTGACCCGGCGACTGACATCTGCGGCGGTGATCCGCGGGACAAATAGGGCGGCGGCGCGCCTCGCGCGCGCCCCCTATTTGTTTACAAAACACACGTTTTAAAACGTGGTTCTGCCTGCGAGTGCCGCCCTGCCTCCGTATATGTACAGTGGCTGGGCGGCATGCGGTTAAGATGTAGTGATTCTTTCACTAGAATCAAGGCACCACAAAGGGAGAACATATTTCAAGAATGTAACAATTCTAGTGAACACTGGAGGGAATTCACAGCTAAGGGCCCTTTCACACACCTGGCGGAGTCCGCCTGCTCAGCGGGGGATCTGTTCGCTGATGCCCCCTGAGCAGGCAGATTACAGATCCATGTCCACTCTGCTTGTGCAGGATGGACATAGCCCGCTGTTCTCTACGTAAACGGACCACCTGTCCATTTACTTCCAACTGTCATCCAATCCACCAGAAGGATTGGGAATGGATCCTCATCTGTATGTTTTTAGTGGATAGGATCGAATCAGATGGAGGCAGGTGTAAACGGACACATGTGTGTTTACATCCACAGCTCCATAGAGGGCAATGCATGGTCCGATTGGGTCTGCCTGAAAAATAGACAGGTGGACCTGATCAGTCTGTCCATGTGAAAGGGCCCAAAATGTAACCATTGCTACAATAAGACCTCTGTTGATTTACATATTCCTTCCAGCAGTGTCTAGAATTGCTACATTGTATCTCCTCTTACTAAATGTGCTTTTTTTCTATTATCATCAGTTCTATCTAGTGGCCCTAATGTTGTCATTTTTCGTATTCGGACTAAATAATTAGGCTTTTGGCACAAAAATAGGTCTAGAATAATCAAAACGAGCTGCCATAACCCTCAAAGCCTATTTACGTATTTGCAATACATTAACACACATAAGTTAATGGACATTAATACTATCAACAACTTACAAAGCCATCCACACCTCTGCCCCCAGCTACATCACCAACCTGGTCTCAAAATATCAACCAAACCGCTCTCTTCCATCCTCCCACGATCTTCTGCTCTCTAGTTACCTTATCACCTCCTCCCACCTCCTCCAGGATGTCTCCCGAGCTTCTCCCATCCTATAGAACTCCCTACCCCAATCTGTCCAGCTATCTCCTAATCTATCCACCTTTAGACAATCCCTGAAAACCTCTCTCTTTAACCTCCTTAGCGGTATTCCCGAGTGTAGCTCGGGGTAAAATTTGAGTACCAAAAGCGGTAACCCCCCCAAGCTACACTCGGGCTTTCGATGCGGCGTTGCTCAGGGAGTCCCTGCAGCACTTACTTTGTCCTTCGCTCCCGCGATGTGTCCCCTGCAGCGTCCCCGGCCATCTCCTCCAGCCGATGCCGGCATCCGGCTTCCGTGTTCCGGTCCCTGTGACGTCGGGACGTACGGGCGCCACAAATTTGAAATTTTTTAAAAATTTAATTTTTGCTGTCATTGCTGTTTCAATGCATTTCACATATATTTTGTCCCGAGTGCTTTGTCCTGCGCCCTGCCTGCATTTTGACTCTTCTTTCTGCCCGGAAACTTAGAAAAGTCCATGGCGTCCAAAAAAGCGTCCCTTTACGTCAAAAGCGGTTTTAGACCGGCTAGAGAACAACGATAGTAAATCAGAACCACTTGCAGAATTGAGTGATAATGATTCGTGGGGGAAATTCATCATCAGACACTGAAAACGATTCTGCGACTGAGCTCAGTGATGTGCGAACTTGCCTCTGTATTTAAAATTTCAGTGTTTTTGGTTTGATTATATTATTGAATTAAATTTATTATTATTATATTATTATTTTTTATGATTATTTATTAAATTATAATTTATGATTTCGTGTTTCAAATTTTATCATCCCCGGGATGTTTACTAGACTCTTGTTCAGACAGATTTCAGTGAGTTATTCCTACAAATTACAGCCTACAATAAAAAACTGCATATTTCCATGCAAAAAAATGGTACCGCTTTCAGCACAAAAAAATCGGAAAGAATCATACCGCCGAGGAGGTTAAAGAAGCCTATCCTGCTTCTACCTAGTAAACCGCCATTTATTTCTTCCATCAGCTCATCCCCCCCACAGCTATTACATTTTGTATCACTCAACCCTTGCTCCTAGATTGTAAGCTCTCAGGAGCCGGGCCCTCTGTTTCCTCTTGTACCAAATTGTATTGTAACTGTAATGTCTGCCTGCATTTTGTAAAGCGCTGCGCAAACTGTTGCCGCTATAGAAATCCTGTATAATAATAATAGAATAATAATAATACTCTGGCATCTGTTGTATTATGGCAGCCTATTGAGATTAATGGTCTGCCAATGCAAGCCAGCATGACAAAAGCTGGACATGACCCTTGTTTTTGTAATGTACAATACACTACTGTCCATTAAGGTGGAATTCCAACCAAAAGAGGAAACTCTGCTTATCCACCTCCTTCCCCCACTCCGCTGCCCCATTTGACACCTTTTGGGGGGGGGGGAGCGGGTACCTGGTTTTGACACGTGGAGAACTAAGCCAGAAATTAGGCCTCCCCCGCAGCCCTTTGGGACTCTTCACAGGTCCCAGAGGATTGCAGCCCTTTTTCAAAGCGCAGGTAAATTTGCGCATGCACAGTAGGAAACCGGCTATGAAACCGCATGGTTTCACTGCGTATTTCCCTTAGTCATCACAGTCGATTGAAGAATTAGCTTGGGGCAAGGACACCGCTGGATCCCTGGACAAGTAAGTGCCCTAACATTAAAAGTCAGCAGTTACAGTATTTGTAGCTGCTGATTTGTAAGTCCACTTTAAGGCATGCTGTAATACAGGTGCGTTGCCTGAGTGGGTTGTGGTGCCAATTATAATGAATATCACCTTGGGTGTTATCATAACAGAACATGTGTGATTTAAAGTCCATGGCACTTTTAAAGCTGAACTCTGGGGAGTCCTCCCTTGCTGTGGGGCTGCACCTACACTGGAAGTGTCAACTAAACATTTCTGTCAAGGTGGACCAGCTACAGCAGTTTTACTTTTTGATCCTCTGCTTCTGCTAGATGGGTCCCTGTAGCCTTTCCTCCCCTATGCTGGAGAAGTGTAGCCCCCCTGGTGGTATTCCCGAGTGTAGCTCGGGGTAAAGTTTCAGTACCACAAGCGGTAACCCCGAGCTACACTCAGGCTTACCATGCGGCGCTGCTCTGCGATCCCTCGGTCACTTACCTTGTCCTGCGCTCCCGCGATGTCCCCCCTGCAGTGTAATATTAACCCCCCTGGCGGTATTCCCGAGTGTAGCTCAAGGTTAACTTTCAGTACCAGAAGCTGTAACCCCGAGCTACACTCGGGAATATTCTGCAGCGTTGCTCCGGGATCTCTTCTTCACTTACCTTGTCCTGCGCTCCTGTGATGTCCCTCCTGCAGTGTCCCTGACAATGTAATCCGGCCGATGCCGGCATCTGTCATCTGGATTCCGTCCTCTGCGAGCGTCGGGACGTACGGGGGGCGGAACTGGCGGAAAATTTGAAAATTACAAAAAAGTGACATTCACAAAAATCACTAAAATCACATAGTATAACATTCCTGTATCAAACCATTTCACATACATTGTGTCCCGAGTGCTTTGTCCGGCGCCCTGCCTGCATTTTTATTGTTATTTCTGCCTGGAAACTGAGAAACGTCCATGGCGTCCAAAAAGCGTCCCTTTAGGTCAAAAGCGGTTTTAGACCGGCTAGAGAACAGCGATAGTAAATCAGAACCACTTGCAGAATTGAGTGATAATGATTTGTGGGGGAAATTCGTCATCAGACACTGAAAACGATTCTGTGACTTTGCTCAGCGATGTGCGAACTTGGCGCTATATTTCAAATTTCAGTGTTTTTGGTTTGATTATATTATTGAATTAAATTTATTATTATTATATTATTATTTTTTATGATTATTTATTAAATTATAATTTATGATTTCCTGTTTCAAATTTTATCATCCTCGGGATGTTTACTAGACTCTTGTTCGGACAGATTTCAGTGAGGTATTCCTAAAAATTACAGCCTACAATAAAAAACTACATATTTCTATGCAAAAAAATGGTACCGCTTTCAGCACAAAAAATCGGAAAGAATCATACCACCAGGGAGGTTAAAGAAGTCTATCCTGCTTCTACCTAGTAAACCGCCATTTATTTCTTCCATCAGCTCACCCTCCCCAGCTATTACATTTTGTATCATTCAACCCTTCCTCCTAGATTGTAAGCTCCCAGGAGCCGGGCCCTCTGTTTCCTCGTGTACCAAATTGTATTGTAACTGTAATGTCTGCTTTCATTTTGTAAAGCGCTGCGCAAACTGTTGGCGCTATATAAATCCTGTACAATAATTCTAGAATAATAATAATACTCTGACATCTGTTGTATTATGGCAGCCTATTGAGATTAATGGTCTGCCAATGCAACCCAGCATGACAAAAGTTGGACATGACTCTTGTTTTTGTAATGCACAATACACTACTGTCCATTAAGGTGGAATTCCAACCAAAAGAAGAAACTCCGCTTATCCCCCTCTCCACTGCCACATTTGACACCTTTTGGGGGGGGGGGGGGGGCGGGTACCTGGTTTCGACACGTGGAGAACTGAGCCGGAAGTTAGCCCCCCCCTATTAAATTATAATTTATGATTTCGTGTTTCAAATTTTATCATACCCGGGATGTTTACTAGACTCTTGTTCGGACAGATTTCAGTGAGTTATTCCTAAAAATTACAGCCTACAATAAAAAAAATACATATTTCCATGCAAAATAATGGTACCGCTTTCAGCACCAAAAATCTGAAATAATCATACCGCCAGGGAGGTTAAGGACCTCTTATGCCATCAAGAACAATGCAGGGCCCATAGCCCACAGCCAGGTGAGGGGGGAGCACCGTATACCGAGGTAGTGGAGGATCAGGTAAGTAAAATCACTATTCCCGTCTCCTAGATAGAAAGGAGCAGTGCGGGTGCAGCCTCTGGCAAGGGAGGGCTTTTAGTTTTCTCAGAGTTGAGCTTCAAAAGCCACCAAAATTACCTTAATTTTCCTTCCCCTTTGACTCCAATGCATTTCACCAAAATGACAACAATTTTTTCAAAAATCTATTGATCTGATTCTAAATTTCAAGGAAATAAATACTCAATTTTGCTCATCCGTACTGATGTTTCCTATCCCAGTGCATGAAGTGCCATGAATGTGAAAGTTCCATCAGTGGCCCTCTGATGTGAATTGGTAATTCTGTTATTTTTTTCTAGCTCTTCATAACTGTATTGTGATATTAATTGCTGTACTGTAGACCGGTGATCTGCTGTAATAGCAGAAGCCAAAGGTCATTTCCTACATAAAAGACATTTGATGAGTTTTCTTGTGCCCCAGTTAATTCACTGCACACCTAGATTGCTGCCTTTGAAAAGCTTGATGACTCTACGGGCTTGGCGGTACTCAGACCTGCCCTCCTGACACGGAGGATCATGCCTTTTTCAAAGACGGTTATGTCACATTTTAAGCCCAATTTCAGTATTCTTTTCTTCTTTTCACAAGAAGGTGTTCAAATTGAGTTGCACTACATGTGTCTAGTTTAGTTCTACGTATACAAATGACCACCATAGGGGCTGAGTTTTCTTTTTATTCGGCTATTGCTTTTATTTACCCATTAAATTAAAGTGATACTAAAAGTTCATTTTTTTTTTAATAACAAACGTGTGTATACTTACCTGCTCTGTGCAGTGGTTTTGCACAGAGAAGCCCGGATCCTCCTCTTCTCTGGTCCCCCGCAGGCTCTACTGGCTCCTGCTTTCTATCAAGTGCCCCCAGCCAGGGGTGGACTGACCATTTGGAAACTTGGGCACTGCCCGAGGGCCTGGGGTCAGTAGGGGGCCCCATGAGATGCCCCTGGTACCTTATTCATAGGCTTTTTTGAGTTTGGGCAAGGACACAGGGGCCCCATGATCCCCTATTGCCCAGGGGGCACCATGAGTTTTCAGTCTGCGCCTGCCCCCAGCTTGCTATGGGAACAACCACTGATCCATGTGTGCATTCACACACAGAGCAGAGACTTGGCCCTGCCCCCTCTCTCTCCCCATTGGCTGGCTGGTTGTGATTGACAGCAGCAGAAGCCAATGGCTCCCGCTTGCTGTCTCAACCAATGAGAAGGCAGAGACCTGGGAGAGCCGAGGTTGTCATGCAGATAACTGGATCTTGATGGGGCTCAGGTAAGTATTGAGAGGGCTGGGGGAGCTGCTGCACATAGAAGTTTTTTTACCTTCATGTATAGAATGCATGAAGGTAAAAAACCTTCAGCCTTTACAACCACTTTAATGATCACTTAAATAAAAATTCTACATAAAGTATGGATATCTTTACATTACAATTACAGTGGTTTAGCTTGGACCCAGGGGCAGACTGACCATTTGGGAACTCGGGCACTGCCCGAGGGCCCGGGGTCAGTAGGGGGCCCCATGAGATTCCCCTGGTACCTTTCATAGGCTTTTTTGGGTGTGGTTTGAGTGTGGGCTAGGATACAGGGGCCCCATGATCCCCTGTTGCCCGGGGGCCCCATGAGTTGTCAGTCCACCCGTGCTTGGACCAATATACAGCGGGAAGAAAAAGTATGTAAATCCCTTAAAAAAAAAAAAAAAGAGTATGTGAACCCCTTGGAATTAACTGGTTTTCTGCAGTCATTTACCATCGAATGTGATCTGATCCTCATCTAAGTCACAACAATGTGCTTACGCTGATAACACACAAACAATTCTAATTTCTCATGTCTTTATTGAACACACCCTTTAAAGTGTTACTAAACCCACAGCATTAAAATCAGTCTGTCCCCAATCCATCTGCTGATACTACAGCACCCTGGGAGACACTCTGCACATGCTCAGTTTTTTGTGTATTGCTGGAGAGTTTTTTTCGTCTTTGGGAGGGTGATTGTGGCCCATCAACACTGTCCAGACAGAGGGTCAGGGGCAGGGGCGGACTGACCATTTGTAAACTCGGGCACTGCCTGAGGGCCCGGGGTCAGTAGGGGGCCCCATGAGATGCCCCTAGTCCCTTTTTCATAGGCTTTTATGAGTTTGGGCAAGGACACAGGGGCCCCATGATTTCCTATTGCCCGGGGGCCCCATGAGTTGTCAGCCCACCCCTGGTCAGGGGTCATGCAGCCTCATAGGACAGTCAGAGGAGAATGAAAAATCCTCCTACATAATTAAGCAGTGGTCGGCTGGACACTGATAAAAGTCACAAGACTGCTATATACTGCTGATGAGAAAAGTTAGTTATCAGTTTATATTTACTAAAAGAATAACATTTACATGTTCTGTGTACTGTGGGAGACCAGATATAGTGAATGCCGGGTACTGGGTTTAGTAACACTTTAAACATTTGTAATGCTGGAGGAAAAAGTAACTGAACCCTTGTCGCTAACAGCTAGTCGAATTTAATTTGGCAGCAATGACTTTTGTAGCTCTGGATCAAACCTACACAATTTTTGACCATTCCTCTTTACAAAACTGCTTCAGCACAGACACATTTGTAGAATATCTGGTTTGAACGACTCTCTTTAAGTCTTTCAACAGCATTTCTATGGGGTTAAGGTCTGAGCTCTGACTGGGCCACTTCAAAAGGCTCTATCTTTTCTAAGCCAATCTGTGGTGGATTTATTTCAATGCGTAGGGTCACTGTCACCCAATTTCTACTAAGCTTCAGCTGGTGGACATTATCCTGTAGGATATTTTTGTAGACTTGGGAATTAATTTTACCCTTGAGACAGGGAAGCCATGTGTCAGGGCTCCGGGTATGACCAGAGATGTGTGGACTGACACAGGGAAGCACAGGCTTCAAGTATGGTGTAAAAGTAATATCATTTATTTAAGGTACACAATACACAGAGCACACAGTGCAAAACCAAACCAAACCTTAAGCTAGTCTCAATATGTGCGGGAACACAAGCGTAGTCAGGCCGGCCGGGTCGATAACTATCAGGAGGAGGAGGCGGGGAGTAGTCAGGTCACGAGCCAGGTTCAGCAACTAACGGGCAGGTAGGTACAGGAGGAGCAGGCAGAGAGTAGTCAGGTAAAGAGCCAGGGGTCAGTGCAGGAGACAGTCATCAGGATCAAAGCAGGGTCAGCAACAAAGGGTACTTCACAGAATAGAGGATCAGGCACAGGTAACAAGATACAGGGGCTCATGGGAAACAAACACCAAGGCACTGACTGCAGGTCTGGCCATTCCTTAAATACACCTCCTGCAATCAGCCTCAGGTGATGGCAGATTGCAGGAGTGAGCTTCTGGTTGCTGAGAGCACCTGCTGGCCAGCCCTGGTACTGCAGCCCACACGGCAGATGAGTCCCACCACTAATGGTGAGTCCATTCCTGACACCATGAGACAGGGAAGCATGCCCAAATCATGATGTTCCCCCCACCATACTTCACTATTGGGATGATGTTTTGATCTTTTTAAGCTGAACCTTTTTTGCCTCATACACACTGCTGAGTATTCTTCCAGAACAGTACAATTTTTGTTTCATCAGTCCTGAAAACATTTTTCCAATAGCTTTGCGGTTTGCATCGTCACTCTTTGGCAAACTTCAAGCATGCAGCAATGCTTTTTTGTCGGCTTCCTTTGTGGTATTCTGCCACAGCCACCCTGCCTGTTCAAAGGCTTACGTATGGTAGATTCATGAACAGCAATGTTTGCCAATTCCAATGATGTCTTGAAGGCTGTTACTCGTGGGTCCTTCTTTACCTCAATGAGGATTCTACGTTGTGCTTTTGGAATCATTGTGGATGGGCGCCCACTTCTAGGAAGAGGATCCACAGTACTAAACTATCTCCAGTTATAGACAATTTGTATAACTTTCAACTGATGGATGTCTAAACACTTTACGATTTTCATCCTTATGCAGGTCAAATACTCTTGAATAGTTTGACTTCAGAGGGGTCCTTTTTGCAAGGCATGGCTCACATCAGCTGATGCTTCTTATGAACAGCAATCCTATAATGTTTGAGTGTCTTTTTAGCAGTCAAGACAGCTCTAAACCACACCAAGAGCATTTCAAATCTTGGACTCCATTGTGTGCAAACTGTGAATGTTTAATGGGTGTGTTAACTAAAGACATGAGAAATTAAGCTGTTTTAATGTGTTTGTCTATTGTAACTTATATGAGGATCAGATCATATTTTACTGCAAATTTCTGCAGAAAACCACTTACCGTATTTTTTGCTCCATAAGACGCATCTGACCATAAGACGCACCTAGGTTTTAGAGGAGGAAAACAAACAAAAAAAATTCTGAACCAATGGACTGCAGACATAGTACAGGAGATGACCAGAGACTGCGGACAGTACAGGAGATGACCAGAGACTGCGGACACAGTACAGGAGATGACCAGAGACTGCAGACATAGTACAGGAGATGACCAGAGACTGCGGACACAGTACAGGAGATGACCAGAGACTGCGGACATAGTACAGGAGATGACCACAGACTGCGCACAGTACAGGAGATGACCAGAGACTGCGGACACAGTACAGGAGATGACCAGAGACTGCGGACAGTACAGGAGATGACCAGTGACTGCAGACAGTACAGGAGATGACCAGAGACTGTGGACACAGTACAGGGGATGACCAGAGATTGCAGATATAGTACAGGGGATGACCAGAGACTGCGGACATAGTACAGGGGATGACCAGAGACTGCAGACATAGTACAGGAGATGACCAGAGACTGCAGATATACTACAGGAGATGACCAGAGACTGCGGACACAGTACAGGGGATGACCAGAGACTGCAGACACAGTACAGGAGATGACCAGAGACTGCAGACATAGTACAGGAGATGACCAGAGACTGCGGACACAGTACAGGGGATGACCAGAGACTGCGGACAGTACAGGGATGACCAGATACTGCGGACAGTACAGGAGATGACCAGAGACTGCGGACACAGTACAAGAGATGACCAGAGACTGCGGACATAGTACAGGAGATGACCAGAGACTGCAGACATAGTACAGGAGATGACCAGAGACTGCGGACACAGTACAGGAGATGACCAGAGACTGCGGACATAGTACATGAGATGACCAGAGACTGCAGACATAGTACAGGAGATGACCAGAGACTGCGGACACAGTACAGGAGATGATCAGAGACTGCGGACATAGTACAGGAGATGACCAGAGACTGCGGACACAGTACAGGAGATGACCAGAGACTGCGGACACAGTACAGGAGATGACCAGAGACTGCGGACACAGTACAGGAGATGACCAGAGACTGCGGACACAGTTCAGGGGATGACCAGAGACTGCGGACACAGTACAGGAGATGACCAGAGACTGCGGACATAGTTCAGGGGATGACCAGAGACTGCGGACACAGTACAGGAGATGACCAGAGACTGCGGACATAGTATAGAAGATGACCAGAGACTGCGGACAGCTTTTTTTTTTCTTTAGTTTACTACCACTTTAAAGGATAGCTGTACATTTAAAATTCATTAGTATTTTGATATATCTGGGGCATCTCAACAGGTTTTCAATGATATCCTCGAACCCCTCCATTTTTCTTTTCTGTGATTTGAGAAGCAGCAGCACAAGCCCTGGATAGTGTAAATATTGCTTTGTTTATATTCAGCATGTCTGTGGTCACATTGTAATTGCTTCTCATACCTGATTCAACATCTTCACTGCAAAAGGAGCCAAAATAGATGATGTTTCTGCTGCAACACACTAATGTGGCCTTTATGCAGTAATTACAAATTGTTAGAAGGCAGCTACAACATGAGTTGAGTTAAGCCTCATCAATCCTCCCATTATATGTAGTTTAGGCAGCCAGTTGTAGACAGCAGAATGCACATCTATAGGAGTTTCTGATGTTGCATTTGTTCCCTTTTCTGGTTGGAGACACGTTATCATAGACAAAGGTTCATATCCACTGAGAGAAGGACTGTCCAGATGTTGCAGATGCATACTGGAGGCTGAGTGGAGGCACAAGTGTCCAGGAGGTGTACAGGGCATATAGAGAGTCACAAGATGACTCCAGATGCACTGGAAACATAGGGGTGCACTTGGAGTCAGTAGATGACAAAAGATGCTCTGAGGTGCTCTTGGAGTCACAGGGTTGCACAGAGGTACAATGGAGTCACTAGATGACACCGGATGCTCTGGGGTCAACTTGGAGTCAGGAGTGCCCACAGAAGCACATATGGTATATAGATGACATCTTTGGGGTGCACTGGAGTCATGGGGGTGCTCAGGGGCACACTGGGGTCACTAGATAACATAGGATGCTCTGGGGTGCATTGGAATCACAGGGTACCCAGGGGCAACCTGGTGTCCCTAGATGACACAGGATACTCTTGGGTGCACTTGGAATCACTTGGTGACATAGAATGGTCTGGGTTGAACACACAGGGGTGCACTTGGAGTAAATAAATGACAACTCTGGGGTCAATGGAGTCATGGGGATGCACAGGGGTGCAGTGGAGTCATGGGGATGCACAGGGGTGCACTGCAGTCACTTAATGACACTATATGCTCTGAAATGCACTTGGAGTCACAAGGTGCACTGGGGTCACTAGATAGCCAGGGGCGGACTGACAACGCATGGGGCCTCCGGGCAATAGGGGATCATGGGGCCCCTGTGTCCTTGCCCACACTCAAAGCACACCCAAAAAAGTCTAGAAAAGGTACCAGGGGCATTTCATAGGGCCCCCATACTGACCCCGGGCCCTCGGGCAGTGCCCGAGTACTCAAATGGTCAGTCCGCCCCTGTAGATAGCATAGAATGTTCTGGGGTGTGCAAGAGTCATGAAGTGCACAGGGGCACATTGAGGTCACTAAGTAACACAGAGTGCTCTGGAGTGCACTGGAGTCGTCGGGTAAACAAAGCATGCCAGGAGTCATGGAGTGCTCAGAGTGTGGCACAGAAGACACAGAAGGCATGAGGATACAGATAAGAAACCAAAGAATGGGAGTTTGGCTTAAAGCAGAGCTCCACCCAAAAGGGGAAGTTCTGCTTTAAAGACTGGTCCCCCGATCCCCATTAAGGATCAGCACCTTTGGGTAGTGGGGGGGGGAGCGGGAAGCAGAAATTGATAGGTACTCGGTCCCACTTCCGCTGTGATCACCTAGGTGATCAGAAGCTGAAGTTGTCCTCCTACCCTCCCTCCCCGAAGTCTTGTGGGATACGTGACAGGTCCCAGAAGATTACGAGGCCATTCATGAAGCGTAGCGCTACTCGCGCATGCGCAGTGGGCACCTGGCTGTGAAGATGCAAGCTGTCACAGCCAGGTGCCCACACTGAAGATGCCAGCGCTTGGAACACCAGACGGCTGAGGGTTAGGGGCTGATGTGAATGTACAATATATATACAGTATTAGGCGCTGCCTTAATAGACAGCACTATATAAGTACCTATAAAAAATAAAGTGGGTGGCTGGCCAATAGATGGTTCTGTTACTATTATAGTATAGTAAAGGGGAAACATATAAGCAACTTATAGCTCCCCTTTTAGAAAAGTCCCTCCTTAGTGATGTAGTGGGTGTGGTCAGTGCCCATATAAAGGCCAGGGTAGGAGGAGCTTTAGGCAGTTGGGGCATGGGAGCCAAACACCCCACAGACCTGCAGATGTAGTCAGCTATTGCAAGGTCCTGGATGGGGCAGATACCCCCAAGTGAGATTGTCCAGCACCCAGAGGAGTCGGTGTAGTCGTCCCATCTCACTAAACCTGGTCTAACTGGACTGGGAGATGGCCAGGGCAAGTGTTCTCCCTCATGAGTGCTAATACCGCTAGGACTTCTAGTGACACTTGGATGAAGAGTAGATAATCTACAGGTGCAGAAGTCTTATCTCTGGAACAACATAAATGGAGTCATGAGCTGGATGCACAAAACCTGATGGGAAAGTCAGAGCCTTCTGAGTACTGATTACCTTGGGGAGTGAGAAAGTGACATTAGGAAGCTGGGTTCCAACACAGTGGTGCTCCCAAGGAGAAAGGAAGATACTATGGAAGATGGCTTTCACAGTGACGTGAAATCTGTGGTTTTCCAATTTGATGGATTTGGACTGTCCACTCTATGTGATTAACGAAGTATGCCATGTGACAGCGGATAGCATGTCTATGTGATGGTATGTGTCAATGTCATCTTTGATGTAAGTGTAGAGTGGGAAAGTGACATTAGTGAGCTGGGTTCCAACACAGCTCCCAAGGAGAGGAGAGGGATATTAAAGTGTTACTAAACCCTGCATTCACTATATCTGGTCTCCCCGGACCCTGAATTCACTATATCTGGTCTCCCCGGATCCTGCATTCACTATATCTGGTCTCCCCGGACCCTGCATTCACTATATCTGGTCTCTCCGGACTCTGCATTCACTATATCTGGTCTCCCCGGACCCTGAATTCACTATATCTGGTCTCCCCGGACCCTGCATTCACTATATCTGGTCTCCCCGGACCCTGCATTCACTATATCCGGTCTCCCCGGACCCTGCATTCACTATATCTGGTCTCCCCGGACCCTGCATTCACTATATCTGGTCTCCCCGGACCCTGCATTCACTATATCCACTCTCCCTAGACTCTGCATTCACGATATCCGCTCTCCCCGGACCCTGCATTCACTATATCTGGTCTCCCTGGACCCTGCATTCACTATATCCACTCTCCCCAGACCCTGCATTCACTATATCCGGTCTCCCCGGACCCTGCATTCACTATATCCGCTCTCCCCGGACCCTGCATTCACTATATCCGCTCTCCCCGGACCCTGCATTCACTATATCCGCTCTCCCCAGACCCTGGATTCACTATATCCGGTCTCCCCGGACTCTGCATTCACTATGTCCGCTCTCCCCGGACCCTGCATTCACTATATCTGGTCTCCCCGGACCCTGCATTCACTATATCCGGTCTCCCCGGACCCTGCATTCACTATATCCGCTCTCCCCGTATCCTGCATTCACTATATCCGCTCTCCCCGTATCCTGCATTCACTATATCTGGTCTCCCCGGACCCTGCATTCACTATATCTGGTCTCCCAGGACCCTGCATTCACTATATCTGGTCTCCCACAGTACACACAACATGGAAATGCAATTGTTTTACTAAATATAAACTGCTAAATACCTTTTCTCATCAGCAGTTAGAGCAGTCTTGTGACGGCTATCAGTGTCCAGCAAAGCACTGGTTAAAGTTTGTAGAAGGAGTTTTCATTCTCCTTTCACTGTCCTATGAGGCTGCAGGACCCCTGACCTTATGGCTGGAGAGTGCTGATTGGCCCTGTGATGATCACATGCAGCCTTCCAAGAAAAATAAAAAAATACACATGAAACTGAGCATGTGCAGCTTGCCCCCAAGGCTCTATTCCATCAGCAGATGGATTGGAGATGGTAGAATAAGGGGACGATGAGAGAATATAGGATCAATCATCCTTTTTACACAATGCAGAGGATTAACCCCTTACATTTCAAAGTGATTATGACAAGCATGCTGTACTGCATACACAGATTATTATTATTATACAGGATTTATATAGTGCCAACAGTTTGCTCAGCGCTGTACATTATAGTGGGAGACAATACAGTAACAATACAGTTCAATACAAGAGGGATTTGAGGGCCCTGCTCCTTGTAGCTTACAATCCAGGAGGGAGTGGTGAATGGTACAGTAGGCAGTCGCTGTGGGGGATGGAGTGGTTGGAAGAGTAGAGGATTCCAGAATTAGCAGAGGGCGGGACAGGCTTCCCTGAAGAGAAAGGTTTTCAGTGATCGCCGAAATGCAAGTAGAGTAGGTGATAGTCTGATAGATTGGGGTAGGGAGTTCCAGAGGATGGGTGACGCCCTGGAGAAGTCTTGGAGGTGTTTGATTTTACAGATTGATTTTACTGTTGTGGGTTTAGTAACACTTTAAGGAAAGATGGCTTAACAGTGATGTGCTTTCATATTTGAGTGCTGTGGACCATCCACTATATGTGATTGGTGAAGTATGCCAAGCTACACAGGATAATATGTCAATGCGATGTGATGTGTCAATGCCATATATATGAGCAACAGTAAAGTTTGGAAACTATGGACATTCCTTTCCTTTAAATATGAAGGTTAATGCCTGTAAATGTCGTGGGAAGGCCTATGGCAAGTAGTCAGGCACAATATGGTGAAAGCTAAGCAATACCAGCAGTGGGTTGTTCTCCTATCAGAGAAGAAGTGGGGTGGGGCCTTGAGTGATTTAGCTCCAACAGTGAGGCCAATCAGAGGCCCCTTACAGCTATTTCAACTTATTTATCATCCACTAGGGCGACACAGTGACTTAGTGGAGGAACAATATGGTGAAGGCTAAGCAATAGCAGCAGTGGGTTGTATTCCTACCAGGGAAGACGTGGGGTGGGGACTTGGGTGATTTAGCTCCAACAGTGAGGCCAATCAGAGGCCCCTTACAGCTATTTCAACTTATTTATCATCCACTAGGGCAGTGGTGGGCAACCTTTTTTTTCAACTGAGCCAAATCTCGCCAAAACCACGATTGAAATTTATTTTGAGAGCCACATTTTTAAAACTGAAAATACATCCCCCATATAGTAATTCATCCCCCATAGTAATTAATCCCCCATATAGTAATTCATCCCCCCTATAGTAATTCATCCCCCATAGTAATTCATCCCCCATATAGTAATTCATCCCCCATAGTAATTCATCCCCCATATAGTAATTCATCCCCCATATAGTAATTCATCCCCCCTATAGTAATTAATTCCCCATATAGTAATTCATCCCCCCTATAGTAATTCATCCCCCATATAGTAATTCATCCCCCATAGTAATTCATCCCCCATATAGTAATTCATCCCCCATAGTAATTCATCCCCCATATAGTAATTCATCCCCCATAGTAATTCATCCCCCATATAGTAATTCATCCCCCATAGTAATTCATCCCCCATATAGTAATTCATCCTCCATAGTAATTCATCCCCCATATAGTAATTCATCCCCCATATAGTAATTCATCCCCCATAGTAATTCATCCCCCATATAGTAATTCATCCCCCCTATAGTAATTCATCCCCCATAGTAATTAATCCCCCATATAGTAATTCATCCCCCATAGTAATTTATCCCCCATAGTAATTAATCCCCCATATAGTAATTCATCCCCCATATATTAATTCATCCCCCCTATAGTAATTCATCCTCCCTATAGTAATTCATTCCCCATATATTAATTCATCCCCCATAGTAATTCATCCCCCATATAGTAATTTATCCCCCATATAGTAATTCATCCCCCATATATTAATTCATCCCCCATAGTAATTAATCCCCCATATAGTAATTCATCCCCCATATAGTAATTCATCCCCCCTATAGTAATTAATCCCCCATATAGTAATTCATCCCCCATATAGTAATTCATCCCCCATAGTAATTCATCCCCCATATAGTAATTCATCCCCCATATAGTAATTCATCCCTCCTATAGTAATTCATCCCCCATAGTAATTCATCCCCCATAGTAATTCATCCCCCATATAGTAATTCATCCCCCATAGTAATTCATCCCCCATAGTAATTCATCCCCCATATAGTAATTCATCCCCCATAGTAATTCATCCCCCATATAGTAATTAATCCCCCATAGTAATTCATCCCCCCTATAGTAATTCATCCCCCCTATAGTAATTCATTCCCCATATTGTGTCAATTCACTTACCTTTGCTCCGCGCGTTCCTCTCGCCGTGTTCCCGCGCCGTTCCGGTATTCAGGGTGGACTGTGAGAGGAGAGGAGTTCGTCACGCTGCCCCGCCTACATCCTGACAGCCAATGTTTGCCACGCTCCGCGGGCCGGATTAAAAGGTCCGCCGGGCAGTAGTTTGCCCATTGCTGGGCTAGCTGCAGAGTCCTGACTTTTGGGGCGGCCGCCCGAGAGGAGGGAGGGGAGCGGGCGCCCAGCACACAGAAGAGCCGCATTAAAGTTTGTAAAGAGCCGCATGTGGCTCACGAGCCGCGGCTTGCCGACCACTGCACTAGGGTGACACAGTGACTTAGTGGAGGAACCAGCAGTGGTTTGTATTCCTATCCGAGAAGAAGTGGGGTGGGGGCTTGGGTGATTTAGCTCCAACAGTAAGGCCAATCAGAGGCCCCTTACAGCTTTTTCAACTTATTTATCATCCACTAGGGTGACACAGTGACTTAGTGAAGGAAGAATATGGTGAAGGCTAAGCAATACCAGCAGTGGGTTGTATTCCTATCCGAGAAGAAGTGGGGTGGGGGCTTGGTTGATTTAGCTCCAACAGTGAGGCCAATCAGAGGCCCCTTACAGCTATTTCAGCTTATTTATCAACGACTAGGGTGACACAGTGACTTAGTGGAGGAACAATATGGTGAAGACTAAGCAATACCAGCAGTGGGTTGTATTCCTATCCGAGAAGAATTGGGGTGGGGACTTGGGTGATTTAGCTCCAACAGTGAGGTCAATCAGAGGCCCCTTACAGCTATTTCAACTTATTTATCATCCACTAGGGCGATACAGTGACTTAGTGGAGGAACCAGCAGTGGTTTGTATTCCTATCTGAGAAGAAGTGGGGTGGGGACTTGGTTGATTTAGCTCCAACAGTGAGGCCAATCAGAGGCCCCTTACAGCTATTTCAACTTATTTATCATCCACTAGGGTGACACAGTGACTTAGTGGAGGAACCAGCAGTGGGTTGTATTCCTATCCGAGAAGAAGTGCGGTGGAGTGGGGGCTTGAGTGATTTAGCTCCAACAATGAGGCCAATCAGAGGCCCCTTACAGCTATTTCAACTTATTTATCATCCACTAGGGTGATACAGTGACTTAGTGGAGGAACCAGCAGTGGTTTGTATTCCTATCCGAGGAGAAGTGGAGTGGGGACTTGGGTGATTTAGCTCCAACAATGAGGCCAATCAGAGGCCCCTTACAGATATTTCAACTTATTTATCATCCACTAGGGTGACACAGTGACTTAGTGGAGGAACAATATGGTGAAGGCTAAGCAATACCAGCAGTGGGTTGTATTCCTATCCGAGAAGAAGTGGGGTGGGGACTTGGATGATTTAGCTCCAACAGTGAGGCCAATCAGACGCCCCTTAAAGCTATTTCAACTTATTTATCATCCACTAGGGCGACACAGTGACTTAGTGGAGGAACAATATGGTGAAGGCTAAGCAATAACAGCAGTGGGTTGTATTCCTATCCGAGAAGAAGTGGGGTGGGGACTTGGATGATTTAGCTCCAACAGTGAGGCAATCAGAGGCCCCTTACAGCTATTTCAACTTATTTATCATCCACTAGGGCGACACAGTGACTTAGTGGTTAGGACACTATCTTCATGGAATTCATATGTTCTCATTTGGGTTTCCTCTCACACTCGAAAGATATGCTGGTATGTTAAATGGCTCCTGTTTAAAATTGTCCCTAGTATGATATTCTACCCAGCATGTCCAAAATGCCTACCTAACCATCTGTTCCAAAAGCAGATAAAAGAGCTAAATTTGGCAAAATGAGGTGGGAGAGGGGACCACTGTAAGGGTAGAGGTTTTGTTTCCATGGAGCTGAGCTTCAAGAATTCGGATGTCACCGGCTAATTGTTCTGGGAGCCAAGAATCTAGCATTTTTCAGAAAGAAATCTACAATTCTTGCCTACACATTTCTTCCAACATAGGTTGTCTTTAAATTGCAATGGGCCAGGAGCATCGCCGAGGGTCAGGCAGAGTTCACGACATGCGGCTGGCTAAATATTCATAAGCACTTTTAGTTCAGGATTGGCCATCCAGCTTAAGCTGCGGCAAAATCCACTTAACAGCGAGGACCTGGAAATCTAGGGGTGTTTGATTAGACAAGCCAGTTCCTTTTAGCACGGCACATTAAGCTGAATATAAACCCATAGACTACAGCTCCGTCTTTGCCTCTTGCTTAAAAAAAACATGTTTCACGTACAACTAGACATGCCGATTTAATTTTTCCATTTAGTCTCCCCCATTGCAAAATTGAAGTACATATTTGTCTTTGATATAGATAAATAAAGCAGGTGTGTAGCATCGTAAAGCCTCATGCTCTGTAATTTACAACCTCGCATGCAGGCGCTTCCATCCGCCGGTGAAATTAGCGCAGTTAGGATATGAAAATGGAAAACAAAGTAATAGATTTGAGCATATGTATGAATAATTTCCCAAACCCCGGTGTTATCATTTTTATTTAGCAGTGTTGGGACAAATTTAAATTAGGCAATCCGCAGATAAAATTAATACAAATTATGCGGACAAATAACTGCACCATATGTAAATGTTGAGGCTGTTCGTCATTTTCATCCTCACAGCCAGGATACAGCTGCCTACATTCCAAATGAAATATATATTTTTTTCTTTTTATGCTAGCTGAAATAAATACAGACTAAGAAAGTTAGATGGTTGTTTTTTTTTCTAGCTAGAATTATTTCTACATTCTTAAACACTTAAAGTGGACCTAGCACTAGAAAGTAAGGTCAGCTCATAATGCCTGGGGCCCTGCCACCCTTAGAAATTGCTGTAAGATGTATGTATAAAAATACAACTGTAGGGCAATGAGTTTACAATATACAATATAGTATATTTGCAGTACACTTGCCTAGGGACCAGCTTCAGTCTGAAGCCCTGAGACGAGGGTGACTTCACATGTACATTAGTACCTCTTCCAGTACCTCCACCGGTACCTCCTCCAACCTGAATGTGGCATTGCACTGTTTCTACAGATTGGCCGGAGTCCCATAGGGAGGTAATATATCCTATCATGGTCTCCAGGTAGCCATCTTGGGGAGGATGATAAACCTATTAAATGCCGAAGTGGCGCAAGATTTGGGAAGCCATCTTGAACACTTAAAGTGGACCTTGCACTAGAAAGTAAGGTCAGCTCATAATGCCTGGGCCCATGCCACCCTTAGAAATTGTTGTAAGATGTATGTATAAAAATACACCTGTAGGGCAATGAGTTTACAATATATGATATAGTATATTTGCAGTACACTTGCCTAGGGACCAGCTTCAGTCTGAAGCACTGAGACGAGGGTGACTTCACATGTACATTAGTACCTCGTCCAGTACCTCCACTGGTACCTCCTCCAACCTGAAGGTGGCATTGAACTTTTTTTTTCAGGTTGGCCAGAGTCCAAGAGGGTGAAAGCAACTCCTATCTTCAGTTCCATCTTGGGGAGGATAGTGATCCTATTGAAAAACATGTCCCCATTGCACCAAATCCCAACAGATTTCCTCAAGCTATCATATACCGCAGATACCTAGTGGAAAACTGTGGCTATTCAGCGTTACCACTTGCGGTACCTTCTCCAACCTGAAGATGACATTGCACTGTTTCTACAGATTGGCCGGAGTCCCATGGGGAGGTAGTATATCCTATCATGGTCTCCAGGTAGCCATCTTGGGGAGGATGAAAAACCTATTTAATGCCAAAGTGGGGCAAGGTTTGTGAAGCCATCTTGAACACTTAAAGTGGACCTTGCACTAGAAAGTAAGGTCAGCTCATTATGCCAGGGCCCATGCTACCCTTATAAATTGCTGTAAGAGATATGTATAAAAATACACCTGTAGGGCAATGAGTTTACAATATACGATATAGTATATTTGCAGTACACTTGCCTAGGGACCAGCTTCAGTCTGAAGCCCTGAGACGGGGGTGACTTCACATGTACATTAGTACCTCTTCCAGTACCTCCACTGGTACCTCCTCCAACCTGAAGGTGGCATTGAACTTTTTTTTCAGGTTGGCCAGAGTCCAAGAGGGTGGAAGCAACTCCAATCTTCAGTTCCATCTTGGGGAGGATAGTGATCCTATTGAAAAACATTTGGTCAGCCATCTTCACGGAGGACCATATAAGTAAAGGGGCTAACGTCATTCAGCATGCCCACAGTAGGGAGGTTAGGCAGGAAGAGAGCTCTGATAGGTAGGAAAAGCATAGGTGCACAAGCAGGGAGAGGTTTCAGACAAGTAGGGACATAGCTGTTCTTTTCAGGTTGTCCCCATTGCACCAAATCACAACAGATTTCCTCCAGCTATCATATACCGCAGATACATAGTGGAAAACTTTGACTATTCAGCGTTACCACTTGCGGTACGTTCTCCAACCTGAAGATGGCATTGCACTGTTTCTACAGATTGGCAATCTGAGTCCAATAGGGAGGTAGCAGGGGCGGACTGACAACTCATGGGTCCCCCGGGCAATAGGGGATCATGGGGCCCCTGTGTCCTTGCCCAAACTCAAAAAAGCCTATGAAAAAGGTACCAGGGGCATCTCATGGGGCCCCCTACTGACCCCGGGCCCTCGGGCAGTGCCCGAGTTTCCAAATGGTCAGTCCGCCCCTGGGAGGTAGTATATCCTATCATGGTCTACAGGTAGCCATCTTGCAGAGGACGATAAACCTATTAAATGCCAAAGTGGCGCAGATTTGGGAAGCCATCTTGAAGAAGGATTGTATACGTATAGGGGCTTACATCATTCACGCCCCCACAGTAAGGCAATGAGGCAGATAACGAGCTCCAATGGGTAAGGAAAACATTGGCACATAATTAGGGAGAGGTTCCAGAGAAGTATAGATGTATAGGTATTTTTTTCAGATTGTTCCCATTGCACAAAGTTCCATCAGATTGCCACTGACCGCCACATACCACAGATACCTAGTGGAACACTGTTGCTATTCAGCCTTGCCACCTCCCCTCCAATGGAGAACTCCTCCAGCACTTTGGGATTGTAAGTGTAATTTGCAACAGTGCTGAGTAAAGTCTTCTTCTCTACCATTATTCTACATACAAGAAAATGGTACAATTTCCAGCACATGTGGTACCTATACTAAAGTGGTCTGCAGTGTTGTTGATTACCTATTGAGCTTTGTTGATTCCTACAACATAAAAGCAGTGCCAATTCATCCTGTCTCATTGTTCTTCCAAAGGTTTGGGAACACCACTTAGGCCCAGCCTACACACAATCCTTTCTGCAAGATAAAGCTGGGGTGTCCCTAGCTGAAATGTAGTATTTCAGCTAGGCTGTGGTCAGCCTGAGCTTGGATTATTATAATTAAATGCTATTTTAGGTTTTCCTCTAAACTTTGAATATTGTTTATTTCTTCCTGTTGCAAGGGAGTGTTCCTAGCAGACAGAGTTCTGAAAACTAATATCTTCCTGTCAAATCACTAGAAGGGTTATTGTATGTGGTGCATGCTGGGAGAGCATATAAATATTTAAGGGTGACCTTTTAGAAAGGTCTTGGTCTATTGGTCTGCTGCTAGTAGAGGAGGCAGTGTTGAAGGAATTTCCCTCCTAGACCTGCTGCTTGAGGAGGCTGAAGCTAATTGCAACCTTGTGTCTCAGGGATCAAAAAGTTACTGCTGCATTGCTGGAGGGCACATCCAGGAGGAGTGGAGCAGGAGGATGGGTGCCTGTATGGATCATCTTGAGGAAGACCTTCACTTCCGAAGAGTGTCCTTGAGAGCTAGGTAGACACTATTGCTGGGGACATTGCAGGAAGCCAGAGCTACTCATTCTAAAAGGTACAGTACTTGTGCTGCCTAGTTATATTTTACAGATTGTACAGATTTCATTTTTGGAATGGAATTTTTGTCACTTTTCAGGTATCCTTCGCTGTAACCCTGTCTCCTTGAGTTTATTGTGCCTTAGTAAACTCTCTTGAATGCCCTAAAGTAACCCAATTTCTTCCACCTTGCAAAGAGTCAAGAGACTGCAAGAGAGTTTTGAAATGCAACCCACCAAGCTTTCTGAGGGTTCCCTCAAAGACGCTCCTTCCCGTGCTAGAAGTTTTGTGGCACTCTGCATTCTTTATCATTGCTGGAAGGATAGTGATGTTGCCCCCTGTAGTACAGAAGATGTCTATTTTTTTGCCCCAGGAGTGAAGTACATACCCTATGCTGTTTTTCTTTTGATTGGTAAGCTAGGTTCAGTGCCACCCTAAGGCTTTAACTGCTGTCAGGAAAAATCTGTTGCCCTTCCAAGCTCAGCCATACAGACATACCATACACAGTACAGAGGTCAGAACTATGTAATGTATTGCTTGCAGCAGTCAGGACTATTTAATATACAACATAATATAAAAAGTGCAGCACTTAGACAATGTAGGGTGTAGAGTGCGGGACTATTCTATGTACAACATAATGTATACAATGCAATGGTATGTACTATATGGAAAACAGCGCTCAGTAGACTACAACAAAGAATATTCAGTGCAGTGGTCAAAATCAAGTAGCATATAGAGTACAGTGTCAAGACTGTGAAACATACCACACAGTATGAACAGCACAGTGGTCGGGAGTAAGTACCATTATATAGTAATGATCAGTGGTGGTTGCCCATTTAATTTTTGGTGGCCAACGGTGAGTGCCCCTTAAATTGTTGTGGCCAATGGAGAGTGCTCCTTAAATGATTGCGACTAGTGGTGAGTGCCCCCATAATCCTGGTATTCAGTGGTCTAGTGGTCTATCCTATCATTGGTGGTCAATGTCCTCATATGTGATCAGGAGTTAGGGTCACCAGAGTAGTTCACTGTCCCATGCCCCCATTGGTGGTCAGTGGTGTGTGGCCCCCTTTCATTGTTGCTCAGTGAAAGCAGTGTGTATCTACCTAAGAAATGCTGCACAGTTCCCCAGCTGGTCTTTGCTCTGCAACCTCAGGCCAGTACTCTGCAGGCATCATCAATATGGATATCCATATAAATCTCTCTAAAACCAAGCTTATAACATCCCCGCCCCCCGACCATGTGCCCTTCTTCATGACTTTTCCATCAAAATCAATAATGCAACTATCAGTCCCTCCCCTCAAGCCAGGTTTCTAGGTGTAATCCTAGACTCTTACCTATCTTTTCGGCCCCAAATCCAATCGCTGTCCAAAGCTTGTAGACTTTGCCTTCATAACATCTCTAAAACCCGGCCCTTAACTAATGAAACCACCAAGCTACCTGTTCACTTCTTTGTTATCTCTCACCTTGACTATTGCAACTCCCTTCTCATAGGCCTACCTTTTCGTAGGCTATCCCCTCTTCAGTCGATCATGAATGCTGCCAAAATCATCTACTTTGCCAACCGCTCTGTGTCTGTCACCCCTCTCTACCAATCCCTCCATTGGTTTCCGCTTGCCCAGCGAATTACATTCAAACTACTAACAACAACATACATTCATCCACATCCACGGCCATACTGGCCTTATCTGTTTGCAATTCATTTTATTGCCTTACTCTTATGCATTACATGGCTGCTGTATAGTAGTGTATATAACCTATTGTGTGGTTTAGTATATCCAGGAGCCCCCGGGGTGTGTAGTTGGTATATACTTCCATCTAGTGGGTGTTGGGGGGTAGGGGGTGTCCGTGGGCTGGTATTATCCCTCTTAGCTCCACTCTCTCCCATCAGTGAGGGAGGTGGCATGACGGGAGGGTCCTACATCTAGGGGAGGTGTACATTGTGGGTCCCTGTGGGGGTTATTGGGGGGGTGGGAGTGTTCGGTGGGGTGGGCTGTGTCTAGGGTTGGATTTTGAAGGGTTCGGGGTAGGTTAGTCCCAGTGGACTATTTCCATTCGTGGTCCATTCTTGAGAGTCCCCCTCTTGAATTCTCTGGGGGGGGGGGGGGGAGTATCTTCTGTTATGCAGGATTGTCATGTCTCCGATGGATTATTACTGTTTATGGTGCATAATCAAATTCATTTGAGGTTAGCCAATTAGGTGTGCAGCCTTTTTTCTTCCCTTTCTTTTGTTTTTGATAGTTGATTAGGTAGCACCCTTCCAGATACTCTGGTGGCACCTCATTTTTCAGATATTGTGTGTGGACTCCCCAGCATTTCCCATTAACCTTTTCCCTGATTTTTGAAACTACTATTACAGCTCCATTGCTTGAAAGAAACAGGGAGTCCCAGTGACATTAATGGTTCCTAGGGAGGCTGTGGGTGAAATACCAATTATATATATGATCATATATATATATATATATATATATATATCATCAGTCCCACCCCTCAATCCAGGGTACTAGGTGTCATCCTTGACTCCAATCTGTCCTTTCAGCCCCAGGTCCAATCGCTGACAAACTCATGTAGACTCCACCTCCGCAACATCTCCAAAATACGACCGTTCCTAACCCCGGAAACCACTAATTATATTACGCCTCGACTACTGTAACTCCCTCCTCACTGGCCTACCTCACCGCAGGCTATCCCCACTCCAGTCTATCATGAATGCTGCTGCCAGACTCATCCACCTTACTAACCGTTCTGTATCTGCCACCCCTCTCTGCCAATCCCTCCACTGGCTTCCAATCGCCCAACGGATAAAATTCAAAATGCTAACACTGACTTATAAAGCCATTCATAACTCTGCCCCTAACTACATCTCCAATCTTGTCTCCAAATTTCACCCAAACCGTACTCTCCGCTCCTCACAAGACCTCCTACTCTCTTGCTCCCTTGTCTCCTCCTCCCATGCTCGTCTCCAGGACTTCTCCAGGGCTTCCCCCATTCTCTGGAACTCCATACCCCAATCCATCAAACTATCGCCTACTCTGCTCACTTTTAGGCACGCTCTGAAAACCTATCTCTTCAGGGAAGCCTACCCTGCCCTCAGCTAATACTGGAATCCTCTACTCTTCCAACCACTCCATCCCCCACAGTTACTACCTCTTGTACCTCTATCCCCTCCCTCCTAGATTGTAAGTTCCAAGGAGCAGGGCCCTCGAACCCCTCGTGTATTGAATTGGTATTGTTACTGTATTGTCTCGTGTACTGTCTCCCACCATAATGTAAAGTGCTGAGCAAACTTTCGGCGCTATATAAATCCTGTATAATAATAATAATAATAATTTTGGGCTCCTGCCAAACAGGTTAAAATTTAGGCATTTGTCCAAACAGCCAGGGCTGTCTTAATGCATAGGCACTGCCCAAGGGCCCCAGGTGCATAGGGGCTCCATGATAGCCTTGCAATAAATCATACTTGCCAACTGTCCTGGATTTGCCGGGAAAGTCATGCTTTTTACTAGGCTGTCCTGGGATTGCCTGAACCTGTACAAGTGTTGTGCCCTCCTGTACTCTTCAGCCCCCCCATCCCCTGTACTGTGCCCTTTGTGTTGATTAGCCACTTGCCGCCCTGCCACTGTGTATATACGTGTGCAGGGCGGCAGTGGAGCACAAAAGCACATTTTAAAACGGGCTCCGCGCTCCCGACACTTTCGCGGGTAGGGGGCGCACGCGCGCGCGCGCTCCTGCCGACCCGCGGGTGACACGATTCGATCCAGGAGGGATCAATCATTAGATTTCAGCCACTGATTTCTGGCTGAAATCAGATGATCGGTCCCTGTCCTATCCTGTCCTGTGTTGACATTTACACAGGGCAGGATATGATGTCATTCTTCTCTGCCTGGACACATTCCGTTCCAGACAGAGAAGAAGACACAGTAAAGGTGAGTACAAAGCACTACACTAACAGTTAGAACACACCTAGGACACATTTAACCCCTTGATCGCCCCCCCCTCCCCAGTTAACCCCCTCACTGCCCTGTCACCAGTGTCACTGATCAGTGAACCAATTTTTACTGATCACTGTATCAGTGTCGCTGGCGACTTCCAATAGTGTTAGCGCCCCTCCCAGATAGCGCCAGATTGCCCGGCAGTACACCAGTAATCCCGTTTAACCCCTTAATCCCCCCCAGTTAACCCCTTCACTGCCCTGTCACCAGTGTCACTGATCAGTGAACCAATTTTTACTGATCACTGTATCAGTGTCGCTGGCGACTTCCGATAGTGTTAGCGCCCCTCCCAGATAGCGCCAGTTTGCCCGCCAGTACACCAGTAATCCCATTTAACCCCTTAATCCCCCCCAGTTAACCCCTTCACTGCCCTGTCACCAGTGTCACTGATCAGTGAACCAATTTTTACTGATCACTGTATCAGTGTCGCTGGCGACTTCCGATAGTGTTAGCGCCCCTCCCAGATAGTGCCAGATTGCCCGCTAATACACCAATAATCCCGTCTAACCCCTTGATCGCCCCCCCCCCCCCCGAGTTGACCCCTTCACTGCCCTGTCACCAGTGTCATTGATCAGTGAACAGATTTTTACTGATCACTGTATCAGTGTCGCTGGCGACTTCCGATAGTGTTAGCGCCCCTCCCAGATAGCGCCAGTTTGCCCGCTAGTGCACCAGAAATCCCATTTAACCCCTTGATCGCCCCCCCAGTTAACCCCTTCACTGCCCTGTCACCAGTGTCATTGATTACAGTGAACAGATTTTTACTGATCACTGTATTAGTGTCACTGGTGACTTCCGATAGTGTTAGCGCCCCTCCTAGATAGCGCCAGTTTGTCCGCTAATGCACAGGATTTTTTTTACCAAAAATATGTAGCAGAATACATTTTGGCTTAAATTTATGACTAACTTTGAGTTTACGATATATTTTTTATAGCTGAAAGTAGAAAATATTGTTTTTTTCAAAATTTTTGTGTTTTTTTTGTTTATAGCGCAAAAAATAAAAAGCGCACAGGTGATCAAATACCACCAAAAGAAAGCTCTATTTGTGTGGAAAAAAAGGACGTAAATTTCGTTTGGGTACAGCATTGCATGACCGCGCAATTATCATTTGAATTAGTGCAGCGCTGTATAGCAAAAAAAGGCATAAATTACAGTATCTATACCATAGTTTGTAGACGCTATAACTTTCACACAAAGCAATCAATATACACTTACTGGGATTTTTTTTACCAAAAACATGTAGCAGAATACATTTTGGCTTAAATTTATGACTAACTTTGAGTTTACGATATATTTTTTATAGCTGAAAGTAGAAAATATTGTTTTTTTTCAAAATTTTTGTGGTTTTTTTGTTTATAGCGCAAAAAATAAAAAGTGCACAGGTGATAAAATACCACCAAAAGAAAGCTCTATTTATGTGAAAAAAAGGACGTCAATTTCGTTTAGGTACAGCATTGCATGACCGCGCAATTATCATTTGAATTAGTGCAGCGCCAAACAGCAAAAAAAGGCCTGGTCATTAATGGGGGTAAATCCTCTGGAGCTCAAGTGGTTAGTCTTTGATTTATGGCATGTTTCTTATTGTTTAAATCAATTTTATCGAAAGTACTAATAAATATATGTTTAATTCTATCAACTATTTTTGCTTTTATTTTTGAGAGTAGGTACGGAAATTGGGGCAGGCTGGTAGCAGCCCCAGAGCATTACTTTTCCCAGGGGCTCATGATGCTATTAAAACGCCCCAAAGTTCAGTCTGAACAAAGGCTTGGACCAAACTGTCAACTCATCCCTTCTGTGGATTTAGATAAGTTGGTCTCTTCTTCTGATGGGGACTCTGATGTAAAGGGGGGGATGTTAAAGGGGACCCTCATGTCAAGGAGGGACTTCCGATATAAAGTTATTTCTTGGGACGTGTTTATTTATTCTTTTACAAAGCTATTTTTTTTCAGCCCATGAATATTTGTAAAATATACAATATGGCTCTTGTACTAAAACGTTTGGAGACCTCTGCTCTAATACACATTCCACTCTTATAGAAAAGCGCCTTACATAATTAAATATACTATTATTTCTTGATTTACAACTTCTCCTCTACATAAGGCCGAGCACAGCATGACGCCAGAGTAATAGCTTTCCATAATGTGCTTATTCTAAACATTTCCCCAATTTTTTTTTACCTAGCATTCCAAATAATCGCATCTTCCAGCTGTTGTACCATATGACGACCAGAACCTATTTTCATTCTTTCCTTCCAATTTTAAATTGCATCATTGACTATAATGAACTCATCAAGTTCTAGAGACAGAAGAAGCAAAATCCCTAAATAAAATTCGAAAGAGACACATGTCCGCCAAAGAAACATCCATCGAGGAAGTGATAACAATTTTCTAATAAGGGTCAAGATCCACATAATTATAGCATGGTCTATGAGCAGGAGGAATATCAAATTATCCTTTTTTTTTCTTGACTCCAGAGAAATCTAAAAGGCACCAATTATTGCACCTCCGTATTCATTAATATGCCATAAAATTTATTTTTCATGCAAGCTGTGTAAATGCTTTAAAGTGGTTCTAAAGGCAAAAGGTTTTTTTTTTACATAGTTACATATAGTTACATAGTTAGTCTGGCTGAAAAAAGACAAAAGTCCATCCAGTTCAACCACAGAAAAAAAAAAGTTATAATCACATACCCACAGTTGATCCAGAGGAAGGCATTCTATGCATTAAGGTAAAAAAAAAACCTTCAGGGTGCAGCTCCCCCTTATACTTACCCAATCTCGATCCAGTGGTGTGCATGAGAGCTGTGCCTCTCCTGGGTCTCTTGTTTTTCATTGACTCACAGAGCAGAGGGAGCCACTGGCTCCTGTTGCGTTCAATCACAGCCAGTAAACCAATGAGAAGAGAGCAGAGGGGGTGGGGCCAAGCCACAGTCAGTGGCAAAGTCCATTCACAGGAGTACAGCTTGGGAGCAAGCCTGCTCGAGTGTCCCCATAGCAAGAGGCTTGCTATTGGAGGCACTGGGCAGAGGAGGAGAGCCAGGACCACCAGCTGGGGGATCCAACAAGAAGAGGATCGGGGCTGCTTTGTGAAAAACCATTTCACAGAGCAGGCAAGTTTGTTTTTTAAATTACAACCTTTAGAATCCTTTTAATCCAACCTGGTATCAACCTCCGGAAACCTTCTGTCAGCAGAGCTCAGACTAGGGGAGGAAGAAGCAGTGCAAGGAGCCAATCAGCAGCACAGAAAGCATATTGAAGAGAGATAAGAGTGACATCAAGCTGCTTCTTCTCTTTTCGGTGTACAGTGAAGCTGAACTCCAAGCAGGGGCGTCCCGAGGCAGGTGCGGGGTGTGTGGCCCACTCCAAGTGACACCGACCGCACGGGGTGACACCGGACCCGTTCCACAAAAAGGTAAGTTGTAAAGCAAGCCGACGATCCCCGCAGGATGTATCGGATCTGCGTACTGAGTATAACGGATTGGAGTCTGATCCATTATGCTCAATCCGCAGATCCGATCCATTCTGCGTGGATCGTCGGAGGGGGTCTCACCAAGTGTTACCGTACCGGGTGACACCAACCCTAGGGACGCCCCTGACTCTAAGCAAAATCCTTTTCTATGATAAGTGCATGCATGCTAGGTAATGAGCAAGTGAAACACTTAAATATATTTGTTACCTCTTCAGAATATTTCCTCTGAAAATGCCTTCATCTGCTTTTCTCTTTGGAAGGATGGAGACATCTTTGATCAGGCATCATCCAGGGTCAACATCTACTTCCTGATGGTAAATCCTGGTGCCTGTGCAGTTCCTGGCGGTATTCACAAATGTCTGACACAGATTCGTTCCTTCTGACTTGATACAAAATTACAATATTGCAGGCTGATCACTGGGTGGAAGGAATGCTTTCACTTGCCCACAGACTATTGACTTCATCAGGGGTTGACTGACAACTCATGGGGCCACTGGGCAATAGGGGATCATGGGGCCTCTGTGTCCTCACCCACACCCAAAAAAGCCTATGAAAAAGCCAATGTAAGGTACCAAGGGCATCTCATGGGGCCCTCTACTGACCCTGGGCCCTCAGGCAGTGCCCGAGTGCTCGAATAGTCAGTCCACCCCTGGACATCATCTAATCCTAGGCAAAGTCAATGACTAGAAGTTGAGAATGGCTTTTTATGGAAAAAAGTTGGAACTTTTTGGAAAAATTATACTATTGCTGTATTTTGTGACACATCAGAAAAATACTGTAGTTCATAGAAGTAAAGTTACTTACAGCCACACATAGATACATACAGTATATACATTGTGTATACTGTGTATATATTCCTGGAAGGGGATACAATTAATCACATATACGGAGATTGTGGAAAAGTTAACTGACATATCAACAAACCTGCTACTTCAAAAGTCGTTCAAGTATGAACTGGGAAACTCCTTCGAGAGAAAGTTTCATATCTATGCAAATAACTTGGCAATTTCTACAAAGGCTTATATATTAATGCAGAGGAAATATTCACTGACATCCACAACGTCTGAAGAGAACAAAGACTCACCAAAGAAATACTTCATCTTAGGCTGATATATTATTTGCATGGAAGGGATGTGATAGGTTACCAGTGGTCCTCCAGAATTACTGAAAGACTATAACCCATATTTGGCTGGGAGGAAACTTGAAGACACTTTGAGGAACGTGATGTGGACCTTGCAGTACAATGCACGGTCTTCTCAAAATGCCCAGTCCACCTTCCCCTTTACAAAGGTTAGTAGGTGTAAAGACAAAAGTTGGGTGCAAAGCTACCCCATCTTGTCTTTGCTGGACATGGTGTCACCAGACCTCCAGGAAGAACCTTCCCAGCAGTTCATAGTGGAGTTAAGACATGATAGTCTCTATCAAGTCTTAACCACTCGCCCTCCAGAGGATTTCCTGAACAGGTCATTTTTTGCAATACGGCGCTGCATTACTTTAACTGACAATTGCGCGGTCATGCAATGCTGTACACAAAAGACATTTGTATCCCTTTTTTCCTACAAATAGAGCTTTCTTTTGGTGGTATTTGATCACCTCTGCATTTTTTATTTTGTGCACTATAAACACAAAAGACCGACAATTGCGAAAAAGATAAAAACCCCAATATATTTTACTTTTTGCTATAAAACATATCCAGTAAAAAAAAAAATCAAATTTCTTTATAAATTTAGGCCAAAACATATTCAGTTCCATGTCTTTGCTAAAAAAAAAATCCCAATACGTGTAAATTAATTGGTTTATGTTAAAGTTAGAGCATCTCCAAATGGCGGTATAGATACTGTAATTCTTATTTTTATTTTTTTTTATGCTAGTAATGGCAGCAATCAGTGACTTATAGAGGGACTGTGGTGAGCATTCTGACACTGGGGGGGGGGACTGACTGCCACTGACATCCCCAGTGACAGTGACACTAATACAGTGATCAGTGCTAATAAAAAGCACTGACACTGTACTACTGATACTGGGCAGGAAGAGGTTAACATCTGGGGGGCGATCAAAGGGTTAACTGTGTGCTGTGTGTGTTTTACTCTGTGCTGTGTTTTACTAGGGAAGCATACTGTTTTGTATCTCTCTGCTACACAGAGAGATACAAAACAGCATGTCTGTTTGTTTGTTGTTGTTTACACACAGGCCTCTCCCCTGTCAGCTTTGCCTGATGATTGCCGAGTGACGGAGGCGAATCGCCATCCGGAACCTGGTGAATGACATCGCTAGCCACCAATAGCGGTGGAATGTAAATCACGTATATACGTGCAGGGGCGGACTGACCATTTGGAAATTTGGCCCTGCCCGAGGGCCCGGGGTCAGTAGGGGGCCTCATGAGATGCCCCTGGTACCTTTTTCATAGGCTTTTTTGAGTTTGGGTAAGGCCACAGGGACCCCATGATCTCCTATTGCCCGGGGGCCCCATGGGTTGTCAGTCCGCCCCCGTATACGTGATTTTGTGCAACCCTGCCGCCCTGTAGCAGTATTTCTGCTATAGGGCGGAGACAGTGGTTTAGGTCTCCAAATACAGCTCATTGTAATTTGAATAACATCCACTGTTCAAACAATGATGAACACATTGGCCTTTACTTTAAAACACATTGGCTGTATTTAATGCTCCTAACCAATAAAAATGTCAAAAATGACCTCTGAGTGATATGGACCTTTGTACTTAAAACATAGAAAAACAGAAGAGTGACGGCAAAAAAAAGACCAAGTGGTCCATGAGTCTGCCCCATTTTTTTTTTTTACTTTTTTTCTGAGTATAGATCCTAAGCATGTTTGAATCCACTTGCTGAACGACTCACTACCTCTGCCAGAAGTCTATTCCAAACATCAATTACTCTTTATGTAAAATAATACATTCTAAGATTAGTTTTGAGCTTTCCTCCTTCTAGTTTGAGGACATGTTCCTCAGTTCAGCTTCATAGGTGCTTCTCAATACTTCTAGAGGAAGACGGCACATCATTATAAGCTAGCAGTTCTTTATTAACCATTTCAATACCGGGCAATTTTACACCTTCCTGCCCAGGCCAGTTTTCAGGTTTCAGCACTCTCACACTTTGAATGACAATTGCGCGGTCATACAACATTGTACCCAAACTAAAATGTTCTCATTTTCTTCACACAACTAGAGCTTTCTTTTGGTGGTATTTAATCACCGCTGGGGTTTTTATTTTTTGCTAAATTTACAAAAAAAGACCAACAAGTTTGAAAAAAACACACGTTTTTCTTTGTTTCTGTTATAAAAGTTTGCAAATAAATAATTGTTCTTCATAAATTTAGGCCGAGATGTATTCTGCTACAAGTCTTTGGTGAAAATAACCCAAATTAGGATGTATTTTTTAGTTTGTAGGAAAGTTATAGAGTTCACAAACTATGGTATAGATCTGAATATTGATCAATCCTGAAGTACTGACAGCCAATCTAATTTCTTGAGGTCCAAGAATGTCAGAACAGTACAGATATCCCCCAAATGTCAGGACAGTACAGATATCCCCCAAATGTCAGAACAGTACAGATATCCCCCAAATGTCAGGACGGTACAGATATCCCCCAAATGTCAGAATAGTACAGATATCCCCCAAATGTCAGGACAGTACAGATATCCCCCAAATGTCAGAACAGTACAGATATCCCCCAAATGTCAGGACAGTACAGATATCCCCCAAATGTCAGGACAGTACAGATATCCCCCAAATGTCAGGACAGTACAGATATCCCCCAAATGACCCCTTTTTGCAGAGTAGATAGTCCGATGTACTTCATAAGAGGCATGGCGAGTTTTTTGAAGTTTTGTATTTTTTTGTCATACTTTTTCGGAAAATGAAAAAATTAAAAAAATTAGTTTCACTATTTTTTTTTTCACATATTGTCACCAGTGCAGTACAGCGTCATCATATAACTGGCATGGCGGTGATCAGGGACACTGACTGGTGACAGTATGAAAAAAAATATATTTTTTTTTAATTCTTTTTATTATTTTTTACTACATTTTTCTTTCTTTTTTTAAGATTTTTTTTTCATATTTCACTATGACCAAAGTAGTACAATGTTACCATAGTAACATTGTACTACTTTGGGGAAGTGATCAGTATTTTTTTTTTTTACACAATTTGCTTATAGCAAAGAATTACTTTGCTATAAGCAAGCATTTACCTGAATGACATCGATTCATTCAGGTTTTTTTTTTTTTTTTTTTGTGCTTAGCAGTGATTTGGCCACAGCTAATCACATGACATGTGCATGTGACCTGCTGTGACCATTCACAGCTAGACACTAGTATACAATGGATGGCATGAATGAAGCCATCCATTGTATACAACTGTCATGTGACCTGCTGTGATTGGTCACAGCAGGTCACATGGTACCGGCAACAGGGGCTGATACTCAGATCTGTCATCGGCCGTATCCGAGGTACACGGCCGGTGACAGATCGCGCCGCTGTGCGGCTCTGCAGGAGTGCAATCTGCGCATGTGCGGGAGGATGCCATATGGCGTCCAACCGGAATGCTGATGACATTTGCCATAGGGCGGGCGGCAAATGGTTAAACAAAGTAGAATAAAGCCATAAAAAGCTAATGTGTTTCGCGCATTCAGACTCTAATCATTGGTTTGTATATAGTTCCCAGAAACTGTCCAACCTGAGCACCAGGTTTTAAACTGTGGAGTTGTTGAGACAACCCTGCAGTGGTTGTAGAGCTGCTCCGTTTGTCTCTCTTTTCCTACTTAATACCGACCCCAGGAAAGATTCCTGTGGAATGCCAAACATGTGAAATTTTGGCTGCTCTGTACTCCCCAGGATCTAACTGGAAAGGGCATGATGTCATCCCAGGTATTGCTGCCAACATTAGAAGCCTAACCTGCTCTGTTTGTGTGTATGTGGTATGGGAGAGCATCTTCCTGTCCAAAATCAAATGCAAAGGAAGATATCGAAATTTTTAGTATATTACTATGATGGATCTTAAATTTGGCTCTCTGAATGAGGTATGAATACACCACAAAAGCGATCTCAGATAATATATGATATGCATAAACAAAGGGTTCATATTCTCTTTTTACAGGAAACCCATTTTAAATCTACGTCAGTTCCTCGAATGCCTATCAGGCAGGGGACGGACTGACCATTTGGGAAATCAGGCACCGCACGAGGGCCCGGGGTCAGTAGGGGGCCCCATGAGATGCCCCTGGTACCTTTCATAGGCTTTTTTGGGTGTGGTTTGAGTGTGGGCAAGGACACAGGGGCCCCATGATCCCCTATTGCCTGGGGGCCCCATGAGTTGTCAGTCCGCCCCTGCTATCAGATACTATTCATCTTGGTTTATGAGCCATAACCCAAAAAGAAAATCAAGAGGGGTTGCTATTGGTCTACATTCCTCTATCCCGGGCTCTCAGGTTCAGGAACTTACTGATCCAGAAGGTAGATATGTGTTCATTAAATGTAAGATCTTCCATCAATTATTTACATTGGCTAATATTTAAACTCTGGACAAGCTTCAATGGTAAAATCTGTCTTATCTAAATTAAGAGATTTTCAGCATGGAGTGGTGGTGTTGGGAGGCGACTTGAATTTAACATTAGATCCAGTGCTAGATACATCAACAGGAAAGTCACATATAGCTAGATATTGCCTTAAAAGGCTAAAGCACACGTTTCACTCATTACAGTTGATTGACGCCTGGCATATGCTACATCCATCTGAGAAAGATTACACCTGCTATTCAGCCACTTATAACACATATAGTAGGATTGATTATTTTTTAATCTCCCATTGTCTATTAGATAGGGATCCATGGTCTAAAATTTATTTCAGGTACTTATATAGCGCCATGAATTTATGCAGTGCTTTACATATATATTGTACATTTATATCAGTCCCTAACCCTCAAGGGCAGTACAATGTAAGGTCCCTAACTAACATTCATACATGCACATATTAGGGCCAATTTAGACAGGAACCAATTCACCTACCAGCATGTCTTTGGAGTGTGGGAGGAAACTGTAGTACCCAGAGGAAACCCACACAGGCACAGGGAGAACATGCAAACTCCAGGCAGGTGGTGTGGTGGTTGTGATTTGAACCAAAATCCCTAGAACTGCCAGGCGGAAGTGCTAACCATTTAGCCACTGTGCTGCCCAAATAGGTACCCGACTGTGGTCAGACCATTTCCTGCTTTATTTTTCAGTGAAAATTTCTACATGTAAAATGCGTCCAACATGGAAATTGAATGAGAGTTTATTAAAAGATCCTCTTGTAAGGGAGGCCATTGTGGAGACATTGGCAAACCTCTCTATAGACCATGCAGATGATACCACGTTGTCTACTATAAAGTGGGAAGCGTTGAAATGTGTTTCAAGAGGAGTTCTTATTTCCCATGGATCAAGATTGAAAAAAAGAAACTTCTAATATGTCCTCCCTAATTGAGCAAATACATGAGTTAGAAAATAAACATAAGCGTAGGGTGGAGGCCTCTATTTTTCCAAGATTACAACAAAAAAAAAACTAAGTTGCACGCATTCATTGATCAAGCATACTTAAAGCATAGAGCATGTGTGCAACGTGTTTTTATGAATATGGCGATAAAAGCAGTGGGGCTCTAGTATGTACAATCTCAAAAAAATATTCTAAAAGGTTCATATCAAAGATGAGATGCCCAAGGCAGGGTCTTGTAAATGCAACAGAGCAAACAGCTTCAACCTTTTATGATTACTGTTCTTCATTATATAATATTAGAAGTACAACAGAATCTTTTTTAGATGGCACTAATCCCTCTCAACTTAGTGATTATATAAATTGGACAGCTTCACCTAGATTGTCAGAGAAACAGGTAGAAAGTATCTCAAAACCTTTTTCACCGGAGGAAGTTTATATCGGTTATTAGATCTTTAAAGCATGGTAAAAGTCCAGGACGAATTTACGGGAACCTTCTACAGGGTGCGGCAACATAACTTCCTTTTTTCAAGACGCAATAAAACCCATTTTATGAATCAGAATTGTTTTTATTGTCTTTAATAATATCTAAAGTTCTGTTTTACACAGTTTTGAAAATCATATCAGGTAGGTGACGCCCCCCATTGTCCATACACTGAATAAGCCGATTTCTGGCGTTTTTCATGACCCTTACCAGCATAGCAGCGGGTATGTTGGCAATTTCTGCGCGGATGTTGGCCTTCAGGTCTTGTAGGGTCCTTGGACGGTTTACATAAACGCGGGATTTCAAAAAACCCCACAAAAAAAGTCGCAAGGGTCCAAATCGGGGAAGCGGGCTGGCCACTCCAAATCGCCCCTTATTGAGATGAGGCGCTCTGGGAAGTATTCCCTTAAAACAAAGTCCAAGGGCAGACGCATGTTTGCGCGCAGAATGCTGCAGGGATCGCAAGATTGAAGCTCTCACTGCTTCAATGTTCTCAGGTGATCTGATGGGTCGAGGGACTCCAGCTCTTCATCTTGTCGTACTCGCGGTTTGTCTGAACGTAGTGACCCACGTAACAATTGATTTCCGGTCCAGGACACGGCCCAACGGGGCTACATTGAAGCGATGTCGGAAGGCGCGTTGGGTTGCGATTACAGAAAATCCGTTCGAAAAGTAGGCCTCTACGGCAAACGCACGCTGCTCACTGTTCCAACGCATGATGATGACTGACCTGGAAGAGAACAAAAACTTTAGAACTACGCCTGTTGCCTCAGACCACTCCCGCCCCGCTATGGCCACTACAGCCTGAATTGCACGCATTTCAAAAAAGGAAGTTATGTTGCTGCACCCTGTATAAACGATTTGTGGATTCTCTTACGTCTTTTTGGGGTAATATGTATTTTGAGATCTCATCAATCTGCCCCCTGCCCAAAGAGTCACAAGAGGCACATATTGTATTAATAGCTAAAGAGCAAAAGGATCCTACTTTATGCTCTAGCTATCGGCCCATTTCTTTCATAAATGTGGATCTAACAATATTTTCTAAACTCTTGGCTTTGTTTTTACAAAAAGTAATTCCCCTCTCTAATAGGACTAGATCAAGTGGGATTTGTCCCTAATAGAGAGGCACGCGCTAACATTTTAAAAACAAATTTACTAATACAATACGCTTAGAAACATAGGATTCCCTTATGCCTATTATCATTAGATGCGGAGAAGGCTTTTGGCTGCCTAGATTGGAGGTTTATGGTATCAACTTTGGAGCAGGTCGGTTTTACAAAAGATTTTATACAAAAAATAATGGCTTTGTACAATGCCCCATCTGCTAGGATAAGGGTTAATAGCATTTTATCTCAACCTGTTAAAATCTCAAAAGGGACCCGACAGGGCTGTCCTTTGTCTCCATATCTATATATTCTGGCTATGGAGCACTTGGCGATGGCCCTTTGGTTGAATGATACTATTCAGGGAGTACGGATGAGTGATAGGGAATATAAATTGAGTATCTTTGCTGATTATTTACTTTTATATTTATCTAATCCAAATTAAATTTTTCAAATATCCTCCAAAAACTGGAAGAATTTGGCCTCTTTAGTAATTTTAATGTAACAAAATCTCGATGTTTAAATATCAACTTGGTAGTTACTGAGAAAGAAAAGATAGAAGCCAAATTTCCATTTCATTGGGAGACACAATGTCTTAAATATCTAGGTGTAAATATAACTCCTTTAGAGGAAAAAATATATGAATTAAATTACTTTCCCTTATTAAATTCCATAATTAGTGAGTTGCAGTCTAGAAGTAAAGGAAAACATTCATGGTTCAGGAGAATGGCAATTTTTAAGATGGATGTTCTCCCTCATTTTCTCTACCTATACCAAACACTTCCTATCTCCCTTCCATGGATGTTCTTTTGTTCCTTGTGATTTAGCTTACTTCGATATATCTGGTCAAATACTTTGGTTAGAATTCGGCATGATATTTTGGTCATAAGGAAGATGGAGGGGGGAGCTGGATTACCACATATGGAATTTTATCATATAGCATCTATACTTATCAGGATTGTCAACTAGTTTTATCATAGCCACTCAAAACAGTGGGTATCTATTGTACAACTAATGTCCTCAATCGTCCTCCCTACCTGTCAGGAATGGACTCACCATTAGTGGTGGGACTCATCTGCCGCGTGGGCTGCAGTACCAGGGCTGGCCAGCGGGTGCTCTCAGCAACCAGAAGCTCACTCCTGCAATCAGCCATCACCTGAGGCTGATTGCAGGAGGTGTATTTAACCTCCCTGGCGGTATTCCCGAGTGTAGCTCGGGGTAAGGTTTCAGTACCACAAGCGGTAACCCCGAGCTACACTCGGGCTTACCATGCGGCGCTGATCCACGATCCCTGTATCACTTACCTTGTCCTGCGCTCCCACGATGTCCCTCGTGCAGTGTCCCTGACAATGTAATCCGGCGGATGCCGGCATCTGTCATCTGGGTTCCGTCCCCTGTGAGCGTCGGGACGTACGGGGGACGGAAGGGCGGGAAATTCAAAAATGACAAAAAGTGACATTCACTAAAATCACTAAAATCACATAGTATTCCATTACTGTATCAAACCATTTCACATACATTTTGTCCCGAGTGCTTTGTCCTGTGTCCTGCCTGCATTTTTACTGTTCTTATTGCCTGGAAACTGAGAAATGTCCATGGTGTCCAAAAAGCGTCACTTTAGGTCAAAAGCGGTTTTAGACCAGCTAGAGAACAGCGATAGTAAATCAGAACCACTTGCAGAATTGAGTGATAATGATTTGTGGGGAAATTCGTCATCAAACAGTGAAAACGATTTTGCGACTTTGCTCAGCGATGTGCGAACTTGGCGCTATATTTCAAATTTAAGTGTTTTTGGTTTGATTATATTTTTACATTACATTTATTATTATTATATTATTATTTTTATGATTATTTATTAAATTATAATTTATGATTTAGTGTTTCAAATTTTATCATACCCGGGATGTTTACTAGACTCTTGTTCGGACAGATTTCAGTGAGTTATTCCTAAAAATTACAGCCCTACAATAAAAAAAAAACATATTTCCATGCAAAATAATGGTACCGCTTTCAGCACCAAAAATCTGAAATAATCATACCGCCAGGGAGGTTAAGGAATGGCCAGACGTGCAGTCAGTGCCTTGGTGTATGTTTCCCATGAGCCCCTGTACTTGCATCCTGTCTGCTTCCTGCCTGATCCTGACTCTGCTTTGATCCTGACTCTGAACGAACTCCACCTGTCCTCCACCTCGGCTATTCCTGACCACTCTTCCACTCGCTCCTGGTACCCTGTTTGCCCGTTTGCTACTGACCCGGCCTGCCTGACTACAATTGATTTGTATATATGGTTATCTGTTGGAGTTTGGGTTGTTTGCACTGTGTTATGTTTTCCTTGCACTGTGTTTGTGTTGTTTAGTCTTAATAAATTGTCTTATTTACACTATACCTGAAGCCTGCGTTTCCCTGTGTCAGTCCACACACCTCTGGTCATACCCGGAGCCCTGACACTATCATGGATCGAGCCTTAGGTTGCATCCTCCCAGACAAATTTTTGACACAATCTGTGTTGAAAACCTGAGATGGGACCATCCAAAAATTGGGAATTTCTACAATAGCTGGCCCTCTAACGCCAATTATGAAAAACCCAGAATTTGAGCCGTGGCTAACGGCAGCTAGATTTTTATGCTGGACGTCTGTGGCCCCTTCTCCGATTTAGCGGGCTCTTGCTGTTGAGAAACTTTTACCACTTAAAAAATTGTCATCTGTAGATAATTTGGCCATTGGCTCCATTATTTTCAGCTTCAACATTTTTACAAATATGTATCATTACATAGATACCTAACCCCCTTTGAATCACTCTGTATGAGGAGCTTGATGGGTTCACGTGCCATTTCAACAATATATGGTTTATTGTTATCTCATGCATATCCGCACTGACCTTACTATACCAGAGACTGGGAGAGAGAACTAGACCACATAGTAACTGAGAGGGAGTGGAAAAGGTGTTTTAGGCTAACATTCAAATCTAGTATTTCAACTGCCATTCAAGAGAAAAATTATAAAATACTAACAAGGTGATACTGATGTCCAGTGGGAATGCATAAGATAATTTTGACCTATCCTGAAAAATGTTGGCATTGTGGGGAGGATGTAGGCACAATGACACATATATGGTGGTCCTGTTGCAGGATCAAACCATTCTGGGAATTGTATTCTAGATTTGTTCACATATTAATAGCACATCTTATCAGATGTCCCCAGAAATAGCACAATTATCTGTATTTCCAAATACTGAGAGAGCATCAAAAAGAGGACTGTTGTGTTCTCTATTTTCTCCGGCACGTACAGTAATACCAACATACTGGAATACTCAACTTCTCCCCTCTATCAAGGAGTGGATAGATGAAATAAATAGAATAAAGAGATTGGAAGAACTGACAGCAACTGTACATGAATGTTATCAGAAGTATCTGTTGGTTTTGTCTCCTTGGGTTAAGTTTATGAACTCTGATATGTTGAGCTCTTTTATAGAATAGATAAAAGGCTAATATTTCAAGCTAAATTTTATAAAATGGTTATTAAAGGAGATGCTATATGAGGTGCATGTGTTTCTGTGAGTGTGGATATTTGTGAAGTGTTTTTTTTCCCTCCTTTTCTCTGTTTCTTTTTTTCTTTCTTTATGAAATATTTATAGTCTAAGTGTAAACTGCAATTAGTATTCTTTCATTTTCTACTATGTTTGGAATTGTTTAGAAGCAAAATTCAGTAGACCTATTCTGTGAGATACATGAATAAGATGTAAAAAAGTTGTTTTGGCTGTATTATTTTGATGCTTTTAAAAAATTAAATTGTGAAATTTAAAAGAGAATTTTGTTAATATCTGCTTGTTAGATTTTAGAATATGCTAATAAAGATTAATTAAAAAAACCTGCTCCATAACATGCAATATAACTCAACAATTACATCTTTAAGTACAAAGATGACTTACCCCATCCCAAGAATTCAGAATATGTAATATATCTTCTAGAATGCCCATGTGGGCTTCAATACATGGTGCAGACCATACAAAGAGATATCTTAGAACATAGCGTATCTAAGCACTACACACTGCTACACAATCTGCTGATAACCTAAAAGTTACACCTATAGAATATATACCAAACTTTATGGAAATTGACAAGGTTAGAAGAATGAAAAGAAGAGAGACTTACTGAATGTTCACTCTTACAGCAGAACAGTTGGATTGCCACTTAATGACACTATAGAAGAGCAGCAACAATAGTTGTCAAATGTATTTATTCATTCATCCACTTTTTTAAAATGTTTTTTTCATTTGACCAATTATATACCATTGAATTGTTTTATTTTTTCTTAGCATGTACTTTTTATTGCTACACTGTTTTCCAATGTATGCCATTTTACTACTAGGGTCACACCATTTTTCTAAATCTTGACACTCTTATACGTCACATGTCGTATCTTTTTTATGTCTATTACCATTGATGATGGCCAAAACCACTGTCATGTTATTTGAATGAAATAACTCAATTTATGACCTCCAATTTACAACTTAACTATTGGAAGAGAAAGTTCCAAAAAAGTCAAGCTTCGTGAACTCAGTATCCACCCACTACCAAGGTCAATTACCACACACCATTTGCATGCAAAGTAGGGACAACACCCAGAAGAATCCTCCACGTTAGTGTACACTTCAAAGTCCACATTGATCTTTCTAAGATTGAAACAATAAAATGAGCCAATAAACATACTTCCATGGACAGGCAATAATCTGCACGTGAAATTGCGTTCACCCAGCAGGGCAGCAGCTGTTTCAGTGTTATCCTTTTAGCTATTTCTGTCTGATCAATGTAATCCACTATGTCTGAAATTGTATCAGTGAAGTATACAAATCCCCTAAGTTGAGTTTGTTTGAATGCCTCAAACTTGAAATGCATGGCAGGACCTATTTTTTTTTTAACATTGGAGAGCCAGAATGTAAAAATATGCCTATTAACTCCAAAGCAGCTACTCACAGGAGGTAGAGGAAGATGGTAGCTACCCATACCAACAAAGAGGAAGCTATAGAGCAGGGGTGTCAAACTGGAGGCCCTCCAGCTGTTGAGCAAAACTACAAGTCCTATCATGCCTCTGCGTTTGGGAGTCATGCTTGTAACTGTCAATCATGCAATGCCTCATTGGACTTGTAGTTTGGCAACAGCTGGAGGGCCGCCAGTTTGACACCTGTGCTATAGAGGTAATGGGTTATATGGGTGCATATGTTGAAGTACAACTTTTTCAAAACCATTCCTTAACCACTGGACCTCCAGAAAGGTTTTATCCCCTTCATGACCCAGTGGTCGGAAAGGAGGTGCAGTTGGTTTGCTTCTATCCCCGCTGAGCATCTTTCAAGTCCTCCATAACCCTCCCTCTCTATCCTTCTATTCTTTCAAGACTCACTGCATTTGACTGCTTTCTCCTATTTATCTGAGGATTGCAGTAATCTACCAGCCTCCTGGACTGGAGTCCAACTTTCATGATGACTTCTCATTAAGCACCTTAATGAGCCAGGTGTGTGCTTCCTTCATAGTGGAGCTGGGATCAGAGCTGAGGGCCCTACCCTCCGGAGAGGGTCAGTATGTGGAGGGAGTCATGAGAGGTGATGGCATGCACCATACTCTCCAGGTAAGGACAGACCAAGACCCGAGCCTAAGGGAGAGAGTCCATGAGGGACAGAGCAGCTGGGAAGCTGCAAGTAAAGATGCAGAGCTGAGGTGCAGCATCTATACATGAACACTGGGATGCGTTTGATGGTCAGAAGAACCAAGAGGTACAACTTAGAACAGTAAAGCTGCCAAGAAGAGCCACTAGGCTGAATGTAGTTTTTCTGTAAAATAATGATGGTGAAAACCCCTGCAGGGGAAACCTTTTTTGTGAACTTTCGGTTGTTTTAAATAAAAATGGGCAGAAAAAGCCCCGAAAAATGCTTCTGGCATGGAGTAAACTCACTGGTTGGGGCTACCAAATGAGCTAAATTACCCCAAATCGCATATATATATATATATATATATATATATATATATATATTCTCTCATGCTAGCAAAAGTGGGGCCCTTTGGTGGCCACATGAACCAAATCAGGGCCACTTAATCCCCTCCTACAAGAAAAGGTGGTGATTAAAACACATAATCACATCATAAAATATTACACGTGGGGGCCACATGAAGCAGGAGGTTAATACTGTGATGGGGAGCATGGAGCTGGGTTTAAAATATTATGCAAGATTTTAATGAATGGGATGAGATCTACCTTGAGACTTGACTGTAACAGAGAACACTGCTTTTCCTTTTGAAAGAGATCCGAATTCATCTATGATATGTTACAAGTCTTATCCAGTTGTACATCCTCTGATGCATTCCATTCTGACAAGCTAATCCAGACAGCAACAAAAATATAAATTAAAATAATGCAAAATGCAAAATCCCAGCAGGAGGCGGAAAACGAATGGGACTTAAGTTTTGATGATCAACACATTACCTCCAGTAAGAATGACACGCGGGCTGGATAACACGATCGGATAAATTGAATAACAATATTGCTGCAATTAAGAGACAAAAGAGGTGATTTATCAATGTCTATAAATGCCATTTTTTGTTAGCCGCTTCTCCGGTCTTTAATATCTGCCTCCAGATATGACTTGAATGTGCGAACGGCACAAAAATAGGAGCCAATACGAATGCCTCTGACAAGACAATTTAAGGAGTTTACGGAAGATACAAAATTATTTATTAGGAATAGCTGGCAATTTTGGCCTGATTACCATGGGCTCGAAAGCAATTTTCAGTTTACCGCAGACATGAGTAGAAAAGGTTTATTGAAAGATTTGTAAAACCCATGTTCTTCTGCAGCTGATGACATTTTGTAGAATTCCAGGATTTTTTGTCCTGTGTTGCTTTGGGTGGTGATAGAGGAAAGCAGTTATTATTCGTGACTCAATACTCGCTGACAAAGATATGTCAAGAGGTTCGAGAATTGTAATTTTTTACTTAAGGAGATCAAAGATCACTGAGGTTTGGCACCCTTTTTTTTTTAAGAAATTACCCAGCAAGGCCTAACTAAATCATAATGAAAACAAATACAAATATAATAAAACAAATGTCACTGTAAAAAATATCAAATTAGCCTACTAAAGTGTAAAGTGTCAGTCAGTAGAGCAGAGGACAGTATCAGTAGAGCAGTAGATGGTGTGTGGACAGTGTACGTAGAGCAGTGAATGGTGCTAGTAGGGCAGTGGATGGTGTCAGGGGGGTAGAGGTTGGTGTCAGTAGAGCAGTGGATGGTGTAGGTAGGGAAATGAACTTTGTCACTAGGGGCAGAGGTTGGTGTCAGTAGGGCAGTGAACAGAGTCAGTAGGGTAGTGGATAGTGTCAGTAGTTATTTAAATATTCTTAAATTAGTTTTTACAATTTTATTTTTAACTATTATTTACAATTTTTTTAATGGCCCTGGTGTTTGCTTTGGTGAAATATCAGGGGTCTACACAGATACTTGACTCAGGAGATTGAAAACACAGCCCTCAACCTCCATCTCCATCACAGAATGAATGAACAGATTGAGCTCTGCATAGTTGCCTTGCTCATTCACAAACGAATGCATAGTAAACACAGTTTACTATGCTTCAGTTAAGAATGACCACAGTGAGTGATCAGTAACAACACTGTGGTGTCCTTTTATCATGCAGCAGTAAATGACCGCTGCTCAGTTCCCTGGCATTCTCAGAGGAGACAGTTCTCTGAATGCCTGTTCATGAAGCGGTGTAGATCACTTCTCCTAATGAGGAGAGAAGCGATCTACAAATCCTTTGAATTCTAGAAACCGACTGCTGTTACTGTAATCTCGCAAGCTCTGGGCTGGAGAATCTGGAGGGAGAATTTTCACACAGATCGCCAGTGAAGGGTTGACATCGCTCCTTCATACACTGGCCTATTTGACAGATTCTCTGTGTGTTGAGATGATCAGCAGAGAACATGTTCTCTCCTAATCATCTCTGTTTCCTAAACCACTAATGATCTGAGATCAGCAACGATCCTTAGGATTGCCGCTGATCTCAGTTTCATAAGGACACCTGTGTTCATTAAAAAAAAAAAAAAAAACGAAGGAGCCAGTAAATTACATATTTTCTGTCCCCTTCTCCTGCTCTCCATCCTGAAATGATCCCCCACAGCAGCCAGTGGGAGAGGAGAGGAGAGGAGAGGAGAGGAGGGGAAGCTGGAAGCACTGGGCAGCAGAAGGAAAGGGAACATGAACAGAAAGGGCGGTGAGGGCAGCGTTTACTGGAACCGATCCCCTGTATTCTCCTCCTGCAGCAGCTGAATGCCGAGGTGAGGGACAGAAGAAGAAGCTGGCTTTCAGCTGCTGCAGGAGGAAAATACAGGGAATTGGCAAGGAAGGAATGTATTTTACTCATCACCTGCTTGCAATCGACAGGTTGCCATCCCCTGCTAAAGAGCATGGTTTATTGTAACACACCTTTCACATCATCTAGCATCATCTTTGTTCTCTGTAGTAGACCACCTGACATCTTGGTTCTCTGTAGTAGACCACATGACATATTGGTTCTCTGTAGTAGACCATATGACATCTTGGTTCTCTGTAGTAGACCACATGACATCTTGGTTCTCTGTAGTAGACCACATGACATATTGGTTCTCTGTAGTAGACCATATGACATCTTGGTTCTCTGTAGTAGATCATATGACATCTTGGTTCTCTGTAGTAGACCATATGACATCTTGGTTCTCTGTAGTAGACCATATGACATCTTGGTTCTCTGTAGTAGACCATATGACATCTTGGTTCTCTGTAGTAGACCATATGACATCTTGGTTCTCTGTAGTAGACCACATGACATCTTTGTTCTCTGTAGTAGACCATATGACATCTTGGTTCTGTGTAGTAGACCACCTGACATCTTGGATCTCTGTAGTAGACCACATGACATCTTGGTTCTCTGTAGTAGACCATATGACATCTTGGTTCTCTGTAGTAGACCACATGACATCTTGGTTCTCTGTAGTAGACCACATGAAATCTTGGTTCTCAGTAGTAGACCACATGACATCTTGGAGCTTCAAATACAGTTGGTGCTGGAAGACTTTCCCCTGCCAACTCCTGCAATCTCAGATCTAAATGGGGTCTAGGCAACTATATAATGCCCACCATGTGTCACTAACTGTGCATCCCACCCCCAAAGTCTAAGTGGTGAAGTATCTCCATTGAGGGCCACAACATAATTTAAAAGTACTGGCTGTGGTGGGCAAATTCCCTTCTGCCCCTCAGTCCTGTCCTCCCCGGTAAGTTGGAAAACGATAGATATTCCTTGAAGTCTTTTGAGCATCACCATCATATATCCCTTCCTTTTTGTCCGCCATCCCAGTCCTCCCCTGATGAACGGTAGATATACATTGAAGCCTTTTGAACCAGGTGCTGCCCTGTACGGAATATCCCTTTTAAGACTTAGCATCTGTATAGTTAGTATTTTAGTATTAAACAATGAAAGCAAAGCAGAGTGATTATCTGGGAATATCAGTCCCGCTACATCGCAAAAAGCTTTTTAATGTTCGTTGGAAAAGTCTCGCAAGGCAGAAGCGAAACAATAAATTCCGTCCCTAATCCTCTTAAATTATCTATTATATTTTATTCTCATTAATGTCTTTCCCTGATTACACAAAACTGTGAACTTGTTTTCTCCTCCCCTTTGGGAGAAACCCTCTTACTGCTGATGGATGTTTTCTGTGAGAGGATCTGCAGCCAGACAAACCTTTGGGGACCCCGAAGCAGCCTCCGCATCCCAGAGGCTAACTAATATGTCATCACTTTCCTCTTTATCTCGAAACGCTGAGATATGTTGTTTGGTTATGGACCTCGCAGAAGTCTTTAAAAGCTCATTAGGAGACTCTGGTTATCCCACCAGTTACTACGACAATACTAGCGGTGATTGGGAGGGAAACAAACAGTTCAACACTTTGCTGGATGGGCAGGTTTTACGTTCTCAGGCCATACAGGAATCTTTGAACATTAACTGCTTGCTGTCTGAGAATATTCAAAGAAGCCTGAGATTGTTTTCTTAGACGGTAGATATGAATGGAGTTCAAAACTCTTCTGAAGTGAGCAGTGTGACAAAGAGTTTGATCTTCAGAGGTTTTGGTTGTCCATGCCTTCTTGTCCCAATGGGGACTGCACCACCCATGTAGGTGCCACAGAGACAAGAATTAGGGGAAAATCCCCTCAGTGGAGTCACAAAGAAAGACATAAACATGGCACAAGTTTTAAAGTGGTGGTAAAAGTTTACCCATAGGTAGCTTACCATAAGTTTTGCCTGTAGGCACCTTGAATATCTCCTAAACTTGTGCTGTGTAGGAGATATTCACATCGGCTCAAGCCAATGATGTTACTGAAGATGCACAGTGCACATAGCTTTCAGGGTTCACTCCTTGTGCCCTGAAGGTAGCGAGCCCCCTGCTGCGACAATGGATCCCTGGGCGCATGTGCGGGAGTGATGTCTTGGTGACCCAGCTGAAGAGCAGGAACCTGGAAGGAACAACGGGCAAAGATTAAGGCATTGGGAGCGGTGAAAGCTCAGCGTTGGAGGACTCCATTTGAAAGGTGCATACTAACACATTATGGCATTACACTGCAGGGGCCCATTAATAAAAAATGGTAGAGTTTACCACCACTTACCATAAACAGATTAATGCATGGAACTGTCCATCCAGTTCTGAAATTTATGTAGCTCTACCACTCAGCATAGCCCTGCCTGGATTTCATTGCTGTAGTTTAGAACACTTGCAGGTCTTTATTACTCTTAACATCATACAATTCCACCCTTTGCGCACAAAGAAAGCCATGTCCTCCGCCGTAAACAAGATATTTAGACCTCAAGCTGTGTTTTTAGAGGTCAATATGTATTCTTGGTAAGTCAGTGGTGTGAAGAAATCCACAGTCCTTCTTTCCTGAAGGGTTCTTCAGTGCCTAGGATATGTCTTAAAGTAACCCTAAACAGTATCCTCAAAAATAATGTATACATATCCACTTCATAATGGCCCTGCAATCTATTTTTCATGAAATCATCTCTTTGTTTTTTTTAGCTCCTTGCATTGTCCTTTGTGAGCTCCTGAACCTCTCATTTTACCCCCTCACGTTTGTTTGGAATGAGTAGTTCATGTTAGTTAGATCATGTGCAGTACTTTACGCACACTGCAAATACTATACTCAATACTTCATCTCTAGAGTGTGCAAGAGAGGTGGCTACATTGATACATACAGTGGAGCCATGGGAGACAAATATAGCCACCTTCTAAAAGGAAGTCACATTACATCAGATGACACCAAGCTGTGCCGTGGAATAACGTCCTTACAGGATGTCTCCAACTTGCAAGCCGACCTCAATGCTCTGTGTAATTGGGCAACTATGTGGCAAATGAGGTTTAATGTTTATAAATGTAAGGTTCTGCACTGGGGGAGGTTAAGAATATGCATGTATCATACATACTAGGGGGGGGGGTACAATGGGGGGAATCAATGGTGGAGAAGGATCTGGGGGTTCTGGTAGATCACAGGCTTAATAATGGCAGCAATGCCAAGCTGCGGTTTCTAAAGCGAGTAAAAACCTCTCTAGTATTAGGCCTTTTTTTCTCAGGCCAGAGGATGTTCAACGGAATGTGGGTTTAGTGTGAGGGTCAGTGTTAGGTGTGTTTAAATGTTAGATGTCAGGGAAAGATAGTGTTTGTTTCATGATTTACGTGTTACCCGGTTCCTAAATCTTATGGATCTTCTGGAGGACACAGTTTGGTCTTCTGGACTTCATGAAAACGATCCGATGCATGGACGAAATACAGGATTGCCTGTACTTATGAAATTATGTACCATGAGGTTTTGTATTTTGTGTTGAAAAAATATAAAAAGAGGAAAAAAAAAAAAAAGAAAAAAAAGAAAAAAAACATATAACATGATGTAATGTTTACGGTTTATTTTTATTTTTGGTTAATTTTTGTATGGGTACTTTTTTTTGTTGTTGGAAAATGTTTTTGTTTATGTGAAAATTTTTTGGAACTTGTAACACGAAAAGTTTGTGAAATTTACTTTGAATGCTTTAATAAAAGAATTAAAAAAAAAAAAAAAAAAATTAGGAGAGGTATAGACTCCAGAGAGAGAGATATCATTTCCCCGATACAAATCATTAGTAAACCTCATCTGGAATATGCAGTTCAGTTTTGGGCACCAATTCACAAAAAGAACATTGGGGAACTGGAGAAAGTACAGAGAAGGGCAACCAAACTGATAAGAAGCATGGAGGAGATCAGCTATGAGGAAAGATTAGAGGAACTGAATTTATTCTCTCTTGAGAAGAGGAGATTAAAGGGGGATATGATCACCATGTATAATACATAAGGGGGGATATGATCTCCATGTATAATACATAAGGGGGATATGATCTCCATGTATAATACATAAGGGGGGGGATATGATCTCCATGTATAATACATAAGGGGGGGATATGATCACCATGTATAATACATAAGGGGGGATATGATCTCCATGTATAATACATAAGGGGGATATGATCTCCATGTATAATACATAAGGGGGATATGATCTCCATGTATAATACATAAGGGGGGATATGATCTCCATGTATAATACATAAGAGGGGATATGATCTCCATGTATAATACATAAGGGGGGATATGATCTCCATGTATAATACATAAGGGGGGATATGATCACCATGTATAATACATAAGGGGGGATATGATCTCCATGTATAATACATAAGGGGGGATATGATCTCCATGTATAATACATAAGGGGGATATGATCTCCATGTATAATACATAAGGGGGGATATGATCTCCATGTATAATACATAAGGGGGGATATGATCACCATGTATAATACATAAGGGGGGATATGATCTCCATGTATAATACATAAGGGGGGATATGATCTCCATGTATAATACATAAGGGGGGATATGATCTCCATGTATAATACATAAGGGGGATATGATCTCCATGTATAATACATAAGGGGGGATATGATCTCCATGTATAATACATAAGGGGGGATATGATCACCATGTATAATACATAAGGGGGGATATGATCTCCATGTATAATACATAAGGGGGGATATGATCTCCATGTATAATACATAAGGGGGGATATGATCTCCATGTATAATACATAAGAGGGGATATGATCTCCATGTATATTACATAAGGGGGGGATATGATCTCCATGTATAATACATAAGGGGGGATATGATCTCCATGTATAATACATAAGGGGGATATGATATCCATGTATAATACATAAGGGGGGATATGATCTCCATGTATAATACATAAGGGGGATATGATCTCCATGTATAATACATAAGGGGGGATATGATCTCCATGTATAATACATAAGGGGGGATATGATCTCCATGTATAATACATAGGGGGGGATATGATCTCCATGTATAATACATAAGGGGGATATGATCTCCATGTATAATACATAAGGGGGGATATGATCTCCATGTATAATACATAAGGGGGGATATGATCTCCATGTATAATACATAAGGGGGGGATATGATCACCATGTATAATACATAAGGGGGGATATGATCTCTATGTATAATACATAAGGGGGGATATGATCTCCATGTATAATACATAAGGGGGGATATGATCTCCATGTATAATACATAAGGGGGGATATGATCTCCATGTATAATACATAAGGGGGATATGATCTCCATGTATAATACATAAGGGGGGATATGATCTCTATGTATAATACATAAGGGGGGATATGATCTCCATGTATAATACATAAGGGGGGATATGATCTCCATGTATAATACATAAGGGGGGATATGATCTCCATGTATAATACATAAGGGGGGATATGATCTCCATGTATAATACATAAGGGGGATATGATCTCCATGTATAATACATAAGGGGGGATATGATCTCTATGTATAATACATAAGGGGGGATATGATCTCCATGTATAATACATAAGGGGGATATGATCTCCATGTATAATACATAAGGGGGGGATATGATCTCCATGTATAATACATAAGGGGGGATATGATCTCCATGTATAATACATAAGGGGGGATATGATCTCCATGTATAATACATAAGGGGGGATGAGATCTCCATGTATAATACATAAGGGGGGATATGATCTCCATGTATAATACATAAGGGGGGGATATGATCTCCATGTATAATACATAAGGGGGGATATGATCTCCATGTATAATACATAAGGGGGGATATGATCTCCATGTATAATACATAAGGGGGGATGAGATCTCCATGTATAATACATAAGGGGGGATATGATCTCCATGTATAATACATAAGGGGGGGATATGATCTCCATGTATAATACATAAGGGGGGGATATGATCTCCATGTATAATACATAAGGGGGGGGATATGATCTCCATGTATAATACATAAGGGGGGATATGATCTCCATGTATAATACATAAGGGGGATATGATCTCCATGTATAATACATAAGGGGGGATATGATCTCCATGTATAATACATAAGGGGGGATATGATCTCCATGTATAATACATAAGGGGGGATATGATCTCCATGTATAATACATAAGGGGGGATATGATCTCCGTGTATAATACATAAGGGGGATATGATCTCCGTGTATAATACATAAGGGGGGATATGATCTCCATGTATAATACATAAGGGGGGATATGATCTCCATGTATAATACATAAGGGGGGATATGATCTCCATGTATAATACATAAGGGGGGATATGATCTCCATGTATAATACATAAGGGGGGATATGATCTCCATGTATAATACATAAGGGGGGATATGATCACCATGTATAATACATAAGGGGGGATATGATCTCCATGTATAAATACATCAGTGGTTCATATAGTGAACTCGGTGTAGTTATTCCCCCTGAGGTCATCACAGAGGACAAGGGGGCGCTCTTTACATCTGGAGGAAAAGTAATCTCCAAACACGGAAAGGTTTCTTCACAGTGAGAGCTGTGAAAATGTGGAATAGACTCCCTCAAGAATTGGTTGTGGCCAGCTCAGTGGATTGCTGTAGGAAAGTCCTGGATTCTTTCTTGGATACACAGAATATAACTGGATATAACATTTATAGGGAAAGTTGATCCAGGGAATATCCGATTGCCTCTCGGGGGATCAGGATGGAATTTTTTTTCCCAGCAAGAGCAGATTAGATCATGCTTTGCTGGGGGGGGGGTTTGCCTTCCTCTGGATCAACTGTGGGTATAGGATTATAACTTTTTTCTTTTTTTTTCTGTGGTTGAACTGGATGGACTTTTGTCTTTTTTCAACCAGACTAACTATGTAACTATGTGACATCAGCAAAAAAAAAAAGAAAATAAATGTGGAGATTTGGAGGAGACTAAGAGCAATAGAAAGGACTGTGCTGAGTTAAAGTGGTTGTAAACCTCACAAACATTAAACATTATGAACAAAGCATATCCCTCTACAGTGTGCACTTGTCTCATTCCTGAGCACTAAGGGGGAGATGTACTAAAATCGGAGCATTCAAAATCTGGAGCAGCTGTGCATGGTACTCAGAGCATGTGCTAGACTATTCTGTGGCCTACGCAAGACCAACTACTTGTGCAACCCCCCCACCCCAAAAAAAACCCCTTTTTTAAAACAGTAGAAAATATTAAATCAACAACACATGAAATTTAAATTTCTTTAAAGTGCCATAAGATGCCACCAGCACCAATATTAAAGACAAAATCAGTGTCATGGACGGACTGTATCTGTGGTTGGCAGTGGCAGGGTAACAGTTGCAGTGAGTGGAGGATGATGGATCAATACTCTGACAGATCCCAGGCTGGAATTCCCCAGGCAATGGGGGGAGGTAAAACATGATGGATCCGCACTCTGACAGATCCCAGGTTGGAATTCCCCAGGCAATGGGGGGAGGTAAAACATGATGGACCCGCACTCTGACAGATCCCAGGCTGGAATTCCCCAGGCAATGGGGGGAGGTAAAACATGATGGATCCGCACTCTGACAGATCCCAGGCTGGAATTCCCCAGGCAATGGGGGAAGGTAAAACATGATGGATCCACAGTCTGACAGATCCCAGGCTGGAATTCCCCAGGCAATGGGGGGAGGTAAAACATGATGGATACACACTCTGAAAGATCCCAGGCAATGAAGGAGGTAAAATACTGTGACAGCAGGCAGCTGAACTGAGCGATTCCACACAGTGACCGACACAACACACCACCACCAACACTGACACAGATCAGCAGGAACTAGAAGAGCAGGCTGGAGTATCGTGATGATGTTACAAATCCCTCTAGTTGTACCTGTTTATCTGTAGCAGGGGCGGACTGACCATTTGGAGGGCCCGGGGTCAGTAGGGGGCCCCATGAGATGCCCCTGGTACCTTTTTCATAGGCTTTTTTGAGTTTGGGCAAGGACACAGGGGCCCCATGATCCCCTGTTGCCCGGGGGCCCCATGAGTTGTCAGTCCGCCCCTGATCTGCAGTCTTCTATTCTCTACAGCTGTTCAAAGTGCAGAATTTACACAGACTGTCTGAGCTTCTTGAAAGCAGGGGGCGGGTAGCTGATGTTACAATCTTCAGAGCTCAGTGAGAGATGATTGGAGGGAAGCACACAGGAACACAGCTGAGGCTGTCAATCACACAGTGGCATACTGAACACAGAAAACCTCCTGCACTGCCACCAGGGGCGGACTGACAACTCATAGGGCCCCCAGGCAATAGGGGATCATGGGGCCCCTGTGTCCTTGCCCAAACTCAAAAAAGCCTATGAAAAAGGTACCAGGGGCATCTCATGGGGCCCCCTACTGACCCGGGGCCCTCGGGCAGTGCTCGAATTTCCAAATGGTCAGTCCGCCCCTGACTGCCACTATACCCCAAAAGGAAAAATGAATAAACCTATACCCCAAATACAGGAATGGCTGTTAGCACCCAACTATATAGCCAAATAGGGAGAAAACCGCGGGATAAAGGTGGTGCTGCGCTAGTCCTAGATAAAGTAAAGACAAACTACAAAACACTAATCAGCAAAGATAAATGAATATGAAAACAAAAGAAAAAGGATGTGTCCACAGATCTGTAGTCATAAATGAAATATCAAATATCAACATATATACATTACAAATAAACGCACCCAACTAAAAAATGGTGGACACACAAAAGGAAAAAGGTGCTGCACTACTCCTGTTTGAATGGTAAACAAATTCAAGACATATGAGAAAATGCACAAGTGACTATTGAAGACATAAAAATATGAGAGTGAGAACGTAACAGCAAAAGCGTGATCATAAATAAAATATGACACGTAAAACCAAAAAAAACCAAAATGATGGGTAGTTTAGTGGGTGTATCAAGAGAAAAAAAAAATATAAAATATAAATGCGTGTGAAAATGACATATACAAACGCATGAACAAACGTGATTGATAGTGCCAAAAAAAACCAGCGAACTAACAAAATGTTTAAAAGTCCCAAATAACTTTGTGCAAAATCCAATGGTATGACTCCGTGTAAGACTTGGTTGGTGACAGATATGGTGATCAACCTAATAAATGTATCCATCATCGGCTAAAATGCCTGCTCACCTCCACGCTGCATAGAGAGTAGAGAATAGAATACTGCAGATAAACAGGTACAACTAGAGGGATTTGTGTCATTTCTGTGTATCACTTCACTGGATATATATAAGGGTTTACAACCGCATAAAGAATACATATTTGAATAGAATATATTTTTAAAACTAGTGTCCCTTTAACCCCCCTGGAGGTATTCCCGAGTGTAGCTCGGGGTAAAGTTTCAGCACCAGAAGTGGTAACCCCGAGCTACACTCAGGAATACACTGCAGCGTTGCTCCGGGATCCCTTCAGCACTTACCTTGTCCTGCGCTCCCGCGATCTCCCCCCTGCAGCGTCCCCTGTAATATCCTCCGGCCGATGCCGGCATCCGTCTTCCGGGTTCCATTCCCTGCGAGCGTCAGGACATACGGGGGACGGAACCGGCGGGAAATTTTAAAATTGACATTCACTAAATTCACTAAAATCTGATAATATTCTGTTACTGTATCATGCCTGCATTATTACTGTTCTTTCTGCCTGGAAACTGAGAAACGTCCATGGCGTCCAAAAAGCGTCCCTTTAGGTCAAAAGCGGTTTTAGAGCGGCTAGAGAACAGCGATAGTAAATCAGAACCACTTGCAGAATTGAGTGATAATGATTCGTGGGGGAAATTCCTCATCAGACACTGAAAACGATTCTGCGACTTTGCTCAGCGATGTGCGAACTTGGCGCTCTATTTCACATTTCAGTGTTTTTGGTTTGATTATATTATTGAATTACATTTATTATTATTATATTATTATTTATGATTATTTATTAACCACTTGAGCTCCTGAGGATTTACCCCCCTTAATGACCAGGCCTTTTTTTGCTGTTTGGCGCTGCACTAATTCAAATGATAATTGCGCGGTCATGCAATGCTGCACCCAAACAAAATTTATGTCCTTTTTTCACACAAATAGAGCTTTCTTTTGATGGTATTTTATCATCTGTGCGCTTTTTATTTTTTGCGCTATAAACAAAAAAAACACAAAACTTTTGAAAAAAAACAATATTTTCTACTTTCAGCTATAAAAAATATATCGTAAGCTCAAAGTTGGTTATAAATTTAAGCCAAAATGTATTCTGCTCCATGTTTTTGGTAAAAAAATCCCAATAAGTGTATATTGATTGCTTTGTGTGAAAGTTATAGCGTCTACAAACTATGGTATAAATACTGTAATTTATGCCTTTTTTTGCTATACAGCGCTGCACTAATTCAAATGACAATTGCGCGGTCATGCAATGCTGCACCCAAACAAAATTGACATTATTTTTTTCACACAAATAGAGATTTCTTTTGGTGGTATTTTAACACCTGTGCGCTTTTTATTTTTTGTGCTATAAACAAAAAAACACAAACATTTTGAAAAAAAACTATATTTTCTACTTTCAGCTATAAAAAATATATCGTAAACTCAAAGTTAGTCATAAATTTAAGCCAAAATGTATTCTGCTACATGTTTTTGGTAAAAAAAAATCCCGTGCATTAGCGGGTAAACTGGCGCTATATGGGAGGGGCCAGTCACCAGTGACACTAATACAGTGATCAGTAAAAATCTGTTCACTGTAATCAATGACACTGGTGACAGGGCAGTGAAGGGGTTAACTGGGGGGGGGGGGCGATCAAGGGGTTAAATGGGATTACTACTGTACTGGCGGGCAAACTGGCGCTATCTGGGAGGGGGGCTAACACTATTGGAAGTCGCCAGGGACACTGATACAGTGATCAGTACAAATCTGTTCACTGATCAATGACACTGGTGACAGGGCAGTGAAGGGGTTAACTCGGGGGGGGGGGGCGATCAAGGGGTTAGACGGAATACTGGTGTATTAGCGGGAAATCTGGCGCTATCTGGGAGGGGCGCTAACACTATCGGAAGTCGCCAGTGACACTGATACAGTGATCAGTAAAAATCGGTTCACTGATCAGTGACACTGGTGACAGGGCAGTGAAGGGGTTAACTGTGGGGGGGGGAGAGATTAAGGGGTTAAACGGGATTACTGGTGTACTAGCAGGCAAACTGGCGCAATCTGGGAGGGGCGCTAACCCTATCGGAAGTCGCCGGCGACACTGATACAGTGATCAGTAAAAATCGGTTCACTGATCAGTGACACTGGTGACAGGGCAGTGAAGGGGTTAACTGGGGGGGGGCAATCAAGGGGTTAAATGGGATTACTGGTGTACTGGCGGGCAATCTGGCGCTATCTGGGAGGGGCGCTAACACTATCGGAAGTCGCCAGCGACACTGATACAGTGATCAGTAAAAGTCGGTTCACTGATCAGTGACACTGGTGACAGGGCAGTGAAGGGGTTAACTGGGGGGGATTAAGGGGTTAAATGGGATTACTGGTGTACTGGCGGGCAAACTGGCACTATCTGGGAGGGGCGCTAACACTATCGGAAGTTGCCAGCGACCTTGATACAGCGATCAGTAAAAATCAAGTCACTGATCAGTGACTGCTGACAGGGCAGTGAAGGGGTTAACTGGGGGGGGCGATCAAGGGTTTAAACGGGATTACTGGTGTACTGGCGGGCAATCTGGCGCTATCTGGGAGGGGCGCTAACACTATTGGAAGTCGCCAGCGACACTGATACAGTGATCAGTAAAAATCGATTCACTGATCAGTGACACTGGTGACAGGGCAGTGAAGGGGTTAACTGGGGGGGGGGCGATCAGGGGGTTAAATGTGACCTAGAATGTTCTAACTGTAATTGTGTAGTGTTTTACTCACTTTTACTGTTTCTTCTTCTCTGTCTGGAACGCAATGTGTCCAGGCAGAGAAGAATGACATCATATCCTGTCCTGTGTAAACTTCAACACAGGACAGGATAGGACAGGGACCGATCATCTGATTTCAGCCAGACATCATTGGCTGAAATCTAATGATTGATCCCTCCGGGATCGAATGGTGTCACCCGCGGGTTGGCGGGAGCGCGCGCGCACGCCCCCTGCCGGCAAAAACGTTGGGAGCGCGGAACCCGTTTTAAAACGTGGTTTTTCGCCTGAGTGCCGCCCTGCACACGTATATATACAGTGGCAGGGCGGCAAGAGGTTAAATTATAATTTATGATTTTGTGATTCAAATTTTATCATACCAGTGACTTATAGTAGGACTGCGGCGGGCATTCTGACATTGAGGGGGAACTGACTAACTGTCACTGACATCTCCAGTGACACTAATATAGTGATCAGTGCTAATAAAAAGCACTGACACTGTACTAATGGCATTGGGCAGGAAAGGGTTAATATAAGGGGCGATCAAAGGGTTAACTGTGTGCTGTGTGTGTTTTACAGTGTAAGTATGCTGCTATGCAGAGCCATACAAAGCAGTGTACTGGAGCTGTGTTGTTTACATAAAGACCTCTCCCCCGTCAGTGATCGCCTGGTGCCCGCGGAGAATCTCCAGGTAGGACCCGGTGATCGACATCTGAAGCCACCAATGGCAGCGCGGGTAGGGCCCACGCACCCTACCCAGGAATGCAAAATCACATAAATATACAATGAAGAAAATAAGTATTTGATCAGTCTGAAAATCAAATTGGTAGGTGAGACCAAAACTCGAATGGTAGGTGAGACCAAAACTCGAATGGTAGGTGAGACCAAAAATCAAATCGTAGGTGAGACCAAAACTCGAATGGTAGGTGATATCAAAAATCAAATCGTAGGTGAGACCAAAACTCGAATGGTAGGTGATATCAAAAATCGAATGAAAGGTGAGACCAAAACTCGAATGGTAGGTGAGACCAAAAATCGAATGGTAGGTGAGACCAAAATCGAGCTCTTTGGCATTTTTTGTGAGTGGGCAAACATTCAAAATCAGTAGGAGATCGAATACTTATTTCCTTTACTGTATATAAGTGATTTTGCGCAGCCCCGCCACCCTCTTGCAGTATATCTGCTGTAGGGAGGACAGCAAGTGGTTAAAGTCGTCTTTAAGAAGGAAAATCCCTCAATTAGAACAATTTGTTTTACTGGTTAATTTTCTGATCCGGCACGCCGCATGTCGAGGGACGCACGAATATTTGCTGAGTAATTGTTATAAAAATGAAGAAAAGAATGTTTAAGGTTTTTTGCACCTAAAGAGAGTAATAATCGTGGACTTAGAGCGATGGCTTGGCTCTGCTTAGGGGCTGCAACGCGTGCTTTGCTCTTGTGCTGACCCTGCTGAATGTTTATTCATTGTTTGGGCTTAATGTGAAATTATCCAGATGCTGGGGGGAGACATATAGGCACACCGTTTAGGCTTCATATTTCTATTCCGAATATATTCATTTCCAAATTACGGCACATGATAAAAATAGTCCGGGTCTGTTCCTGTGACATAATGGAAGAGAGAGAAGTACCATTTATATCCCAATGGGTCACATCACATGACCCTAATGTAACTGAAAAAAAAGCAAAAATCTGCCCTGAAAATAAATAATAAAAAAGTAATGATAATAAGTGGAGAAGAGGTTTCAGCAAAGTGCGGGGGGTACTCTGAGAGTCAGCTCATAACAACTTACTGTACAGTTTTTATTTTCTTATCTTACTAATTGCCATACAGAATTTAATGGACAACTATCATGAATGCTGCTGCCAGACGCATCCACCTTACTAACCATTCTTTATCAGCCACCCCTCTCTGCCATTCCCTCCACTGGCCTCCACTCAGTGTCCTCCACCCCTCTCTGCCAATCCCTCCACTGGCCTCCACTCAGTGTCCTCCACCCTCTCTGCCAATCCCTCCACTGGCCTCCACTCAGTGTCCTCCACCCCTCTCTGCCAATCCCTCCACTGGCCTCCACTCAGTGTCCTCCACCCTCTCTGCCAATCCCTCCACTGGCCTCCACTCAGTGTCCTCCACCCCTCTCTACCAATCCCTCCACTGACCTCCACTCAGTGTCCTCCACCCCTCTCTGCCAATCCCTCCACTGGCCTCCACTCAGTGTCCTCCACCCTCTCTGCCAATCCCTCCACTGGCCTCCACTCAGTGTCCTCCACCCCTCTCTGCCAATCCCTCCACTGGCCTCCACTCAGTGTCCTCCACCCCTCTCTGCCAATCCCTCCACTAACCTCCACTCAGTGTCCTCCATCCCTCTCTGCCAATCCCTCCACTGGCTTCCACTCAGTGTCCTCCATCCCTCTCTGCCAATCCCTCCACTGGCCTCCACTCAGGTGTCAAGTGGTTAAGCCAGACTGACACTCTTTATTCCGTTGACTGAAAACACTAATAGCACTTAACTCACTGGAAGAGCCACCAGGTTTCCTGCAGTGTTCAGACTTTCACCTTCTTCTTTCGAAACACTCTACAGAACATTCTTTGGCAAATGAAGTCTCTTCTAGTGCTCTAATTCACAATTCAAGCCAATCGCCATCTCTCAAATACCATCTCAGAAGGATGTGCTCTGTTTGTGGTTCTTTTTCATGGACTACATGGGCTCTCCTACAAGGACTTCATTTCCCCTGGCTATCACGTACTATTTTGCTTCTTACAGTTTAGCTGTTACAAAGTTAACTGCACTCAATGTGGCCAGGGACGGGTTATGGCATGTAAGCTACAATAACATGAAGTATCCTTTACAGAGGGCTGTGGCACCACCAGCATGGATAGAAACTGCCGAAACATAAGCACCTCTACTCAACATTATTCTTGCCTATGTTCACCAAGACTGTTGTTTAGGTTGCATTCAGAAAATCATTACCCTCCCTGCTCTATATACTGTATCATGGAATACGTGCCAGAAGTTGGCTGCAGCAACTTTTATTAGCATTGGCCTTGGGTTTAAAAGTTTCTTACAATCTCTTTAAGGTGATAGGCAAAACTCCGGGGCACATTTTACCAATCCATTGCCCAACTGTGGAAAACATAAAAGCAGCTTGTAAAGGGAGTCACTTTGGGTGGGGGGGCCCATGGAACACAGCCCCCTTTAGAGAGGTAGGGAGACCCCTGTCTCAGCTCCTCATATCCCTCTTATGTGTAAGTTACCCTGTGCCTGTTAGGGGTACAGGGTGGAATGTCCTGCTATTGTGTCGACATATATAGGTGGGGGTTGTTCATTGTTCACTGCCATGTGGCTGCATCCCATTGTTCTATTGTGTGTCTACTTGGGAAAAAACTATTATGGGATGTGTTTGTGTATTGGCTTGGTGGGGGGTGTTTCCGGCAGCCCTTCCCCCTGATGGGACTGCCTGCTGATGTGTTTCCTGTTACTGAGCGTGTATTTCCCCACCCTGTGTATATATCTTGTATCTATGTTAAAATAAAGCAGTCTATCTCCTGGAATCCTTCAAGTCTGGTGCTGTCTCCTCTTGTATGGTCAGCGGTGGTGTCCGTGGATCTGTGTTTGGACAGGGAAGCAGGAATACCCTAGTGCAGTCGGGGTCCGGTTCCGTTACACAGCTTTTGCTTTGATATTCACCCCCTCTACTGGGCTGTCCCCTGGAGACTCACTGTTCCTGAGCTTGGTCACAACAGAGTTTCCCAGGGTCATTCAACCTAGAGGGAACAAAAGAACATAGGCTCTCCTGCAACAGTCTGTGAGCTTCTTTCTGTGCATCAGTGAGGATCACCCAATGCCAAAAGTGAAGAGGAAGGACCCATTGGGGTTTATTTACTAAAGCTGGAGAGTCCAAAATCAGACTCCCTTCTGCATAGAAACCAATCAGCTTCTAACCTCAGCTTGTTCAATGAAGCTTTGGCAATGAAACCTGGAAGCTGATTGGTTTCTATGCAGAAGGGAGTCTGATTTTGGACTATCCAGCTTTAGTAAATAAACCCCATTATGTCACATGACCCCCTAGAAGAAACCTGAAATTTAGTTAATAAAATTGGACTTGTTTTCAGTGTTTGGGGTGGTGGGGGTGTTCAGGGTGAGGAGAGATACTTAAAGGAGAGTGGAACAAACCTAAGATAATTCTTGAAATAATTTTTAGTGTATTCTGCCTGCAATTATTATTATTATTATTATTATTGTGGTGTACGATTTGGTGATCACATACATCCTGGCTATTGGCAGGGAGAATGACAGCTGCAATATCTCCTCTTTTCTTTCGCAGGATGGCTGGGGAGCGATGAACAGAACTGGACTCATTTCAAGACTTTCTCCAGAGACTTCAGCACTTCTAACCGAGTACCGGTGATGAAGATTGTCTGAGCGTGTATGAATCAGTTTTCTACTGTCAGAATAGGAATCATCACTTACACCACCTGAAAAGCTTGTTCTGCCAGGAAACATGCTGGCCTTGCAAATATAATTTTTCAAAGTTTTATTATATATTTTTAAAGAAAAAAACGTATTGTTATATACAGTATTATAGTTCTGAAGCAAACCCCTCCTTTTAATATGTTTTGGTGTCCGAAGCACGTAGGACAGCAATGAGAGTGTGGTTTTAAATGGGAACGGGGGCTGAAGTAGAACTTGTCTTAGCTGGCAACCTCCAAAGGTGGCGTTTAAGATGGTTCTCTTGTGTCTCTATGGATGCTTAGTTGTTCTTATAGACCAATGGTCTCCAAACTGTGGCCCGGCGGCCGGATGTGGCCCTTTGCTTACCTATATTTTTTGCCTTCCTCTGGACCAACTGTGGGTTCAGGATTAAAACTTTTTTTTTTTCTATGGTTGAACTGGATGGACTTTTGTCTTTTTTCAGCCAGGCTAACTATGTAACTATGTAACCGCTGTCTACATACATGCGCAGCACCTTAATATATATTTTTATTGATTTTATTACTATTTTTTGTTTCATTTAACTTTATCTATATCACATAGGTGCTAAAAAGCCCCCTATGTGATAACATGGGCAGATGACAGGTTCTCTTTATGAACACTTCTAAACAAGTGAGCCACCTGGATCAATTTTACTGAACAGCAGATTGCTGAAAGAAATATGCCAAACTCATGGCTGCAGCTTGTTTCAACCACACCAAGTCTAGGACACTATAAAATGGCCTAAGGATGTGATGTGGGTAGGTTGGTGTCATAGGCTATGGACAAAGCAACTCATGTTCTTTTTATCCCCAGGCTAAGAGAAAGAGAGACGAAAAAACATAATATCCACAAAAGTAACTGTAAACCTAGTCTATGAAGCCTCATATGGACTTTACCATAGTAAATCAATTTCAAAAGTAATCCTAGATATGTTTTCATCTGCAGCTTTCATTAAGATATAACCATGCAGCTATCCTTGTGGCAAATATTGATGGGAAGTGGCTGCAAAGAGGCTCCAGGGATCAGTATTTTACTTTGCATTTGGTTATTATACGTACTTTGCGCTTCACATGTAATCTTTAGGATTGATCTTGGTTCTGCACAGTGCAGGAGATGGCTATGATGATGTAGAGTCAAGAGAGGCTCCTGCCTCATCCACACTCCCCTAATACGGAGCTCAGCCAGGTGGCTATTCTGCCTTTGCATCAGCCCGACAAAAACTCCACCAGCTCTGACCCAAGAGGGAAGACAAACACCATGAGGACTATTTACTACCACTATGGACACATGCCATTATGAAGACCCAAATAGAAGACATATCATTCTGAAGAAACATTGTCCATGTGGTCACCATGCGTTGACATTGACTTGACAGCACTTAAATGTAATGAACACAGGTTGTCTATAATAGGGGTCTCCAAACTTTCTGAACAAATGGTCAGTTTATTGTCCTTCGGACTTTAGGAGGGACGGACTGTGGCCATTGGGAGTAGAAATTGTCTTGGCATCAGTGGGAGAAATCAATGCATCTTTGATTAGGGGGAGGAATAGCGCCCCATTGTTTGTGTCCATGGGAGAAATCGTGCCCCATCGTTGGCATTATGTTGGTGTTGGTGTCAATGAGAGGAAAAGTGGCCTATTGTTGGTGGCAGTATGCAGAATATTGCCTGTTGTTGATGTCAGTGGCAAGAAGTATACCTCATCGTTGCTGGCAGTGGGAGGAATCGTATCCCATCGTTGCTGTCAGTGGGAGGAATAATGCCTCAAGGTTGTTGTCAGTGGAAGGAATAGTGCCCCATCGTTGGTGCCAGTGGGAGGAATAGTGCCCCATCATTGGTGTCAGTGGGAGGAATAGTGCCCCGTCATTGGTGTCAATGGGAGGAATAGTGCCCCATCATTGGTGTCAGTGGGAGGAATTGTGCCCCATTGTTGCTGTCAGTGGGAGGAATCGTGCCCCATCGTTGCTGTCAGTGGGAGGAATTGTTCTCCATCATTGCTGTCAGTGGGAGGAATAATGCCTCATGGTTGTTGTCAGTCGAAGGAATAGTACCCCATCATTGTTGTCAGTGGAAGGAATCATACCCCATCATTGGTGTTAGTGGGAGGAATTATGCCCAATTGTTGGTGTCAGTGGGAGGACTAGTGTCTTGTATCAAGGGAGGAAAAGTGCTCCAAAGGGCCAAAATATTGGGATTTTTTTTTAGCAAAGACATGTCGCAGAATACATTTTGGCCTAAATTTATGAAGAAATTAGATTTTTAAAATGTTTTTACTGGACATATTGTATTGCAAAAAGGCATACATATTGTTGTTTTTTTTTTCTAAATTGTCTGTATTTTTTGTTTATAACACAACAAATAAAAAACATAGAGGCGATCAAATACCACCGAAAGAAAGCTCCATTTGTGGGGAAAAAAGGACCTAAATTTCATTTGGGTGAAGTGTTTCATAACCGCGCAATTGTCAGTTAAAGTAATGCAGTGATGTATCACAAAAAATGTCCTGGTCAGGAAGGGGGGGGGGGGGGGTAATCCCCTGGAGGGCGAGTTGTTAATAGCTCTCCATTGAATGTGATGGCGGCAAGGGACCGCCCGCAGGCCAAAGCTAGAAAAGGGCAGCACCAAAGCGAGAGGCAGGTAAATAATATTGTCTTTTCTTCTAACCCCATAGATATAATGAGAATTTAAATTTAACCCCTGCAGTACAGGAGGGGCCCACTAACAAAGGAAGATTTTTTTTTTCTAATTCTTGGAGCTGGGCTTTAATAGCCCTCTTGCTATAGAGATAATGAAATTTCAGAAGTTTTTTTGAACTTTTTTTCATCCTTAAATTATATTAAATAATAAATATATATATATATATATATATATATATATAATTATAAAAAATGTCCTGGTCAGGAAGGTGGGGAAATCCTCTGGAGGGCAAGTTCTTAATAGCTCTCCATTGTATGTGATGGCGGCAAGGGACTGCCCACAGGCCAAAGCTGCAGGTATAAAAGGGCAGCACCAAAGCGAGGGACAGATAAGTAATATTGTCTTTTCTTCTTACCCCCTAGATATAATGAGAAATTAAATTTAACCCCTGCAGTACAGGAGGGGCCACTACAAGGGAAGATTTTTATTTTCTAATTCCTGGAGCTGGGCTTTAATAGCCCTCTTGCTATAGAGATAATAAGATTTCATAAGATTTTCTGAACTTTTTTTCATCCTTAAATTATATTAAATAATATATATATATATATATATATATATATATATATACATTATTATAAAAAATGTCCTGGTCAGGAAGGTGGGGAAATCCTCTGGAGGGCAAGTTCTTAATAGCTCTCCATTGTATGTGATGGCGTCAAGGGTCCGCCCACAGACCAGAGCTGCAGGTATAAAAGGGCAGCATCCAAAGCGAGGGACAGGTAAGTAATATTGTCTTTTCTTCTAACCCCCTAGATATAATGAGAATTTAAATTTAACCCCTGCAGTACAGGAGGGGCCCACTACAAAGGAAGATTTTCTTTTTCTAATTTCTGGAGCTGGGCTTTAATAGCCCTCTTGCTATAGAGATAATGACATTTCAGAAGATGTTATGAACTTTTTTTCATCCTTAAATTATATTAAATAATAAATATTATAATATTGTACATGATGTACTTTTTATCGCACATAACTTTCAATTTTTCCTGCAAAAAAATTACCAGAAAAATAACCAAAAAATGTTCCACACGGCTCTTTTTCAACAAATTGTCAGACCTTAAAAACGTAATCTTTACTTTTTTGGGCTTTGTGTGAATCATTTAGTCTCATATCCTGGTAACTACAGTTCCATCCCTGGAGTCTTAAATATTAAAACATAAAATCTCTTTCTTCCAGCAGAAATTCTTTTTTTTTTCTTCTAGCTCTAAATAGAATTTTTGGTAGTTTTAAGTGTTCTGAGTCCCAAGGTGTTCTTTCAATGCCTTTACATCTCACTGGCCTTGCAATGTCCACCGTTTTCTTTTCATTACAACTTATCATATTTAAGGCTGGAGACTGGAGGATAAGGTTCACATTTTACACCATTTCTTGGTATTCCTTTACATGGGAAGCTATGCTTAAAATTTTTATGCTACGCTTACAGCTGAACTTCAAGCAGAAATAAAGCCTTTTAATCCATATATATATATATATATATATTTTTTTTTTTTTAAACACGATTAAAGGAAAATAGTTTTGGTCAATTTTATAAAAAAAAGTTAAGTTTAAAAAGAGAAAAAGTTAAATCTTTCAAATTGATATTTTATGTCATATTTTTCCTGTTGGCATGATTAGATGTTTTAGCAGATTTTGATAATTCACTCGTTAATAGTGAAAAAAATAAACCCTAGTAGGAGAAAATAATGGAGCTTTTAAGGTACCATACCATTATGGGTATCAAGATGCATAATCATAAACAGTATTGAATAAAATATAGCATATTTTATTATGACAATATAAAAAAAAACAATCAGAGTGGCAAGCAATTCAAATGCCAACATATATAATGAGTCTACAAAAATATAAAGAGATAATAGTGGGCCAAGACTCTGGCTCAGGATGTGAGAACGTCACCGAAAGAGTCCTAAAACCCTATTGATACCATCAAAAGAATTGATCATCAAACTGGTGAAACGATTACAGACATGAAAGCTATGAAAAATGTTGGTAATTAGTAGAAATATCTAAATTCATATAGACTACCATCATCATAGACCATTGGGTGTCATTTTAAAAAGGTGGCAATTCCACTAGGCACCAAAAATGCTTTTCCATAAAAGTGAATCCAAGACTGGATAATCAATCAAATCTGACGCGTTTCGTGGGATGTGACCCGCTTCTTCAGTGAAAGTGGAAAAAGTGAGCAACAATGCCTACAGTGGAATCAAAAATATACAACTAATTAACCTCCCTAGTGGTCTGATTATGTCAGTATTTCTGTGCTCAAAGCAGTATATTGTTTTCGATGGAAATATGCATTTTTTTTTATTGTAGGCCTGTAATTTTTAGGAATAACTCACTGAAATCTGTCTGAACAAGAGTCTAGTAAACATCCCGGGTGTGATAAAATTTGAAACACAAAATCATACATTTTAATATAATAAATAATCATAAAAAATAATAATATAATAATACATTTAATTCCATAATGTAATCAAACCAAAAACACTGAAATGTGAAATATAGCGCCAAGTTCGCACATCACTGAGCTCAGTCGCAAAATCGTTTTCAATGTCTGATAAGGAATCATTATCACTCAATTCTGCAAGTGGTTCTGATTTACTATCGCTGTTCTCTAGCCGGTCTAAAACCGCTTTTGACCTAAAGGGACGCTTTTTGGACGCCATGGACGTTTCTCAGTTTCCAGGCAGAAAGAACAGTAAAAATGCAGGCAGGGCGCCGGACAAAGCACTCGGGACAAAATGTATGTGAAATGGTTTGATACAGGAATGTTATAATATCAGATTTTAGTGTATTGCGTGAATGCTGTGAAGCGCTGAGCAAACTATTGGCGCATTATAAATACTGTATAATAATGTACATTTTTTATATTTTTGAAATTCCTGCCGGTTCCCGCCCCCGTACGTCCCGACACTCGCAGGGAACGGAACCCGGAAGACAGATGCCAGCATCGGCTGGAGGAGATGGCCGGGGACGCTGCAGGGGGGACATCACGGGAGCGAAGGACAAGGTAAGTACTGGAGGGATCCCAGAGCAACGCTGCAGTGTATTCCTGAGTGTAGCTCGGGGTTACCGCTTTTGGTACTCTCAGGAATACCTCCAGGGGGGTTAACAATGAAAATACAAATAGAGCATAACAGTGTACACAAAATTATACAAAGCAAAAATAGACATAAATGAAAAAAGAGGCAACAAATTACCAGTCGATGATAGCACTGTGTTCAATAGCAGCACCTGATGTACATGAAGATCAGTAGTAATTGGATACACAAAGGGAGATTTTCTGAGCACCGGGGAGGAAGCCACCAGTCCGAGAATACCTCAGATCAAATTGGGTAGCAAACGCCAAGCTGTTGTTCTAGGAGTCCATAAAAAAAAAAATCAGTAATTAGAGATTTTTACTTCCCTTTAAAAAAATCTAAGCCTCTCTCATCTCTGAAAAAAAAAACAACTACACCCCTACTCACTCGTTAATATGTTGTCAGCAGTATGAAGGGGGGGGGGTAAAACGTATTTATTTCAGGTACTTATATATCGCCATCAATTTACGCAGCGCTCTACATATATATTGTACATTCACATCAGTCCCTAACCCTCAAGGGGCGTACAATCTAAGGTCCCTAACTCACATTCATACATACACATACTAGGGACAATTTAGACAGGAGCCAATTATCCTCCCAGCATGTCTTTGGACTGTGGGAGGAAACCAGAGTACCCGGAGGAAACCCACACAGGCACAGGGAGATCATGCAAACTCCAGGCAGGTGGTGTCATGGTTGGGATTTGAACCAACGACCCGAGTACTGCCAGGCGGAAGTGCTAACCATTTAACCATTGTGCAACTTCAGCTATTATTGCTTAGAGCTCCACTTACTGCTTGTAAGTGATAAATATAAACTATCTTATTCATTTGGTTTTGTAATGCTGAACTACTAAACATGCTATAGATATTTTAAACAATTATAGGTAATTGGCGCTCAGAGGGAACTACCTTACATAAGGACTAAATAAAGCATGTACATCAAAGGTGCAACTCTGAAAATATGGCAGAATATTCCAATACTAGTAGGTCCTATGAGAGCATAAAAGTCCATAATGTACATTAATCTTTAGGAAGATTACTGGTGAAGGCAGCTCCCCATAGAGCAAAGCAATACTCTGTGAAAGATATGAACGGACACAAGGGGGCATCAATCTGAGTGTAGAGCAGGGGTGTCAAACTGGTGGCCCTCCAGCTGTAGTGCAACTACAAGTCCCATCATGCCTCTGCCTTTGGGAGTCATGCTTTTAACTGTCAATCTTGCAATGCCTCATGGGATTTGTAGTTTGGCAACAGCTGGTGGGCCACCAGTTTGACACCCGCGATCTAGACAATAGGGGCAGAAGCCATAATATTAGAGTGCAGGGATACCAGAGGCAGTAGAAGTGAAGGCCCTACAGCCAGCCTTGTGCACAATTTTATTGATTTAATGGGCCAAATTGGTGGCCCTCCAGCTGTTGTGAAACTACAGTCCCATCATGCCTCTGCCTTTGGGAGTCATGCTTGTAACTGTCAGCCTTGCAATGCCTCATGGGACTTGTAGTTTGACAACAGCTGGAGGGCTGCTAGCTTGATACCCGTGGTGTAGAGGGTTAATCATTTATTAAAATGCAATGTACCTGCTCACAAATGGAGGGAGTATTAAGGCATGTAAAAGACAATCCTCAGCTTGAACAGTGGGGGGCCAGCGGTGTCAATATGGGTCCTGGTTCTTCTGGATGGATGAAGGATGCTGGAAACCAAGTGTACAATCCAAACGCATGCGTTCCTGCTTTAAAAATGGCAGTGTGTATAAGTGGGTGCTGAGGTGACCGTCGGCTGGAACCAAACAGAATCAGCAAGAGAGAATGTCACCAGCACATCGAGGATCACCAATATGGGGCCAAAAGTTTTAATAAATGATCACATAGTTACAGCAAGGCAACATTTCGGAGTCTCGCAGAACCCCTTCATCAGGCATGTGAAGGGGTCCTGCGAGACTCCAAAACGTTGCCTTGCTGTAACTATGTGATCATTAATTAAAACTTTTGGACCCGTATTGGTGATCCTCGGTGTGCTGGTGACATTCTCCCTTGCGGATGCTGGAAACCGGCACCATAACCAGCGTGAAACGCAAGGAAGTCTGGACCCTGAGGGCGACCAATAGGAAAGCGAGGAGAAGTCAGGTGACACATTTTGAAGCAACTGCTTCTTCTTCAGACCTGATTGGCAGTTACTCTCTTATAGGAGGAGAGCCTGGATGAGGCAGGCTAGTAATAGAGGATTGACAGTGGTGAGCTGGAGACAGGATGTGCAGTATGAATCGGCAGATGGGATCGGAACACCGTAATACACAAATGAATAGATCAAACAAAAGGATCACTGGTTGACATACAACAGTACAACAATAAAATGACAACAATCACATGTATATACATAACAAGGATTATGGGAGAAGCCATTGTGGTAGTATAAAATAAAGCAAATAATGCTGTTAAATACTTTTTAAACTTTTTTAACTTTTAAAGCGGACCATATGGTTGTATAGTGTCATATATGGGGCTGTATACAGCTAATTAGAGGGACCTGGTAATTAGAGTAAGAATCATAGATATAGGAGATATTATTAATGTAGAATTCTACAATAATGAACAAAAATATATAAAAAATAGAATAAAATTGAGATTGAATGAAATTAGAAATACCGATGGATCAAAAAATGGTCATAAAACAGTGTGGACCTCTATTTCATTGTTTAATCCCCCCAGGGGCTAATGTATCGAGGGTGTATATCTAGAAGGTTTCTTGTTTGCATAACCGTTGAAAATGTTCAGCTGTGGTGTATGCGTCCGCTATGGAATCAATGATCCATACTTGGAGATCATGAATGGATTTTTGTGGAATTCAGGAAAGTGTTGCGGGACACTATGCTTCGGATTACCGTCCTGTACTGTTTTCTCCAAACCTTTTTCTGAGACTTCAAATTGTGCAGCCTATGTAGAGCAGGCAGCAAGGGCAGGAGAGGCAGAAAACCACCTACATGGAGGAACAATTGTAGAATGCTGTAATGGGATAGGTTTTTCCATTAGTGCAGAACATGTTTTTACCATGGGAAACATGGGTACAGGTGAGGCATGAAGTTTTATTGCAACAAAACATCCTTATGATAGGGATGAGAGTGAGTTGTCTGCAGATGGTGTTATTGGTTGTTGTTGGAATTTTGCTGGGTGCAATCTTATTTTTTACACTTGGTGCTTTTTTTGTAGGCAAATTTAGGTAGGGATGAAATAGATGGCGCAAGATGTGGGTCTTGGGATAGAATAGACCAATGTTTGTTGAACATACTTTCCATTTTCCTGAGTGGTACTGAGTAAAAAACCTAATGCTGGGTTTTAGATTATCTTTTTGAGGAGGTGGTGAGTCTGTCAGATAAATGGAGTAGGCTTCCTCGATGAGCTCGGATGGATATCCTTTTTCGAGGAATTTATTCTTAAGGGCCATGCTTTGTGTTTGATAGTCTATTAACCTGGTACAATTCTAGCTGAGGTGGTGAAATTGACTTTTAGGAATATTACGGATCCATCTGGGATGATGACAACTCGAAAAATGGAGGAATGAATTGCCTGCAGTGAGCTTATAATAGTTTTTAGCAATAAAGGTGGAATTGGAATGTGTAAGTTTGAGGTCCAGAAAGCATAATGTGGTGGGGTCAGCTACATGGGTAAAGGTGAGGCCAAAGATATTGGAGTTACAAAAATCAACAAATCCTAGTATAAGGGGGTGGAGGCCATCCCAGATGATTACAATATCATCGATATATTGACCGTAAAACACCAGATGCTAGCTAAAAGGGTTGTTCCTCCAGATATGTTGGTTTTCCCACAGGCCCATTGTAAGATTTGCATAACTAGGAGCGAAATTGGCTCCCATGGCTTTGCCCTGTGTCTGTAGGTAAAAAGCGCCATCAAAGATAAAATAGTTGTGTTCCAGGTAAAATTTTGTAGCTGTAAGTAAGAAGTTAATTTGTTTGGTGTTTAGAAAGTGTGACACGGCTCGAAGGCCTACTTCATGGGGGATGGATGTATAGAGGGATCAGACGTCCAATGAGGCCCATATGTATGTTGGCTCCTAAACATAAGGTTTCAGAATTTCCAGCAGGTGGGTACCATCCCGAAGGTATGAGGGGAGTGCTTGTGCTAGCGGCTGAAGAAAATGGTCAATATACAGTTGTGGCCAAAATTATTCAACCCCCAATGCTGTAAAGGGGTTTAGGGACTATAGTGTACATTTGGAATTGTATTCAGAATCAAATCCTACAAGGACGTTGTAACTACCCAAATGCAACTAAAATGACATCAATTGTTTATGTAATACAGTAGTAAATGGTTCTTATGTGGTTTCTTCATTGCCACAATTATTCAACCCCTTAAAGACTACCACTCTGAAGAACAGAGGTTCATACAGGTGCTTTCCATCAGGTATTGAAAACACCTGTGGATGTCACCGAGCAGCAATCAAGCATAATAAGCACCAATTAGGCAGCTTTAAAATGACTGTGATACTCAGCTCCTTCTAGACATTTACTGGTGTGGTTACAAACATGGTGAAGGCAAGAGAATGGTCCAGGAAGACAAGAGAAGAGGTGATTTCTCTTCACAGGAAGGGCAATGGCTATAAGAAGATTGCAAAGATGTTAAACATACCAAGAGACACCTTAGGAAGCATCATTCGCAAATTCAAGGCAAAGGGCACTGTTGAAACGCTACCTGGTCGTGGCAGAAAGAAGATGCTGACTTCGACTGCTGTGCGCTACCTGAAGCGTAGAGTGGAGAGAAGTCCCCGTGTGACTGCTGAGGAACTGAGAAAAGATTTGTCAGATGTGGGTACAGAAGTTTCAGCCCAGACAATAAGACGCACACTGCGTAATGAAGGCCTCCGTGCCAGAACTCCCAGGCGTACCCCCTTGCTGTCTCCAAAGAATAAGAAGAGTCGACTGCAGTATGCCAAAAGCCATGTGGACAAACCACAAAAGTTGTGGGATAGTGTTCTGTGGACTGATGAAACAAAATTAGAACTGTTTGGGCCCATGGATCAACGCTATGTTTGGAGGAGGAAGAACAAGGCCTATGATGAAAAGAACACCTTGCCTACTGTGAAGCATGGTGGAGGGTCAATCATGCTTTGGGGCTGTTTTGCTTCTGCAGGTACAGGGAAGCTTCAGCGTGTGCAAGGTACCATGAATTCTCTTCAGTACCAGGAGATATTGGATGGAAACGTGATGCAGTCCGTCACACACCTGAGGCTTGGGAGACGTTGGACCTTTCAACAGGACAATGATCCCAAGCATACCTCCAAGTCCACTAGAGCATGGTTGCAGAGGAAAGGCTGGAACATTTTGGAGTGGCCATCGCAGTCACCAGACTTAAATCCGATTGAGAACCTCTGGTGGGACTTAAAGAAAGCAGTTGCAGTGCGCAAGCCTAAGAATGTGACTGAACTGGAGGCCTTTGCCCATGAAGAATGGGCGAAGATACCCGTAGATCGCTGCAAGACACTTGTGTCAAGCTATGCTTCACGTTTAAAAGCTGTTATAACTGTAAAAGGATGCTGTACTAAGTACTAAGATTGAATGTCACTTGGGGGTTGAATAAAACTGATAATGCTGTGAGCACAGAAAAGACATTTGTGGTTATTTCATTATAACTGTTATGTTATATTTGTCTGACCTACAAGTGCCTCTTTAATGTAAATGTAAGCAAGATGACTGAATGATCAAAAGCAATGTCAAACTGGCCAAAACACTCAATTTCAGTGGGGGTTGAATAATTTTGGCCACAACTGTATAAGGAGTAGCTGGTGGTGATGCTTTCCATTGCAGCCACAATTGGACGGCCCGGGGGGTACTTTTGGATCCTTATGGATCTTAGGCAAATGGTAGAACTAAGGAAGCTTATATAATTCTTTTTGGAAGAATTAGGCCTCAGTTTTAGTAAGGGTACCATCTTCAAGGGCCTTATTGATAATAGATTGGGATTCTGCAATGAAACCAGGTAATGGATATGTTTTTAGACGGGTGTAAGTGCGGTAGTCAGATAGGAGTCTGTGAGCTTCAGCAAACTAATCAGTTCTGTGTTGTATAACTATGCCACCTCCTCCTTTATCTTCTGATTTAATAATAATGGCGGTGTTCTGACTGAGAGTGTTTAAAGCTGTTTTTTCTTGGTTGGACAAATTGGATGTAAAGTTTTTATTTTTGGATGTTTTTTACACATATCAGTGAGTTCACTGAAAACTATTTTATAGAAGGTGTCCACATTTGATCCTCTATTACTAGCTAGCCATGTCTGACCCTCCTCCTATAAGAGAGTGACTTTCCCCACTGCCAATCAGCTCTGAAGAAGCAGCCAATCACATGACAGCAACTCAATCCATTTAGGCATGTAGATGTGGTGAAGATGACTTGCTGAAGTTTAAAATGAGCATCAGAATTGGCAAGAAAGAGGATTTAATCTCCCTAGCGGTCTGATTATTTCAGATTTTTGGTGCTGAAAGCGGTACCAGTATTTTGCATGGAAATATGTCGTTTTTTTTATTGTAGACTGTAATTTTTAGGAATAACTCACTGAAATCTGTCCGAACAAGAGTCTAGTAAACATCCCGGGGATGATAAAATTTGAAACACGAAATCATAAATTATAATTTAATAAATAATCATAAAAAATAATATAATAATAAAACATTTAATTCAATAATATAATCAAACCAAAAACACTGAAATTTGAAATATAGCGCCAAGTTCGCACATCGCTGAGCAAAGTCGCAGACTCGTTTTCAGTGTCTGATGAGGAATTTCCCCCACGAATCATTATCACTCAATTCTGTAAGTGGTTCTGATTTACTATCGCTGTTCTCTAGCTGATCTAAACCTGCTTTTGACCTAAAGGGACGCTTTTTGGACGCCATGGACGTTTCTCAGTTTCCAGGCAGAAAGAACAGTCAAAATGCAGGCAGAGCGGCGGACAAAGCACTCGGGACAAAATGTATGTGAAATGGGTTGAAACAGCAATGTTTTGCTATGTAAAATTTGTTTTGAAAAAAATGACATTTTTTAAAATTTTTGAATTTCCCGCCACCGCCGGCACCCGTATGTCCCGACGTCACGGGGACCGGAACACAGAAGCTTGATGCCGGCATCGGCCGGAGGAGATGGCCGGGGACGCTGCAGGGGACGCATCGCGGGAGTGAAGGACAAGGTAAGCGCTGCAGGGACCCCATGAGCAATGCCGCATGGTAAGCCCGAGTGTAGCTTGGGGTTACCGCTTTTGGCACTGACATTTTACCCCGAGCTACACTCGGGAATACCACCAGGGGGGTTAAGTGACTTTGAAAGTCTAAATGAGGTGAAGACGACTTGCTGAAGTTCAAACCGAGCATCAGAATGGGGAAGAAAGGGGATTTAAGTGACTTTGAACATAATATGGTTGTTGGTGCCAGGCGGGATGGTCTGAGTATTTCAAAAACTGCTGATCTACTGGGAATTTCATGCACAACCAACTCTAGGGAAATTGAGACTCATCAGACCAGGCAATGTTTTTTCCGTTCTTCTATTGTCCAATTTTGGTGAGCCTGTGTGAATTGTAGCCTCCGTTTCCTGTTCTTAGCTGACAGGAGTGGCACCCGGAGTGGTCTTCTGCTGCTGTAGCCCATCTGCTTCAAGGTTTGACATGTTATGCATTCAGAGATGGTATTCTGCATATCTTGGTTGTAACGAGTAGTTATTTGAGTTACTAAAGTAAGTGGTAAATCCTCCTGCGCTGCTATACCTGCTACTGATAATGAAACAGCAGCTAACATCCAATCCTCACCTTTAGATGGATAAATGGATATAATTAATATAATAATGATGTAGCGCTATAATTATTATTGTGACCCTTTCGTATGGGGCAGAGTTACTATTGCCTTTCTATCATCTCCAACCAGTCTGCCCATTCTCCTCTGACCTCTAACATCAACAAGGCATTTTGGTCCACACAACTGCCGCTCACTGGATATTTTCTCTTTTTCGGACCATTCTCTGTAAACCCTAGAGATGGTTGTGCATGAAAATCCCAGCAGATCAGCAGTTTTTGAAATACTTAGACCAGCCCATCTGGTACAACCATGCCACATTCAAAGTCACGTAAATCCCCTTTCTTCCCCATTCTGATGCTCGGTTTGAACTTCAGCAAGTCGTCTCCACCACGTCTACATGCCTAAATGCATTGAGTTGCTGCCATGTGATTGGCTGATTAGCAATTTGTGTTACCAAGCAATTGGACAGACATTTTTTTAAATATTCAGACCAGCCTGTCTGGCACAACCACGCTACGTTCAAAGTCATAAACTCTTGCTTACAAAAAGGGGTGAATACTGAAATGTGGAGTCTTGTGATCTACTATGGTGTATGCTACACTATTTAAAATAATACCAACACTGTGTAGTAAAATCAATAATAAAATAATCATAAAATAGTGTAAATAAATATGTGAAAATTAGTGGTTTGCTTACACTCTACGCATACTCATACCATTGTGTCATAGAAAATGAAATAAGAAATAGTGTCGCGCTCCACTACCAATTGCAAAAAAAGTATAAATAAATAAATAACAGTCCAGCTTCACAAATGTGCATAACAATATCTCTGCAATTATATTATTGCTACAAACATGTCCTTAATAAATCCTTGACTTTGACACTTCTTCCAGCGCTGCGATACAAAATGATTAACTGCGTAGTTCACCAATCATAAGAACAATCTGTACACCTTGACCGGTTGTGCTCTCACCTGGTGTATATGACCAAACCGTTAAGTGAGGTCATAAAAGACTTGTGTCCCTTCAATGGGGCTAAGTCGTAAATGGATTAGATGATCCCTCTTTTCCTGGGATGGATGGATGAATGGATGGATGGATGAACGGAGTGTTCCCTCTTTCCAGCAGGGGGTCTCCTTGCTTCCTTATGGGTTTTCCTGGAGCGGGATAGATGTAAATAATCTTCACCCTGATGAAGCCACATGACCCAATGGCGTAACGCGTAGGGGAGGGGCTCTGATGTCACGACACTTAAAGCAGCATACAACAAGCCATTATACCTATGGTGAAAAATTCCTAAGGAAGCAAGGAGACCCCCTAGTGGGATGAGGGATACTCCCGTCCATCTATCCGGCTCCAGGAAAACCCATAAGGAAGCAAGGAGACCCCCTGCTGGAAAGAGGGAATACTCCATTTATCCATCCATTCCAGGGAAAGAGGGATCATCCCATCCATTTACCACGTAGCCCTATTAAAGGGACACAGGTCTTTTATGATCTCACTTAACGGTTTGGTCATATACACCAGGTGAGAGCACAACCGGTCAAGGTGTACAAGTTTTTCATATGATTGGTGAACAGCACAGTTAATCATTTTATATCGCAGCACTGGAAGAAGTGTCAGATTCAAGGATTTAATAAGGACATGTTTGTAGCAATAATATAATTGCAGAGATATCATTATGCACATTTGTGAAGCTGGGCTGTTATTTATTTATTTATATTTTTTTTTGTAATTGGTAGTGGAGTGCGACACTATTTCTTATTTCATTATAAAAAGGGGTATTCTTGGTTTTCATATATTGCAATACATGTTCCAGTTGGCCAACTGCATCAAAGCGATCTCTCTCTGGCCAGTCCATATTCTATCTTGCAGATTTCTAACCTTATATTTGCCAATTTAGCATACTCTTAAGAGGTCCCACCCAAATCTCTTTGAAGCCTCCGGACTCCAGAACCTGATCTGAGAATTACAAAACCTGGAGACAACCAGAAACAGTTTTTTTTCTACTGGTAACACTACTCTGAAGCCCCTGACTTATGTGAGACCCCTGTGTTATCCTGAATCCCACTACTACAGTAGCAGGGCAAACGATCAGTCCAAGAGGCAGACATAAAACATGGTCAATTAACAGGCCGAGGTCAGTTCAGGAAGAAGGCAGAAATGTGGTTGATAAACAATACAGACGGCAGGCAGAGGTATCATCAATAAACAGGCCAGGGTTAGTTAAGATGGAAGTCTGAGGCATGGTCAGTCCAGTCATCACGCAAATAATCAACGCAGATATTAGAAACAGAGAACTGGAAGGTTATCAGGAATATGGGCACTATACCTACACCAATATCTTAGTGACATGTGGTAACATCGGAAGCAGTCTCCAATGCATAGGCTTGGTTGGGAGGAACATTGGGGACAATGAAAACTGGTATCTCGCCTAACTCCCCCTCTGCTGCATAGCTGACTTTTATTTTTTGGTGCATTCGGCCTGTTTCAGTGGGTGGAATGTTCTCTGGGAAATATTGCTCATGAAATCTGCTGACACAATCAGAGTGAATGTTTATGGTGCTACTAGTGGTTACTTGGTCTTCAGAGCGCCTCATCCTTTTTGTAGGGATCCTTTTCACCTTTGATTTGGTTACTGACTCATACTTCCCACAGGCCTCTACTCTGAATCGGAATCGGAGGGTGCGAGCTCGCCACTGCTCTCATCCATCACACTGAGGATTTGAAATGCTTCCTCACTGTAAAATTATTTTGTACATGGTGGCTCTGGTGAAACTAGGACAGGTACACTGCTGGTGGTGGCTGTGTGTTGGATACACTGCTGATGGTGGCTCTATGACAGGTACACTGCTGATGATGGCCGTGTGATGGGTACACTGCTGATGGCGACTGTTTGAGGAGTACACTGCTGGTGGTGACTGTTTGAGGAGTACACTGCTGATGGTGACTGTTTGAGGGGTACACTGCTGATGGCGACTGTTTGAGGGGTACACTGCTCATGACGACTATTTGAAGGGTACACTGCTGATGGTGGCTGTGTGACAAGTATACTGCTGATGGCGACTCTTTGATGGGTACACTGCTGATATTGGCACTGATGGCCACAGTGCCACCATCAGGAGATAACCAGAGACTGCATACACAGTACAGGAGATGACCAGAGACTGCGGACATAGTACAGGAGATGACCAGAGACCTCGGACATAGTACAGGAGATGACCAGAGACTGCGGACATAGTACAGGAGATTACCAGAGACTGCAGATATAGTACAGGAGATGAACAGAGACTGCGGACATAGTACAGGAGGTGACCAGAGACTGTGGACACAGTACAGGAGATGACCAGAGACTGCGGACACAGTACAGGAGATGACCAGAGACTGCGGACATACTACAGGAGATGACAAGAGACTGCGGACACAGTACAGGAGATGACCAGAGACTGCAGACACAGTACAGGAGATGACCAAAGACTGCAGACATAGAACAGGAGATGATCAGAGACTGCGGACATAGTACAGGAGATGACCAGAGACTGCGGACATAGTACAGGAGATGACCAGAGACTGCAGACAGTACAGGAGATTACCAGAGTCTGCGGACACAGTACAGGAGATGACCAGAGACTGCGGACATAGTACAGGAGATGACCAGAGACTGCGAACATAGTACAGGAGATGACCAGAGACTGCAGACAGTACAGGAGATTACCAGAGTCTGCGGACACAGTACAGGAGATGACCAGAGACTGCGGACACAGTACAGGAAATGACCGGAGACTGCGGACACAGTACAGGAGATGACCAGAGACTGCGGACAGAGTACAGGAGATGACCAGAGACTGCGGACAGAGTACAGGAGATGACCAGAGACTGCGGACAGAGTACAGGAGATGACCAGAGACTGCGGACATAGTACAGGAAATGACCGGAGACTGCGGACACAGTACAGGAGATGACCAGAGACTGCGGACAGAGTACAGGAGATGACCAGAGACTGCGGACATAGTACAGGAGATGATCAGAGACTGCGGACACAGTACAGGAGATGACCAGAGACTGCGGACAGAGTACAGGAGATGACTAGAGACTGCGGACATAGTACAGGAGATGATCAGAGACTGCGGACACAGTACAGGAGATGACCAAAGACTGCGAATATAGTACAGGAGAGGACCAGAGACTGCAGACATAGTACAAGGGGATGACCAGAGACTGCGGACACAGTACAGGAGATGACCAGAGACTGCAGACATAGTACAGGAGATGACCAGAGACTGCGGACATACTACAGGAGATGACCAGAGACTACGGACACAGTACAGGAGATGACCAAAGACTGCCGACACAGTACAGGAGATGGCCAGAGACTGCAGACATAGTACAGGAGATGACCAGAGACTGCGGACATACTAGAGGAGATGACCAGAGACTGCGGACATACTAGAGGAGATGACCAGAGACTGCGGACACAGTACAGGAGATGACCAGAGACTGCGGACATACTACAGGAGATGACCAAAGACTGCAGACATAGAACAGGAGATGACCAGAGACTGCGGACACAGTACAGGAGATGACCAGTGACTGCGGACATAGTACAGGAGATGACCAGAGACTGCAGACAGTACAGGAGATTACCAGAGTCTGCGGACACAGTACAGGAGATGACCGGAGACTGCGGACACAGTACAGGAGATGACCAGAGACTGCGGACATAGTACAGGAGATGACCGGAGACTGCGGACATAGTACAGGAGATGACCAGAGACTGCGGACATAGTACAGGAGATGATCAGAGACTGCGGACACAGTACAGGAGATGACCAGAGACTGCGAATATAGTACAGGAGAGGACCAGAGACTGCAGACATAGTACAAGGGGATGACCAGAGACTGCGGACATAGTACAGGAGATGACCAGAGACTGCGGACATACTACAGGAGATGACCAGAGACTGCGGACACAGTACAGGAGATGACCAGAGACTGCAGACATAGTACAAGGGGATGACCAGAGACTGCGGACATAGTACAGGAGATGACCAGAGACTGCGGACATACTACAGGAGATGACCAGAGACTGCGGACATAGTACAGGAGATGACCAGAGACTGCAGACATAGTACAGGAGATGACCAGAGACTGCGGACATAGTACAGGAGATGACCAGAGACTGCGGACACAGTACAGGAGATGACCAGAGACTGCGGACATAGTACAGGAGATGACCAGAGACTGCAGACACAGTACAGGAGTAGACCAGAGACTGAGGACATAGTACAGGAGGTGACCAGAGACTGCGGACATAGTACAGGAGATGGCCAGAGACTGCGGACACAGTACAGGAGATGACCAGAGATCGCGGCAGACATAGTACAGGAGATGACCAGAGACTTCGGACATCCTACAAGAGATGACCAGAGACTGCAGACATAGTACATGAGATGACCAGAGACTGCGGACATAGTACAGGAGATGACCAGAGACTGCGGACACAGTACAGGAGATGACCAGAGACTTCGGACATCCTACAAGAGATGACCAGAGACTGCAGACATAGTACAGGAGATCACCAGAGACTGCTAACATAGTACAGGAGATGAGCAGAGACTGTGGACACAGTACAGGAGATGACCAGAGACTGCGGACAGAGTACAGGAGATGACCAGAGCATTTGGGGAGCGGGTACCCGAATTTGAAAGGTACCCGCTCCCACTTCCATGGAGTTGTCCTCCCTCCTGTAGTCTTCTGGGACACATGACAGGTCCCAGAAGACTACCGGACCATTCACAAAGCTCAGCGCTTCTCGCACATGCGCAGTGGGCACCTGGCTGTAAAGCCGCAAGCTGTCACAGCCGGATGCCCACACTAACGATGCCGGCGCCAGGGAGAGAAGACGGTGAGGACACCGCTGGACCGAGGAACAGGTAGGACCAAGAAGTAGGTTGTGCTGCACAGAAGAGCCGAGCAGCAGGCCAGATATTCTAGCATGGCGGCAACGACGGGGGGAATACCAGGCCGACCGCTCCATATTCGCTCCATAAGACACACAGACATTTTCCCCCATTTTTTTTTGGGGAAAAAAAAATACGGTAATTTAACCTCTTGGCGCCGGCCGAATGCAAATGTGCGGCCTCTCGGCATCTGAGCCTAGACGCTGAGCGGCCACACATTTGCGTTCTATTAAAAAAAAACATATGTGCTGAGAGCGCACGCCCTGCGCACTCGCAGCACACACATTCGGTACTCACGGAAAGATCCTGATCTCTTCTTTTGATCGGGACCTTTCCCGATCTTGTGACCGCCGTGACAGCAAATCACGGCAGTCACATGACCCTAAAACCCCGCCCCGCCTACTGGATTTCTGGAACCCTTAAAGGGCCAAGAGGTGCCAGCGCCAAGGGGTTAAATACCAGCTTAATAGACGAGTTGACCTTATGACCAAAAAATAATAAATGCATATTTTTTTTGCAGGTAAACAATTTGCATTTATTATTTTTGGTTGCAGAAGCCTGTAGAGCATTGCACCAGCAAACAGCATCGCTGGTGCCATGCAGGACTCCTGCAGACCTGTCAATATATCTGCTTGCCCGTACGGGATGTGTATCTTTTAGAAAAGTCAGCAGTGTGATCAACTCAAGCCACTTACAGCATACATTATATCCCTGTGAGTATGTACCCTAGAGGGAGAGGGTTCTACCCATCAACGTTCCCATGACTTTCCGTTGAAGCTAATGATGTTTTGATAATGCTGGTAACGTTAGCTGTGCAAAGTCGCATTAAAAACTTGAGTTTTTCAGCTTTTTAAGCATTTTTGTATCCGTGTTTAGCGGCGTTTTCCCACATTTTCCCGCATTTGTGTTTTTAGCTTTTTTTTTTTAGAAAAAAAACATTTTTTTTGGTCAAAAACAGTCCACAAATGCCGTTTTGCGATGTTTATCGTGTTTTATCAGTGTTTATCAGCGTAAGTTCGTTTTTACAGCTTAAAAACTTCTCTAGAAGCCCACTAGTCCTGGGGTTTTTTTCCAGCCAAAAAAACGTTGATTCCAGTCTATGTGAGGATGGACACATAGGATAACACGCTGGGGGGTTTACTGGCTGTAGAAAAAAACGTCAAAAGCCAAAAACAGTCGCTGTAAAAATGTCCCGTGTGCATGAAGACTCAAAACGCCCCGTGTGCATGAAGACTCAAAACGTGCCGTGTGCATGAAGACGCAAAACGTCCGGTGTGCATGAAAAATCAAAATGTTCTGTGTGCATGAAGACTCAAAACGTCCCGTGTGCATGAAGAATCAAAATGTCCCGTGTGCATGAAAACCCAAAACATTCTATGTGCATGAAGACTCAAAATGTCCCGTGTGCATGAAGACTCAAAACGTCCCGTGTGCATGAAGACGCAAAACGTCCCGTGTGCATGAAGAATCAAAATGTTCTGTGTGCATGAAGACTCAAAACGTCCCGTGTGCATGAAGACTCAAAACGTCCCGTGTGCATGAAGACCCAAAACATTCTATGTGCATGAAGACTCAAAATGTCCCGTGTGCATGAAGACTCAAAACGTCCCGTGTGCATGAAGACTCAAAACGTCCCGTGTGCATGAAGACTCAAAACGTCATGTGCGCATGAAGACTCAAAATGTTCTGTGTGCATGAAGACTCAAAACGTCCTGATGTGCATGAAGACTCAAAATGTCCCGTGTGCATGAAGAATCAAAATGTTCCGTGTGCATGAAGACTCAAAACGTCCCGTGTGCATGAAAAATCAAAATGTTCCGTGTGCATGAAGACTCAAACGTCCCGTGTGCATGAAGACTCAAAGCATTCTGTGTGCATGAAGACTCAAAATGTCCCGTGCGCGTGAAGACTCAAAACGTCCCATGTGCATGAAGACTCAAAACGTCCCATGTGCATGAAGACTCAAAACGTCCCGTGTGCATGAAGACTCAAAACGTCCCGTGTGCATGAAGACTCAAAACGTCCCGTGTGCATGAAGACTCAAAACGTCATGTGCGCATGAAGACTCAAAACGTTCTGTGTGCATGAAGACTCAAAACGTCCTGATGTGCATGAAGACTCAAAATGTCCCGTGTGCATGAAGAATCAAAATGTTCCGTGTGCATGAAGACTCAAAACGCCCCGTGTGCATGAAGAATCAAAATGTTCCGTGTGCATGAAGACTCAAACGTCCCGTGTGCATGAAGACTCAAAGCATTCTGTGTGCATGAAGACTCAAAATGTCCCGTGCGCGTGAAGACTCAAAACGTCCCATGTGCATGAAGACTCAAAACGTCCCATGTGCATGAAGACTCAAAACGTCCCGTGTGCATGAAGACTCAAAACGTCCCGTGTGCATGAAGACTCAAAACGTCATGTGCGCATGAAGACTCAAAACGTTCTGTGTGCATGAAGACTCAAAACGTCCTGATGTGCATGAAGACTCAAAATGTCCCGTGTGCATGAAGAATCAAAATGTTCCGTGTGCATGAAGACTCAAAACGTCCCGTGTGCATGAAGAATCAAAATGTTCCGTGTGCATGAAGACTCAAAACGTCCCGTGTGCATGAAGACTCAAAACGTCATGTGCGCATGAAGACTCAAAACGTCCTGATGTGCATGAAGACTCAAAATGTCCCGTGTGCATGAAGAATCAAAATGTTCCGTGTGCATGAAGAATCAAAACGTTCTGTGTGCATGAAGACTCAAAACGTCCTGATGTGCATGAAGACTCAAAATGTCCCGTGTGCATGAAGAATCAAAACGTTCTGTGTGCATGAAGACTCAAAACGTCCTGATGTGCATGAAGACTCAAAATGTCCCGTGTGCATGAAGAATCAAAATGTTCCGTGTGCATGAAGACTCAAAACGTCCCGTGTGCATGAAGAATCAAAATGTTCCGTGTGCATGAAGACTCAAACGTCCCGTGTGCATGAAGACTCAAAGCATTCTGTGTGCATGAAGACTCAAAATGTCCCGTGCGCGTGAAGACTCAAAACGTTACGTGTGCATGAAGACTCAAATGTCCCATGTGCATGAAGACTCAAAACGTCCCATGTGCATGAAGACTCAAAATGTCCCGTGTGCATGAAGACTCAAAATGTCCCGTGTGCATGAAGACTCAAAGCATTCTGTGTGCATGAAGACTCAAAATGTCCCGTGCGCGTGAAGACTCAAAACGTTACGTGTGCATGAAGACTCAAATGTCCCATGTGCATGAAGACTCAAAATGTCCCATGTGCATGAAGACTCAAAACGTCCCGTGTGCATGACGACTAAAAAGTGTTTGGGAATGTCTACTATTATCTCCAACAAGACCAGTTTTTTTTTTTGTTAATACCGGCATAAAACTTGCATAGAAGAAGCATCATGTATATCAATAGGCAACCCAACTGACTTGTTTGGGGAAAAAAAATAGTTGCGTTACATAATTTCAGCTTGGTTTCATTGATCGGGAAAAGAAAATTACATGTTTTTCACACAACGTGATCAATATCAATTTTCAAATGTAGTATTGATTTGCGGGAGTTCTTTAAAATTCAAATGAAACAGCGGTATTCCTTTGTAATATCCTTGTTCCTCATAAACGGCCCATTGTTGTTGACCCGCGCATTGTCAAATCCTATCGATTGGACGAGGCCGCTACATCGCCTTCCATTCTTCCGACCCCAGAAATAGATGCTGTGTATTTGTGAGGACGATAAATCACAAACAGAGAACTTACAATTACTGACAGGGGTTTCTCCGCATTTTAGTAGCCTCTACTCTGTAATCAATAAGAGTTTTGAAGTGTAAATGCATTTCTGAGAAGTATGAATACAAAACAGCATGCAGAACGATAAGTAAAATTAAAGAAAGAATGGAGTTCGTTTTTTTTTTTTTTTTTGGTATTGATGCGTGCCATTTTGCTTTTTTTTTTTTTTTTTTCTGTGTTTAAGTGACATGAAGAGATGAAAGTTATTTACCAAAGAATTTAATTTCATTTCATGTACCAATTCATAAACAAGAAAAAAAAAATTATTCCAGGTAAAAAGCACATTTTAGAGGTTTATTCCACTCAAACACGTCTGATGTCTGTATGATGTCATTGGATCGTTAGAAGTGAAAACCGGTTCTGGTGGATATTAACCTCCTCGGCGGTATGATTCTTTCCGATTTTTGGTGCTGAAAGCGGTACATTTTTTTGCATGGAAATATGTTGTTTTTTATTGTAGGCTGTAATTTTTAGGAATAACTCACTGAAATCTGTCCGAACAAGAGTCTAGTAAACATCCCGGGGAGGATAAAATTTGAAACACGAAATCATAAATTATAATATAATAAATAATCATAAAAAATAATAATATAATAATAATAAATTTAATTCAATAATATAATCAAACCAAAAACACTGAAATGTGAAATAGAGCGCCAAGTTCGCACATCGCTGAGCAAAGTCGCAAAATCGTTTTCAGTGTCTGATGAGGAATTTCCCCCACGAATCATTATCACTCAATTCTGCAAGTGGTTCTGATTTACTATCGCTGTTCTCTAGCCGGTCTAAAACCGCTTTTGACGTAAAGGGACGCTTTTTGGACGCCATGAACTTTTCTAAGTTTCCAGGCAGAAAGAACAGTAAAAATGCAGGCAGGGCGCCGGACAAAGCACTCGGGACAAAATATATGTGAAATGCATTGAAACAGCAATGACAGCAAAAATGAAATTTTTTAAAAATTTCAAATTTCCCGCCGGTTTTGGCGCCCGTACGTCCCAACGTCACAGGGACCGGAACACGGAAGCCGGATGCCGACATTGGCCGGAGGAGATGGCCGGGGACGCTGCAGGGGACACATCGCGGGAGCGAAGGACAAGGTAAGTGATGCAAGGACCCCCTGAGCAACGCCGCATGGTATTCCCGAGTGTAGCTCGGGGTTACTGCTCTTGGTATTGAAAATTTACCCCGATCTACACTCGGGAATACCGCTAAGGAGGTTAAACGCGTGTGATTTGATTGGTTACAAACTGAAATTTGTAGTAAATTTTTATTATTTGGAGATTCGGATTTATCGGAATCTCAGAATCAAAACAGTAACACATTTTAACCTCTTGGCGCCGACCGAACGCAAATGTGCGACCTCCTGGAGTCTGGGCCTATACGCCGAGCGCCAAGCAGAACGATAAGTAAAATTACAGAAAGAATTTAGTGCGGGTTTTTTTTTTTTGGTATTGATGCATGCCATTTGCTTTCTTTTTCTGTATTTAAGTGACATGAAGAGATGAAAGTTATTTACCAAAGAATTTCATTTAATTTCATGTACCCAGGGGCGGACTGACCATTCGAGCACTCGGGCACCGCCCGAGGGCCCGGCGTCAGTAGTGGGCCCCATGAGATGCCTCTGGTACCTTTCATTGTCTTTTTCATAGGCTTTTTTGGGTGTGGGCGAGGACACAGGGGCCCCATAATCCACTATTGCCCGGGGACCCCATGAGTTGTCAGTCCACCCCTGCATGTACCAATTCATAAACAAGAAAAAAAAAATTGTTCCAGGTAAAAAGCACATTTTTGAGGTTTATTCCACTCAAACACGTCTGATGTCTGTATGATGTCATTGGATCGTTAGAAGTGAAAACCGGTTCTGGTGGATATTAAACGCGTGTGATTTGATTGGTTACAAACTGAAATTTGTAGTAAATTTTTATTATTTGGAGATTTGGATTTATCGGAATCTCAGAATCAAAACAGTAACACATTTTAACCTCTTGGCGCCGACCGAACGCAAATGTGCGACCTCCTGGAGTCTGGGCCTATACGCCGAGCGCCAAGCAGAACGATAAGTAAAATTACAGAAAGAATTTAGTGCGGGTTTTTTTTTTTGGTATTGATGCATGCCATTTGCTTTCTTTTTCTGTATTTAAGTGACATGAAGAGATGAAAGTTATTTACCAAGGAATTTCATTTCATTTCATGTACCCAGGGGCGGACTGACCATTCGAGCACTTGGGCACTGCCCGAGGGCCCAGCGTCAGTAGGGGGCCCCATGAGATGCCTCTGGTACCTTTCATTGTCTTTTTCATAGGCTTTTTTGGGTGTGGGCGAGGACACAGGGGCCCCATAATCCACTATTGCCCGGGGACCCCATGAGTTGTCAGTCCGCCCCTGCATGTACCAATTCAGAAACAAGGAAAAAAAAATAGTTCCAGGTAAAAAGCAAATTTTTGAGGTTTATTCCACTCAAACACCTCTGATGTCTGTATAATGGCATTGGATTGTTAGAAGTGAAAACGCGGTTCTGGAGGATATTAAACGCGTGTGATTTGATTCGTTACCAATTGAAATTTGTAGTGAATTTTTATTATTTGGAGATTTGGGTTTATCGGAATCTCAGAATCAAAACAGTAACACATTTTAACCTCTTTGCGCCAACCGAACGCAAATGTGCGGCCTCCTGGAGTCTGGGCCTAGACGCCGAGCGGCCACACATTTGCGTTCTATTAAAAAAAAAACATGTGCTCCCTGCGCGCTCCCAGCACACACGTCCGGTACTCACGGACAGGTCCCGATCTCCTCTTTCGATTGGGAACTTTCCCGATCATGTGACCACCATGATAGCGAATCATGGCAGTCACATGACCCTAAAACCCCGCCCCGCCTCCCGGCTTCTGGAACCCTTAAAGGGCCGGGAGGCGCTGGCGCCAAGGGGTTAAGGAATCCAAAATAAATTATAATGAAATAAGGAATTTGTATTCATTTGTTTCATTCGGATGACATCATGCAATAGTTTGGGCCTTTTGTTAATGTTTGAAGCATTCAAAATAATGTAATGACATAACGAATTATCCAAATTGATTCATTTAGTTTTTATGTTACAGTAACATTTTCCATTATTATATATATAAAAAAAAAAAAAAAAAAAAACGAGATATGAAATGGAAACATATTAATAAATGCAGGAAGGTATAACAGTGAAATAAGATGATTCCTACCTATTGTGTTTGGGTTGGAAAGAGGTGGATCCATCAGAATGTTCGGCTCATAACTTATCTAATGCATCCAAAATTAATTTTGTTACTTTTGTTACTCCAGTCATTAACATCCAATCAGCTCATTCCATTTCTCTTTGTGGGTTGGACTAGCAGGGATGACTCAAAGTGTATAAGTAATCTCCCAAAACATCAAATTAACATACTAACACCTTCCTGCCCGGCCTATAGCAGATTGAAGGCAGGCCGGGACACTCCTTCAGAGTGAGCGTCATATGACGTCCTATCAGAAAGTGTCGTGCAGCGCCGCAATCTGTGCCGATGACAGATCACTACACCGGCCCGTTACCAATACCATGTGACCGCTGTGACCAATCACAGCAGTTCACATGACAATTGTATACAATGAACGGCTTTCTTTCATGCCATCCATTGTATACAATTGTGTTGCTAGCTGTGATTGGTCAAAGCCATCACATGGTACAGACAGGGCCAATCACAGCCCATCTGTATCATGTGATGAGCTATGCCCAATCATAGCTATTAGCAATCATAACGTGTAAAAAAGAAAATAATAAATCCTGATCACTAGCCCAGAGTTGTTCAACGTTACTATGAAAACATTGTTTTGCTCTGGTCACAGTGTGTTGAAAAAAAAAGAAAAAAAAATAATAAAAAGGAGAAAAAAAATACTGAAAAAATAAGAAAAATTTAATTATTATTATGTTTACTTTTTTTTACATACTATCACCAGTCAGTGTCCCTGGTCACTGCCACACCAGTTATATAATAACGCTGGACTGGACTGGTGACAATTAGTTTAACCATTTCAATATCGGGCAATTTTCCCCCTTCCTGCCCAGGCCAGTTTTCAGGTTTCAGCGCTCTCACACTTTGAATGACAATTGCGCGATCATACAACATTGTACCGAAACTAAAATTTTATCATTTTCTTCACACAACTAGAGCTTTCTTTTGGTGGTATTTAATCATCGCTGAGGTTTTTATTTTTTGGTAAAGTAACAAAAAAGCCTGAAAATTTTGAAAAAAAAACACGTTTTTCTTTGTTTCTGTTATAAAAGTTTGCAAATAAATAATTGTTCTTCATAAATTTAGGCCGAGATGTATTCTGCTACATGTCTTTGGGGAAAATAACCCAAATTAGGATGTATTTTTTAGTTTGTAGGAAAGTTATAGAGTTCACAAACTATGGTATAGATCTGAATATTGATCAATCCTGAAGTACTGACAGCCAATCTAATTTCTTGAGGTCCAAGAATGTCAGAACAGTACAGATATCCCCCAAATGTCAGGACAGTACAGATATCCCCCAAATGTCAGAACAGTACAGATATCCCCCAAATGTCAGAACAGTACAGATATCCCCCCAAATGTCAGAACAGTACAGATATCCCCCAAATGTCAGAACAGTACAGATATCCCCCAAATGTCAGGACAGTACAGATATCCCCCAAATGTCAGGACAGTACAGATATCCCCCAAATGTCAGGACAGTACAGATATCCCCCAAATGTCAGAACAGTACAGATATCCCCCAAATGTCAGAACAGTACAGATATCCCCAAATGTCAGGACAGTACAGATATTCCCCAAATTACCCCTTTTTGCAAAGCAGACAGCCCGACGTACTTCATAAGAGGCATGGCGAGTTTTTTGAAGTTGTTTTTTTTTGTCATAATTTTGCGGAAAATGAAAAAAATTAAAAAAATTATTTTCACTATTTTTTTTTTACATACTGTCACCAGTGCAGTACAGCGTCATCATATAACTGGCAGGGAGGTGATCAGGGACACTAAATAAATAAATAAATATATATATATATTTCCATCTTCCTACAGAGTTTTTCCCTGTGGAAGGAGTTGATTGACTCTGAAACGCATTGGATTTGTGTAACAAAACAAAAACAAATTGTGTAAAAATACATTTTAAATAGAGATGAGCGAATCGAAGTATCCGAAGTGGAATTCGAGTCGAATATCGGAAAAATTTTGATTCGTGCCGAATCCGAAAAATAGCCTAATTCGGACGCGCGAATCGAAATTTTTCAGAAAATGGCGGCTGACATGTGCGGCGACGGAGCGGGGATGTCTGGGAAGGCGCGCAGACAAGGCGCGCTGACCCATAATGCATTCCTCAACTACATGTGATCGCATCAGCCTATCAGCAGCCAGCCAGCCAGCACTGTGTAATGGTCGAGCTATAAATAGCGGCCATTTTGGAATTCTTCATTTGCCTGCAGTTATTGAACAGAGGCAGACCGCTCTGTACTAGGGACAGGGACAGAGTTAGGGCCACAGAAACGATAATTGGGGACAGAGAAAAGTTACTTAGGGACAGAGAACCATTACTCAGGGACACAGACTTGTTAATGAGGGCCACAGAATCGTTATTTAGGGACAAAGAAACGCTAGTTAGGGCCACAGAATTCATAATCAGGGACAGACAGAATTGTTACTCAGTGCCAGAGAATTGTTACTTAGGGCCACAGAAACGTTATTAGGGCCACAGAATTGTTACTCAGGGACAGACAGAATTGTTACTGAGTGCCAGAGAATTGTTACTCAGGGACAGACAGAATTGTTACTGAGTGCCAGAGAATTGTTACTTAGGGCCACAGAAACTTTAATTAGGGCCACAGAATTTTTACTCAGGGACAGACAGAATTGTTACTGAGTGCCAGAGAATTGTTACTCAGGGACAGACAGAATTGTTACTGAGTGCCAGAGAATTGTTACTCAGGGCCACAGAAACTTTACTTAGGGCCACAGAATTTTTACTCAGGGACAGACAGAATTGTTACTGAGTGCCAGAGAATTGTTACTCAGGGACAGACAGAATTGTTACTGAGTGCCAGAGAATTGTTACTCAGGGACAGACAGAATTGTTACTGAGTGCCAGAGAATTGTTACTTAGGGCCACAGAAACTTTACTTAGGGCCACAGAATTGTTACTCGCACAGACACAGAATTGTTACTCGCACAGACACAGAATTGTTACTGAAGGCCACAGAACTGTTACTTAGGGCCACATAATTGTTACTCGCACAGACACAGAATTGTTACTCGCACAGACACAGAACTGTTACTGAGGGCCACAGAACTGTTACTTAGGGACAAAGAAACGCTAGTTAGGGCCACAGAATTCATACTCAGGGACAGACAGAATTGTTACGGAGTGCCAGAGAATTGTTACTCAGGGACAGACAGAATTGTTACTGAGTGCCAGAGAATTGTTACTTAGGGCCACAGAAACTTTAATTAGGGCCACAGAATTTTTACTCAGGGACAGACAGAATTGTTACTGAGTGCCAGAGAATTGTTACTCAGGGACAGACAGAATTGTTACCGAGTGCCAGAGAATTGTTACTCAGGGACAGACAGAATTGTTACTGAGTGCCAGAGAATTGTTACTTAGGGCCACAGAAACTTTAATTAGGGCCACAGAATTTTTACACAGGGACAGACAGAATTGTTACTGAGTGCCAGAGAATTGTTACTCAGGGACAGACAGAATTGTTACGGAGTGCCAGAGAATTGTTACTCAGGGACAGACAGAATTGTTACTGAGTGCCAGAGAATTGTTACTTAGGGCCACAGAAACTTTAATTAGGGCCACAGAATTTTTACTCAGGGACAGACAGAATTGTTACTGAGTGCCAGAGAATTGTTACTCAGGGACAGACAGAATTGTTACTGAGTGCCAGAGAATTGTTACTTAGGGCCACAGAAACTTTAATTAGGGCCACAGAATTTTTACTCAGGGACAGACAGAATTGTTACTGAGTGCCAGAGAATTGTTACTCAGGGACAGACAGAATTGTTACTGAGTGCCAGAGAATTGTTACTCAGGGACAGACAGAATTGTTACCGAGTGCCAGAGAATTGTTACTCAGGGACAGACAGAATTGTTACTGAGTGCCAGAGAATTGTTACTTAGGGCCACAGAAACTTTAATTAGGGCCACAGAATTTTTACACAGGGACAGACAGAATTGTTACTGAGTGCCAGAGAATTGTTACTCAGGGACAGACAGAATTGTTACGGAGTGCCAGAGAATTGTTACTCAGGGACAGACAGAATTGTTACTGAGTGCCAGAGAATTGTTACTTAGGGCCACAGAAACTTTAATTAGGGCCACAGAATTTTTACTCAGGGACAGACAGAATTGTTACTGAGTGCCAGAGAATTGTTACTCAGGGACAGACAGAATTGTTACTGAGTGCCAGAGAATTGTTACTTAGGGCCACAGAAACTTTAATTAGGGCCACAGAATTTTTACTCAGGGACAGACAGAATTGTTACTGAGTGCCAGAGAATTGTTACTCAGGGACAGACAGAATTGTTACCGAGTGCCAGAGAATTGTTACTCAGGGACAGACAGAATTGTTACTGAGTGCCAGAGAATTGTTACTCAGGGACAGACAGAATTGTTACTGAGTGCCAGAGAATTGTTACTTAGGGCCACAGAAACTTTAATTAGGGCCACAGAATTTTTACTCAGGGACAGACAGAATTGTTACTGAGTGCCAGAGAATTGTTACTCAGGGACAGACAGAATTGTTACCGAGTGCCAGAGAATTGTTACTCAGGGACAGACAGAATTGTTACTGAGTGCCAGAGAATTGTTACTTAGGGCCACAGAAACTTTAATTAGGGCCACAGAATTTTTACTCAGGGACAGACAGAATTGTTACTGAGTGCCAGAGAATTGTTACTCAGGGACAGACAGAATTGTTACTGAGTGCCAGATAATTGTTACTCAGGGCCCCAGAAACTTTACTTAGGGCCACAGAATTTTTACTCAGGGACAGACAGAATTGTTACTGAGTGCCAAAGAATTGTTACTCAGGGACAGACAGAATTGTTACTGAGTGCCAGATAATTGTTACTCAGGGCCCCAGAAACTTTACTTAGGGCCACAGAATTTTTACTCAGGGACAGACAGAATTGTTACTGAGTGCCAGAGAATTGTTACTCAGGGACAGACAGAATTGTTACGGAGTGCCAGAGAATTGTTACTCAGGGACAGACAGAATTGTTACTGAGTGCCAGAGAATTGTTACTTAGGGCCACAGAAACTTTAATTAGGGCCACAGAATTTTTACTCAGGGACAGACAGAATTGTTACCGAGTGCCAGAGAATTGTTACTCAGGGACAGACAGAATTGTTACTGAGTGCCAGAGAATTGTTACTTAGGGCCACAGAAACTTTAATTAGGGCCACAGAATTTTTACTCAGGGACAGACAGAATTGTTACTGAGTGCCAGAGAATTGTTACTCAGGGACAGACAGAATTGTTACTGAGTGCCAGAGAATTGTTACTTAGGGCCACAGAAACTTTAATTAGGGCCACAGAATTTTTACTCAGGGACAGACAGAATTGTTACGGAGTGCCAGAGAATTGTTACTCAGGGACAGACAGAATTGTTACTGAGTGCCAGAGAATTGTTACTTAGGGCCACAGAAACTTTAATTAGGGCCACAGAATTTTTACTCAGGGACAGACAGAATTGTTACTGAGTGCCAGAGAATTGTTACTCAGGGACAGACAGAATTGTTACCGAGTGCCAGAGAATTGTTACTCAGGGACAGACAGAATTGTTACTGAGTGCCAGAGAATTGTTACTTAGGGCCACAGAAACTTTAATTAGGGCCACAGAATTTTTACTCAGGGACAGACAGAATTGTTACTGAGTGCCAGAGAATTGTTACTCAGGGACAGACAGAATTGTTACCGAGTGCCAGAGAATTGTTACTCAGGGACAGACAGAATTGTTACTGAGTGCCAGAGAATTGTTACTTAGGGCCACAGAAACTTTAATTAGGGCCACAGAATTTTTACTCAGGGACAGACAGAATTGTTACTGAGTGCCAGAGAATTGTTACTCAGGGACAGACAGAATTGTTACGGAGTGCCAGAGAATTGTTACTCAGGGCCACAGAAACTTTACTTAGGGCCACAGAATTTATACTCAGGGACAGACAGAATTGTTACTGAGTGCTAGAGAATTGTTACTCAGGGACAGACAGAATTGTTACGGAGTGCCAGAGAATTGTTACTCAGGGACAGACAGAATTGTTACTGAGTGCCAGAGAATTGTTACTTAGGGCCACAGAAACTTTAATTAGGGCCACAGAATTTTTACTCAGGGACAGACAGAATTGTTACTGAGTGCCAGAGAATTGTTACTCAGGGACAGACAGAATTGTTACCGAGTGCCAGAGAATTGTTACTCAGGGACAGACAGAATTGTTACTGAGTGCCAGAGAATTGTTACTTAGGGCCACAGAAACTTTAATTAGGGCCACAGAATTTTTACTCAGGGACAGACAGAATTGTTACTGAGTGCCAGAGAATTGTTACTCAGGGCCACAGAAACTTTACTTAGGGCCAGAGAATTTTTACTCAGGGACAGACAGAATTGTTACTGAGTGCCAGAGAATTGTTACTCAGGGACAGACAGAATTGTTACGGAGTGCCAGATAATTGTTACTCAGGGCCCCAGAAACTTTACTTAGGGCCACAGAATTTTTACTCAGGGACAGACAGAATTGTTACTGAGTGCCAGAGAATTGTTACTCAGGGACAGACAGAATTGTTACTGAGTGCCAGAGAATTGTTACTTAGGGCCACAGAAACTTTACTTAGGGCCACAGAATTGTTACTCGCACAGACACAGAATTGTTACTCGCACAGACACAGAATTGTTACTGAGGGCCACAGAACTGTTACTTGGGGCCACAGAAACGTTAATCAGGGACACAGAATTGTTACTGAGGGCCACAGAACTGTTACTTAGGGCCACAGAATTGTTACTCGCACAGACACAGAATTGTTACTCAGGGACACAGAATTGTTACTCAGGGACACATAATCGTTTAATTAAAGAGTATGTCAGACAACATGCAGAGGAGTGGCAGAGGAGGCAATGTTTTAGGAGCGAGCAGACGTGGCAGCAGAGGAAGGGGTCGAGGCAGCACTATTCGCAGCCAGAGGCCAGTGCTCCCGGTGTCATCCAGCGGTCGTGTCTCCACCGACAACCCTGCCATCGTCGATTGGTTGGCTCGGTCGTCTTCCTCTTCCCAGGTCACCTCTGACACCTACAGCCAACGGTCGGTGGGTACGTCAGACACAACCGTTAGTTGGCATGGCCCGGGACCAAGCCCACTGAAATCACGTGTCCTCTACCTGCCCCTGTCCTTTGGTGTTCCCTCACCAAGCGAAGTATCGCATGCTGTGGGCTCAGCCCCACTGTACAGTGAGGAAGAGCTAACAGAGGGCGGTCAGGAACGGGGGGAGACATCCGCCTTTTCAGCAGCCAGGCGAAGAAGTAGTGGCGAGGAGAGTGGCTCGGTAGCCGGTCTAGAGACAGGTCTGTCTCCTGACCCAGACGCAGCCGAGGGGGCTAGTAGTGAGGCGGAGACCCTACTTGATGATGAGGAGGTTGATCGCACTTGGCAGCCTCGTCGTCATCAGGCAATTTCTTCCGCATCATCAGGAGAAGAGGGTGGCAGCTTGGCAGCGAGCAAAACAGTCGGTGGGTTGCCCAGGAGACAGCAGCAGAGTCGCAGCAGTGTCAGTGGAGCCAAACGTCCACGGAGTAGAGCTCCACTGCAGCCTACCACCACGGCCAGTAGTGGTGCCGGTGTGCACGGAGGAAGCAGCAGTCAGCCAGTGAGGAGTATCGGGGGCAAAGTTTCCTACTCGGCGGTGTGGCAATTTTTCGTCAAGCCGCCCGACGAAGTAAACGTAGCCGTATGTCGACTATGTGGCCAGAAAGTCAAGCGTGGCCAGGGGGCCCATGTTGGGACTACAGCGTTGCGGCAGCATATGCAGCGCCGCCATTTGGTGGCCTGGGAAAACCGTGATAAAGATACAGCGGTTCTGCCCGCCCCAGCCCCCGCTCCATCACCCGCTCCGTTACTTGCTCCGTCACCCGACGTCAATCGCCCTCCATCAGCCAGTCAAGGCTCCAACACCTCTGCTGAGGGGAGTTGTCGCTCGTTGGCATCTTCCGCTCGTTCAGATGCTCCTTCTCCTGCTACTCCTCTTCACGGATTCCGTCAGCAGTCTTTCTTGGAATCCGTTTCCAAGAGATAACAGTTTGCGAGCACGCACCCGACGGTGCAAAAGCTGAACGTCCTCCTGTCCAAGTTGCTGGTGCTGCAGTCCCTCCCTTTCCAAGTGGTGGACTCAGCACCTTTCAGAGAAATGATGGCTTGTGCCGCGCCGCGGTGGAGAGTGCCAAGCCGTCATTTCTTCGCCAAAAAGGCAGTGCCAGCCCTGCATTCACATGTAGAAGACATGGTGGGCCAGTCTTTGAGCATGTCGGTCTCTGCCAAAGTGCACGGCAGCGCCGACGTGTGGAGCTGTAACTACGGTCAGGGACAGTACATGTCATTTACGGCCCACTGGGTGAACGTGGTGCCGTCACAGCCGCACCAGCAACTTGGACAGGTCACGCCGCTTTTGCCTCCACGTTTGCACGTCCTTGGTCCGGCAAAGATGTCCGCCTCTACCACCTCTTCTTCCGCCGTGTCCTCAGCCGCCACCCCCGTGCCAAGTCCCATTACCCGACCGGCATATCACATGTGCAGGGCGCAACGGTGTCACGCTGTTCTGCACCTGGTATGCCTTGGCGAACGTAGTCACACAGGGGAGGAACTTCTGAGTGTAATGAACAGAGAAATCGACAGATGGCTGTCTCCGCGCAAACTGAAAATCGGAACCATGTTGACCGACAACGGAAAGAACATGGTGTCTGCTCTGCGTCAAGGAAGGTTGTGCCATGCGCCATGCATGGCTCACGTGTTCAATCTGGTTGTCAAGCGGTTCTTAAAATCCACCATCCCACTGCAAGACATCCTTAAAATGTCACGTAAACTTTGCATGCATTTCAGCCATTCCTACACCGCAAAGCACACCCTCCTTGAGCTGCAGCGGCAGAACGGAATTCCACAGCATCGCCTGATCTGCGACGTTGCAACAAGGTGGAATTCAACCCTACACATGTTAGACCGCCTTTACGAACAGCGAAAGGCCATCACCGATTTCCTGATGTTACAAGCGGATAAAGGTACTCCCCTGTGTAACTTCGATGTCAGCCATTGGCAGCTCATGCGTGACACCTGCCGCTTGCTCAGGCCCTTTGAGGAGGCCACGCTATTCGTGAGTCGGCAGGACTATGGGATGAACGACGTCATTCCTCTGTTGCACGTCCTTGAACAAATGCTGTTAACAATGGCTGGTCAGGGTGCGGTAGACGTGGCGCACAGATCTCAACGCCACATGACCCCTGTGGGGGCAGGACAGGAAGAAGAGGAGGAGGTAGAGGAGGACATTTGTGCTCAGGAATTATTGAGTGAAATGGGTGGTTTTTCCACTCAGCGGACAGGAGTGGAGGAGCAGGAGCATCTGGTAGAGGAGGAGGAGGAGGAGACAGAGGACCCAGACGCACCGTGGCAGTATGCTGTGGAGATGGAGGCAGGGAGTCCCTCGCATTCCTTGGCACAAATGGCCCATAGCATGCTCGGTTGCTTGCGTAGCGACAGCCGAATAATAACCATCAGACAGAGGGATGACTTTTGGCTGTCCACCTTGTTGGACCCTCGCTACCGTTCCAAAATGGTGGCCTTTTTCACACCTGCTGAGAGGGAGGCCAAAATAACGTACTATAAAAACCACCTATGTAGTCAGTTGGTCTCTGCCTTTGTGCGCCAACGTCCATCCTCAGACACTGTGGGCCCTGTGCGCTCGCGTTCCGCTGCCATGGCAGCAGGGGAGGGGTGGGGTGGTAGGAGCAGTGGCAGCTCCACCAGCAGCAGCTGCCTCAGTCTGCAGTCGATGATGAGTAGCTTTCTTCACCAGCGCAGTGAGGAAACTACTAACCAGCCGCAGCAGCAGCAGCAGCATCAGGTGGACCTGGAGCAGGACCTCAAACAACAGGCTTGGGCCTACTTGGACAGCACCCTGCCAACTGAGGTAGACAATCCCCTTGACTACTGGGCAACGAAACTTGACCTTTGGCCCCAACTAGCTGAATTTGCCCTTGAAAGGCTGTCATGCCCAGCCAGTAGCGTGGCATCGGAGCGCGTGTTTAGTGCGGCAGGAGGTATTGTAACTCCGCGGAGGACACGACTGTCCACCCAAAGTGTGGAGAGACTCACGTTTGTGAAAATGAATCAGGCGTGGATTAGTCTGGATTTCAAACCACCAGTTCCTGACACAACTGACTAAATCCGCCATGAATCATGCCTCAAACATGTGCCACTTTGAGGTCTCCTCACACACTGCTGGTGTGTAGAATTTTTTGACATAGGGTGCTGGCAGATTATGGGCCTCCTATAGCTGCTGCCAGGCCCCTAATCTGCCATAGGCCCCTATATACCGCTTCCTCATGCTGCTGCCAGGTCCAGAGTCTCTCATGCCATGTGCCACTTTCAGGTCTCCTCACACTGCTGGTGTGTTGAATTTTTTGACATAGGGTGCTGGCAGATTATGGGCCTCCCATAGCTGCTGCCAGGCCCCTAATCTGCCATGGGCCCCTATATACCGCCTCCTCATGCTGCTGCCAGGTCCAGAGTCTGTCATGGGTCCCTGTACGGCCTCCCATTGCTGCTGTCTCCATCGCCACACTCTGCCATGTGCCACTTTCAGGTCTCCTCACACACTGCTGGTGTGTAGAATTTTTTGACATAGGGTGCTGGCAGATTAAGGGCCTCCCATAGCTGCTGCCAGGCCCCTAATCTGCCATAGGCCCCTATATACCGCCTCCTCATGCTGCTGCCAGGTCCAGAGTCTGTCATGGGTCCCTGTACGGCCTCCCATTGCTGCTGTCTCCATCGCCACACTCTGCCATGTGCCACTTTCAGGTCTCCTCACACACTGCTGGTGTGTAGAATTTTTTGACATAGGGTGCTGGCAGATTACGGGCCTCCCATAGCTGCTGCCAGGCCCCTAATCTGCCATAGGCCCCTATATACCGCCTCCTCATGCTGCTGCCAGGTCCAGAGTCTGTCATGGGTCCCTGTACGGCCTCCCATTGCTGCTGTCTCCATCACCACACTCTGCCATGTGCCACTTTCAGGTCTCCTCACACTGCTGGTGTGTTGAATTTTTTGACATAGGGTGCTGGCAGATTACGGGCCTCCCATAGCTGCTGCCAGGCCCCTAATCTGCCATGGGCCCCTATACCGACTCCTCATGCTGTGACGTTGCAACAAGGTGGAATTCAACCCTACATATGTTAGACCGCCTTTACGAACAGCAAAAGGCCATCACAGATTTCCTGATGTTAAAAGCGGATAAAGGTATTCCCTGTGTAACTTAGATGTCAGCCATTGGCAGCTCATGCGTGACACCTGCGCTTGCTCAGGCCCTTTGAGGAGGCCACGCTATTCGTGAGTCGGCAGGACTATGGGATGAACGACGTCATTCCTCTGTTGCACGTCCTGGAACAAATGCTGTTAACAATGGCTGGTCAGGGTGCGGTAGACGTGGCGCACAGATCTCAACGCCACATGACCCCTGTGGGGGCAGGACAGGAAGAAGAGGAGGAGGTAGAGGAGGACATTGGTGCTCAGGAATTATTGAGTGAAATGGGTGGTTTTTCCACTCAGCGGACAGGAGTGGAGGAGCAGGAGCATCTGGTAGAGGAGGAGGAGGAGGAGGAGACAGAGGACCCAGACGCACCGTGGCAGTATGCTGTGGAGATGGAGGCAGGGAGTCCCTCGCATTCCTTGGCACAAATGGCCCATAGCATGCTCGGTTGCTTGCGTAGCGACAGCCGAATAATAACCATCAGACAGAGGGATGACTTTTGGCTGTCCACCTTGTTGGACCCTCGCTACCGTTCCAAAATGGTGGCCTTTTTCACACCTGCTGAGAGGGAGGCCAAAATAACGTACTATAAAAACCACCTATGTAGTCAGCTGGTCTCTGCCTGTCTGCGCCAACGTCCATCCTCAGACACTGTGGGCCCTGTGCGCTCGCGTTCCGCTGCCATGGCAGCAGGGGAGGGGTGGGGTGGTAGGAGCAGTGGCAGCTCCACCAGCAGCGGCTGCCTCAGTCTGCAGTCGATGATGAGTAGCTTTCTTCACCAGCGCAGTGAGGAAACTACTAACCAGCCGCAGCAGCAGCAGCAGCAGCATCAGGTGGACCTGGAGCAGGACCTCAAACAACAGGCTTGGGCCTACTTGGACAGCACCCTGCCAACCGAGGTAGACAATCCCCTTGACTACTGGGCAACGAAACTTGACCTTTGGCCCCAACTAGCTGAATTTGCCCTTGAAAGGCTGTCATGCCCGGCCAGTAGCGTGGCATCGGAGCGCGTGTTTAGTGCGGCAGGAGGTATTGCAACTCCGCGGAGGACACGACTGTCCACCCAAAGTGTGGAGAGACTGACGTTTGTGAAAATGAATCAGGCGTGGATTAGTCTGGATTTCAAACCACCAGTTCCTGACACAACTGACTAAATCCGCCATGAATCATGCCCCAAACATGTGCCACTTTCAGGTCTCCTCACACTGCTGGTGTGTTCCATTTTTTGTCATAGGGTGCTGGCAGATTACGGGCCTCCCATAGCTGCTGCCAGGCCCCTAATCTGCCATGGGCCCCTATACCGCCTCCTCATGCTGCTGCCAAGTCCAGAGTCTCTCATGGGTCCCTGTACGGCCTCCCATTGCTGCTGTCTCCATCGCCACACTCTGCCATGTGCCACTTTCAGGTCTCCTCACACTGCTGGTGGGTTCCATTTTTTGTCATAGGGTGCTGGCAGATTACGGGCCTCCCATAGCTGCTGCCAGGCCCCTAATCTGCCATGGGCCCCCGTACCGACTCCTCATGCTGCTGCCAGGCCCGTAATCTGTCATGGGCCCCTGTTGTCGCTTGTTGGCATATTCCGCTCGTTCAGATGCTCCTTCTCCTGCTACTCCTCTTCACGGATTCCGTCAGCAGTCTTTCTTGGAATCCGTTTCCAAGAGACAACAGTTTGCGAGCACGCTCCAGACGGTGCAGAAACTGAACGTCCTCCTGTCCAAGTTGCTGCTCCCAGGCTCGTAATCTGTCATGCGCCCCTGTACCGCCTCCTCATGCTGCTGCCAGGTCCAGAGTGTGTCATGGGCCCCCGTACCGACTCCAAATGCTGCTGCCAGGCCCGTAATCTGTCATGGGCCCCTGTACCGCCTCCCCATGCTGCTGCCAGGTCCAGATTGTGTCATGGGTCCCTGTACGGCCTCCCATTGCTGCTGCCAGGCCTGTAATCTGCCATGGGCCCCCCTACCGACTCCTCATGCTGCTGCCAGGCCCGTAATCTGCCATGGGCCCCTGTACCGCCTCCTCATGCTGCTGCCAGGTCCAGAGTGTGTCATGGGTCCCTGTACGGCCTCCCATTGCTGCTGTCTCTATCGCCACACTCTGCCATGTGCCACTTTCAGGTCTCCTCACACTGCTGGTGGTTTCCATTTTTGTCATAGGGTGCTGCATGGCCTCCCATTGCTGCTGCCTCCACCGCCACACTGTGGCTCCACACTCTGGTTTTGGCCCCGTGACTGGCCAAATGAGTGAAGTGTGCGGTGATTCTAAGATCGACGGCACTCATCTGCATGTCATACTGCCTGACAGTATTATTTCTCTTCCCCAGCAGACTCCAAGGGCATTTAAATTAAAGGTACAGTGTTCAGCACTAATATTAAGTCTCTCTGAAGCCTAGAAACACCCTTTTTTAAGTTAAATTCACAGCGAATATATTCGACTCGAATCGAAATTTTTCTACGAATTCGCCGAATCAGTCGAATCGAATTTTTGAATACTTCGCTCATCTCTAATTTTAAATATACTGTATGTCTTTAAAAATACAAATCTACATTTTTGGAATGCATTTACAAATATATGTTAAAAAAATATGTCAAAATTACTTTTTTATATGTTAAAAAAAATCTGAAGATTATATTTAAAACATATATATATATATAAAAATATATTCTAAAAGGAAAAGAACAGTGAGCGCTGGTCCTAAACAGGAGCTGAGCACTCTAAGCAACCGATATATACTGATACAGAATAACATAAAAAACAGTGCAGCGCTGAAGGTAGTAGTGATAAATCAGAAATAAATCCACTGCAAGTCCAGTTCATAGAAACATGTCAGGTGACAGGTAGAAATTCAGTGTTGGTGATCTGTGAGGAAGTGGCTGAAAAACGCACTCACCAGAAAGAAGATATATATAAGCAGTATATATCAAAAGCCCATGGATCCTCAATCCAGAAGGAACAAAGCTGGTCTGGTAACAGAAAGTGGGTCCCTCCTATGGATGCAGCAAAAGATCTTCCTCCTCCCAGTTTGGTATTGGATTCCAAAGTCAGGGTTCTGCAAACAAAGTGCTCTGTGTTTTTCTGGCTCTTTGCAACGTCCTCTTTGAGCTTCTGATCCTCTTTCTTCCCCTCACTTCTGGGGGGGACCCTCAGGATGGAGCAGCCTGAACAAGTATAGAAGAAGCTCCAAGTGAACTAGACTGAGGGGTCGGATGAGGACACTTCTGGGGGTTGTAAAGGCGAACACAACCGGCTCTCTCACTGCTGCCTGTATCCAGGCTTCTACTATAACGGCAGCCCGCCTTCCTGACTGCACCGACCTCCTACCGTTCCTATCTCCTCCTGTACCACGGTACCAGATATACCAGAGAGGTATATCAGTCTAGATTTGGGGCAATAATTAGATTGTGTTTGGGCTATCAGAATTGTACGGTGCAGTTCGGATTTTGTGACCAAAGAGACCACTGAGATATGAACTTCTAATGGGTGGAATTGTTAAAGGCGGATCTTTTTTCCATTGCACACTGGAGATTGAGATCCTTGATCAATGATGAAAGGGATGGAGAGGTGGTAGAATTCCATAGTCTGGTAATACTGTTTTTGGCTGGGAATAGTATATGGATAATGATAGTACGTACGTCGTAGGGGAAATTTGTGATATCGATGTGTAGGAGCGCCAGCGAAGGGTTGGGGACTATCTGTGTTTCCGATAGTACAGAGATTAGCTGAAAGACACTGTTCGATATGCTATTTTTAAATGTCTGACTTTTTATTGTGAGAAGAAATGAAGATCGATGTGAACATTTTAATCCATGTATTGGTGCCATAAAGTCCCATTGGGGGGTTCTTTTCTCAATTCTACACTCTCCAAGAGGGAATGTATGGGAACATGCACATGCTCTATTGCATCCATATAGTCTGAATGGAGCCTAAACATACTATTGAGAATGTTGTGTTGTATCTGTTTGATTAGTAATTGATCCTGTCAGCAGGGGCAGACTGACAACTCATGGGGCCCCCGGGCAATAGGGGATCATGGGGTCCCTGTGTCCTCGCCCACACTCAAACCACACCCAAAAAAGCCTATGAAAGGTACCAGTGGCATCTCATGGGGCCCCCTACTGACCCCGGGCGCTTGGGCACTGTCCAAGTTCCCAAATGGTCAGTCCGCCCCTGATGGTGACAGTGGTCACTCACTGTACTGTGTCTAAGAAGGAGCAGTTTTTTCCAACGCCGAGCAGAGGCGTGCAGTGTACTATCTCTCCGTCCTCTCCTCTCCGAGCTGCGGAAGTTTAATGTGTATGGGGCCCGGAGAGCGCCGCTCCTTTGATGAGATGATTGGATCAGTTCTTTTTCCCTCACCACTGGTACAGCGCATCTTACCTACCCTGGATGAGATTGGATGGTGTATTACTCTGACCCTGTTCTGGCAGTAGATGACCACTACCTGAGAGAGGATATCTTATATGCGCATTTTTGACGCACTTCTGGTGAGTGCGCAGAATATATATATAAAAAAATATAAAAAAATAATATTAATAAATAAATAAATAAAAGTGAACATGTGCATCCATTTGCAGTGTGAGAGCATGAAAGCAGCATTAAAATAAATAAATAAATAAAAAAATATAAAAGAATAATAATAATAAATAAATAAAAGTGAACATGTGCATCCATTTGCAGTGTGAGAGCATGAAAGCAGCATTAAAATAAATAAATAAATAAAAATATATAAAAAAATAATAATAAATAAATAAAAGTGAACATGTGCATCCATTTGCAGTGTGAGAGCATGAAAGCACCATTAAAATAAATAAATAAATAAAAATATATTAAAAAAATAATAATAATAATAAATAAATAAAAGTGAACATGTGCATCCATTTGCAGTGTGAGAGCATGAAAGCAGCATTAAAATAAATAAATAAATATAATATATAAAAAAAAAATAATAATAAATAAATAAAAGTGAACATGTGCATCCATTTGCAGTGTGAGAGCAGCATTAAAATAAATAAATAAATAAATAAATAAAAATATTAAAAATATATTTAAAAAATAATAATAATACATGAATAATACATGAAAGCTTTCCTTAACCTAATATCTAATATCTTCTTATTAACAGTACTAACATAAGTATGAATGAGTTGGATCTTAATAGAATAATTGAGTTATTATATTTATATTTGTTCTAGATTGGGAAAAGTAAGGAATTAGACTTCATAGTCTGTGAATATACATATGAACATATATCTTGGGTTTTTCCTTTACATTCAAGCCACATATGAGAGCAATTAGCTATACCTTCCCCCATCCTCCCCCATCTATGTAAGAGATTATATGTTTCACTAACTAGTGAATTGTTTGATTTACAAGGTTTATACTGTAATATTTCTTGATTACGATATTTATATACGAGATAACTCTTAGTAAGATTACTTTTAGGAGAATATATATATATATATATATGTATGTGTTATACATCTAATGTATTTTAATTGATGGAATGTCAGTGAAGTTTTGTCTAGGCCTTCTTAGGTTACTCTCAGACTTTAGGAGAAGTAGACTGGAGGTTTGTTATATATACACATCTGTTTCCAATTATCTTTGTGGGACTACAAGTATACCAGCCCATTTTTAGGAAAGGTGGGGGCTGGATTGCTCTTTTTAGAGCAGGACAAAGGTTTAAAGTATACATTCTTTGGGCAGCAAGGCGAAGGGAGCTGCTTGCTCATATCCACACACATTCATATTATACACACACAATTACATACAATTTTATTATTAAGAACTTAACTATACTTTTTGGACTTTATTTAAACATTCTGTATTCCAATATTTTATTTCTAATTTTATGCAACATTATAATTAAATCATTATTTTTGAGTTTATGCAAGAAGTGGAAGGACTTTCTATTTGAACATTTCTCATCAATACAAGTTAATAAAATATCGAGACAATACGATATTTTACAATGAATAAAAAAAGTAATATTATATATATATATATATATATATATATGTTTTTGCTTGTCTTCTGGAGTTTAGCTTTAAATGGTTAGAATGTTAGTTCCCAACACTGTAAATGTAAAAGGAGCTGGGATTTTTTGATAATATATAGTAAGTGAACATGTGCATCCATTTGCAGTGTGAGAGCAGCATTAAAATAAATAAATAAATAAATAAAAATATTAAAAATATATTTAAAAAAATAATAATAATACATGAATAAAAAAGTAATATTATATATATATATATATATATATATATATATGTTTTTGATTGTTTTCTGGAGTTTAGCTTTAAATGGTTAGAATGTTAGCTCCCAACACCGTAAATTTATAAGGAGCTGGGATTTTTTGATTATATATAGTAAGTGAACATGTGCATCCATTTGCAATCTTCTACCTATGCAGTGAAGCAGGACGCACCCATACGTATTCTCTGTGTTGCACGCCATAGAAGATGTTTCGGCTAGGTGGCTGAGACCTCCTTCAGGCATATTTTCCTAGGTACGCGTTCAAACAGAATGCAGTGTCATGAATATTAATGAGTGCTATGTTTTATATATGTTTTACCCTCTAATTAGATTATGAGCTCCTTCAAAAGGGACGGCTCTGATATGAATGTATCTATGTGCTCTGCCAAGCTCTGCATAGTATGTCAATGCCATCTAAATAATGGAAATAAATAATGAATACAAAATCCTGTACATATTACATTATAGGAATTCAATCTTCTGTCCTGTGATTGCATCAGGGTATTTTATGTGACATGATAATCTTGTCAGCGTTGTGATAGGTGGAATGAGAAATACATGATATTGGAAGCGTCGTGTCATACTGCAAACATTTTTTATTAATTATTTAAATATTTTTAGTAAGTGAAATTAAAGTGAAAGTGTATATAATCCCGAGAACAAAAAATGTTTTCTACTGCAGCTTACCAGTTCTTACGTGTCATGACTGTTTTTTTTCATTATTTTTTTTTCCTTTATGTTCGTCTGGCGATTCTGCCAATAGCAACCTCCTTTTTGTTGTATGGTGACCAGGTGCCCCTCACTGCCTGGTATGAAGCATACCCCCTATGAATACGTGCGGTTGCACAAAACGCGTCAGGGAGCTACAGAGTTGCGACGTCATGCCGCAGGCGCCAAGAGAGCCCCGGCGGCCATCTTCAGATGGTCAGTGTTTTGTTTGCCTTATACTCATTGTTTGTGCTATACTTGAATAAACATCGCCTGTTTAGAAGGTATCACACTATCTGGCCTCCTCTTTTGGAGCTCCTTGTGAGCTACTAATACCCACAGAGCGGCTGCATCATATATGGCAGTGGATACCAGGCAATGAGGGGCACCTGACCAAGACCAGACTATTGAGGGATCTCCAGTCCTCTGGAATAGATATTTTCTAATGCGTATCTGGTGAGTGCGCAATCTTATCATTTATATCACCTTAATACCAGATCAGGCCACTGGACTTTGAAGATCATCTGGATCTCCTGTGCACTTTTTATTGTGAACTATTGTTTGATTTCCTAGTCCGGCACTTTGCACTTGATTTGTCACCACATAGTGACAAGACCATCACTCCATGTTGCATTTTATGTCAATTTATTTATGTAATCTGATTTTATGCGTTTTTATGGTGTATGCATGCATTTACCATTGACACGGTGTTGCACCATTAAGTCACTTGATTTTAATATTTGATATAAGTACCGTTATTTATTCTTTTTCAGAGCTGAATAAAAGCCACACCCATCAGCTTGCAGTGCCCTCTAGCTGCGGTTTGTTAAACAAGCTCAAGTGGTAGTAACCTCTTTAATCCTTGGGTCTTCCCAATGGAGTTTTTTGTGTTTACTATTTTATTTACTTTTTTTCTTCTTTTTTCTTGTTATATCCCCCACACCAAGCAATGGTGAGCAGGCGGCCAGTATCGATGAGAGATTTCCATCACCTATAAAACATGTTTTTCTTCTATTTTTATAAACCAATTCCTGCACGTAAGTGTGCAGCAAATGTTTTCAGTGGTGGTAGGTCTGCGACATCAGCAACCACCCCTCTGATTCACTCTATTGTTCAGATTCCTCACTAAAGTTGGTCCTAGGGCCGTGTTTGAAATCACGTGTTTACATATTTCTGAGAAGTCTCTACCTTGAGAAGTCTTTCTGTCTCTTTTTTTATTTATTTTATTTTTATTTATTTATTTTAATGCTGCTTTCTGCTCTCACACTGCAGTGCTCTATGCTGGCAGAGCTGATTAACAGCCACACCCATCAGCTTGCAGTGCCCTCTAGCTGCAGTTTGTTAAACCAGCTCAAGCCACATGGGGTGGTAGTAACCTCTTTAATCCTTGGGTCTTCCCAAGGGAGTTTTTTGTGTTTACTATTTTATTTTATTTATTTTTTTGTTATATCCCCCACACCAAGCAATGGTGAGCAAGCGGCCAGTAACGATGAGAGATTTCCATCACCGATAAAACATGTTTTTCTTCTATTTTTATAAACCAATTCCTGCACTTAAGTGTGCAGCAAATGTTTTTAGTGGTGGTAGGTCTGCGACATCAGCAACCACCCCTCTGATTCACTATATTGCTCAGATTCTTCATTAAAGTTGGTCCTAGGGCCGTGTTTGAAATCACGTGTTTACATATTTATGAGAAGTCTCTACCTTGAGTAGTCTTTCTGTCTCTTTTTTTTTAATTGAATTTTTTTTTTTTTAATTTATTTATTTTAATGCTGCTTTCTGCTCTCACAATGCAGTGCTCTATGATGGCAGAGCTGAATAACAGCCACACCCATCAGCTTGCAGTGCCCTCTAGCTGCAGTTTGTTAAACAAGCTCAAGCCACATGGGGATGGAGTAACCTCTTTAATCCTTGATTAGGTGAATTGGATCCTGTCTATATTGTCCCTAGTATGTGTATGTATGAATGTGAGTTAGGGACCTTAGATTGTACGCCCCTTGAGGGTTAGGGACTGATGTGAATGTACAATATATATGTAAAGCGTTGTGCAAATTGACGGCATTATATAAGTGCCTGTAATAAATAATAATAAATAAGCGTTGCATGACCAAACTGACCGCTTCAGCAAAGGTGGCAATCAAAGCAAAAAATCTTATAAAAAAAAAATAAGACGTATTTAAAGATTATTTTTATCTTGCGCATTCTGCTTGTTCATCCCTAAATGTAATATTTAATGCCATACCCCACACCATTAACCTAGCATGTACTTGTTGTTTCCACAGATAAACGTATTTCTAATAACATATCATATACTGTATATGACAGCATTTGGCAAATGGTGATTTGGCATCTAACTTCCTCAAAGCATTTCACAGACAGTTTGGTGCACTTAGAACTGTATTTCATACATTTGTATTGAAGAAGAACCCCTAAAACCCCTTCCATGGTCAGACAAAGGGGTGAACAGGGACACCACCAGTTAGGAATCTCACCAAAGTGAAGAAAAAAAATCTTTTTATTGTATATCAGTGTCAGCGGCCAACCAATAATAGTCAATTTGGGGTATTTCCCATGTCTGAATATCCCCCACATTCAATTGCAAAGACCAATTGTTTTTAGTGGATATCAGAACACCAACAATAATTTTTACAACCCCAAAGAAGAGTGATGAATCAACAAATGCATATACCATCATCAGTGTAACTTCAAACTTAAGGTCTCTGCCAGGGGCGGACTGACAACTCATGGGGCCCCCCGGGCAATAGGGGATCGTGGGGCCCCTGTGTCCTTGCCCAAACTCAAAAAAGCCTATGAAAAAGGTACCAGGGGCATCTCATGGGGCCCCCTACTGACCCCGGGCCCTCGAGCAGTGCCCGAGTATCCAAATGGTCAGTCCACCCCTGGTCTCTACCCAACCTCCTGGAAGTCCATCCAATGATTCCTGCAATGGGTGCCGGATGGTAGGAGTTGTCTGCACTCCTCACATACTGTGGATATGCATAGTGAAAGGTCCCAAACAGGGGCGGACTGACAACTCATGGGGCCCCCGGGCAATAGGTGATCATGGGGCCCCTGTGTCCTTGCCCAAACTCAAAAAAGCCTATGAAAAAGGTACCATGGGCATCTCATGGGGCCCCCTACTGACCCCGGGCCCTCGGGCAGTGCCCGAGTTTTCAAATGGTCAGTCCACCCCTGGTCCCAAACATCGCACACTGAGAAAAGCCATTCATAAACAGGTGGAAGAAGCCTCAGCCAACTTCATCCAAAGCCATACCCCAATGCCTTGCACCCTGCCCACAGGGCTTAATTATAGAGAAATTTGCTAGGTAAGTGGTGTTTGGGATCTTTCTCTATGAATATCCACCATCATCCGTGTCCAAATTAGTCCTTAAACTTAGATGTCATACTATGCTGCAGTCTATTGGTGGAATGGACATGGTAGGAAATACATATAACCAGCATGGAGTTACCCAAAGCAGTTTCACATTACTTTGCAATTAAAAACCAGTTACAGACTAAAGTGAATCTGTCGCTTCGCTGATTTAGGACAAAATGACAGGTTCTCTTAATAAGCCACCCCACCATCCATTGGCACCTACCCTTCCTATGTAAATTTGTAAATTTGGAGCTTACATAAAAGCAGTGGGGAAGAGAGGAAAATAGGACTATTGATATTTTGAAGAAAACTCTCTCTTAACCCTGAATGGGCAAAGATATTGACTAAATCAGGCTTTAATCTCTATGGCTTATACCTCTGAATCTAAAAAAAAAATCTATAGAATATCATTAAAAAAAACAAGTTTCAGGTCTGCAATTTTTTTTTTCAATCAAACCCCTTTAGATGATCTTAACATTTCTGGCAATTTCTGTCTTGACTCGAGCTTCTAAATAATTTAGCGATTATTGTTAAACACAGAAAACATTCAGTGCCACACATTTCTTATCAAAAGCGCTTCACAGTTCTGACATCTATTTTTTTTCCTCTTTTTCTCTTCCAAAAATATAATAAAAAAATCCCTAAAGAAAGATCAAAGTTACTCAAACAGCCAAAGGATCCTTAGAAAGAAGGAAAGTAACCCAAGGGAGCTGTCTTCAAAGTGCTAAACTTACTTCATTGTAAGTTTAAATTCTTTTTGTGTGTTTGTTTGTTTTTTCAAATACATTTCCAGTGCCATTGCCTAATAGAAGCAAAGACGTGAAAGAAAAAAAATGAATAGATAAAATAAATGTAGCGGTACCCCAGTGAAGGGGCTGCCAACTGATGTATGTCCCCGGTTGTTGCCCTGACCTTACAGACCTCTCAACTCCTCTGACACTCTATACCAGGGGTGGGCAAACTTTTTGACTTGAGGGCCGCAATGGGTTCATATATTGGACCCGGGGGCCGGACCAAGAGTAGATGAATGATGTGTATGTGTCATCCATAGTAAGTATAGTAATATTCCCCCATAGTAAGCATAGTAATTCATCCCCCATATAGTAATTCATCCCCCATAGTAATTCATCCCCCATATAGTAATTCATCCCCCATATAGTAATTCATCCCCCATAGTAATTCATCCCCCATATAGTAATTCATCCCCCATAGTAATTCATCCCCCATATAGTAATTCATCCCCCATAGTAATTCATCCCCCATATAGTAATTCATCCCCCATATAGTAATTCATCCCCCATAGTAATTCATCCCCCATATAGTAATCCATCCCCCATATAGTAATCCATCCCCCATAGTAATTCATCCCCCCTATAGTAATTCATCCCCCATATAGTAATTCATTCCCATAGTAATTCATCCCCCATATAGTAATTCATCCCCCCTATAATAATTCATCCCCCCTATAATAATTCATCCCCCCTATAGTAATTCATTCCCCATATTAATTCATCCCCCATATAGTATTTCATCCCCCACAGTACTATTCCCCCCCAAGTAGTAAGCCAAGTCCCCCCCTGTGTCAATTTACTTACCTTTGCTCCGCGCGTTCCTCTCGCCGTGTTCCCGCGCCGTTCCGGTCTTCAGGGCGGACTGTGAGAGGAGCCTAGCACATTCGTCACGCTGCCCCGCCTACACACATCCTGACAGCCAATGTATCATGCTCCGCGGGCCGGATTAAAAGGTCCGCCGGGCCGTATACGTTGCCCATTGCTGCTCTAGGCTCAAACATTGTTTCGGCAAATACTAGTACCTTGACAATGAAGGAAAAAGGACACAGTTTATGGTTTTAAGCACTCTATTATATTCAATGAATAATTGAGTTTTAAAATGAACAACATTGCTCACACATTAACCTCTAACACAGCTAGTGGCAAAAGAGGAGTTAACTTAGTAATGATAACGCCATAAAGAGCTTCTTCAGGACCTCATTTCTTGTAACATGGAGTGAGTGGTTTATCTGCAGAGATATACAGCTGTGTTCAAAATAATAGCAGTCAGACATCACTAACTGGATCAATCCCTGTTTTTGGTGGAAAAGATATTTCTACATGGCAAATAATTTCCTAGCAGGTGTAATAGAGTAATAGAAATCCAACAGACCCAACAGTCATGACACGCATGCTGCTGATTCTGTGTCATTGAATCACTCATTGAAAGGGGAGTGTTCAAAATAATAGCAGTGTGGAGTTCTATTAGTGAGGTCATTCATTCTTTGAAAAACAGGTGGCAATTATTGCCCTTATTTAAGGAAGGAAGGCAGAAAATGTTGTACATGCTGGTTACAGTGCATTTCTCTCTGAAATTCTGAGGAAAATGGGTCGTTCCAGACATTGTTCAGAAGAACAGCGTAGCTTGATTAAAAAGTTGATTGGAGAGGGGAAAACATATAAAGAAGTGCAGAAAATGATCGGCTGCTCAGCTAAAATGATGGCAAATGCTTTAAAATGGCAACCAAAACCTGAAAGACGTGGAAGAAAGCGAAAAACTACCATTCGAATGGATAGAAGAATAGCCAAAATGGCGCGGACTCAGCCAACAATCAGCTCCAGGAAGATGAAAGAAGGTGTAAAGTTCCCTGTGAGGACTGTTACAATTAGAAGACGCCTATGTGAAGCCAAGCTATCTGCAAGAAGCCCCCGCAAAGTCCCACTGTTGAAAAACAGACATGTGCTGAAGAGGTTACAATTTACCAAAGAGCACATTGACTGGCCTAAAAAGAAATGGCGCCACATTTTGTGGACTGATGAAAGTAAGATTGTTCTTTGGGTCTAGTGGGCGGAGACAGTTTGTCAGACGACCCCCAAACACTGAATTCAAGCCACAGTACACTGTGAAGACAGTGAAGCATGGTGGTGCAAGCATCATGATATGGGGATGTTTCTCATACTAAGGTGTTGGGCCTATTTATCGCATACCAGGGATCATGGATCAGTTTGAATACATCAGAATACTTGAAGAGGTCATGCTGCCTTATGCTGAAGAGGAAATTCCCTTGAAATGGGTGTTCCAACAAGACAACGACCCCAAACACACCAGTAAACGTGCAACATCTTGGTTCCAGACCAACCGGATTGACGTTATGGAGTGGCCAGCCCAATCCCCGGATCTTAATCCAATAGAAAACTTGTGGGGTGACATCAAAAATGCCGTTTCTGAGGCAAAACCAAGAAATAGAGAAAAACTGTGGAATGTGGTCCAATCATCCTGGGCTGGAATACCTGATCACAGGGGCCAGAAGTTGGGTGACTCCATGCAACACAGATGTACAGCAGTTCTCAGAAACAGTGCGACTACAACCAAATATTCATGAAGTCATTCAAAGGAAAGCAAAATCTTCAAACATTTCTCAGTTTATATAGTGAATGTTTGAGTTTGTAAAGAAGAATACAAACACTGCGATTTTTTTGCACAGTCTAATATTCACTTTTCTTCCATTTTTTTAGAGGAACAACACAAATTTGATGTATTTTTCTTCATGTTTTGATTTGGAATAGAATGTGTCGTGTTCCCAATGCATTTGTGTGTATGGAAAGAAAAGCTATTAGAAGGATTTTGAACTTTATTCACTTTTTTCAACACACTGCTATTATTTTGAACACAACTGTATAACAATCTACTATACAGAACATGTATTGGAACATAAATACCATATAAAACATACAGAAGCAAACATGTTTACTCTATTGTTTCCTGACTACTCACATGCACTACTGCTGTGATGTGAGTCCCCCAATGTTGCTTCTTTTCTGAAGGCAGCATTCCCAGCATGTTTAACAGTGCTGGGGTGGGCAACTGTGGCCCTCCAGCTGTTGTAGAACTACAAGGCATTGCAAAACTGACAGTTACAAGCATGACTCCCAAAAACAGAGGCATGATGGGACTTGTAGTTCACCAACAGCTGGAGGGCCACAGTTGCCCACCCCTGACATAGTGCAATTGAATCACTCAGGTTGAGGATCCCCCTGAGGATAGCAGCTCACACGGTTTGTAAATAAGTTTGCTTTCAAAGTCTCTGTGGTAGACAATAGTATACAAAGAACTTATCCACAAGACTTTAGCTACTGTGACAGCTTGCTGGTCTTTGGTGGGGAAGGCTTGAGCGTAGCAGGTAAAAAGGTCAGTCCCCAATAAGATGTTGCTTCTCCCACTTGGGTCAGGTTCTAGGCACATCAATTCCATTGGCCCTTGACTCTGCAGATGTCCCATTGTGGTGGCTCTGATGGGCAAAGTTTTCCTTTGAATGCATTTTAGGCAGGAGTGACAGTAACTATCCACTCACATAGCTGGCCAACAGAATCAGTGTCTGACTAATATAAAAGTCATTTCCAACCCCAAGTGTCCATGCTCATCATGTAGGGCTGTCAGTACAGTTTGTCTGTGTTTCTCTGGGAGCAGTAGTTGCCATGTCTCTTCTGGACCAGCCGAAAGGCCTTTTCTATAAATAATTCCAATTTCCGACTGCAAGCAATCTTACTCTTTGATAACCAGGGGAGTCCTGTATAACGTACTTCTGATAGATTGCAGTAATATCATGGCAGGCCTGATGGGGCAACCCTGATGGCTTTGGCCCCAACTGCCCATTTGTGTTGATGTTCAAACCTTTGGCAGACAGCTTTAACCCCCTCCCCCCAGGTGTTAGGTGGGTCCAGTTTTCAGAGCTATCTCATCTGCATCCTGGTTTCCTATCCCCGTCGATATCTTAGACTGAAACAAAACCTAAATAGAGCTGCAAGCAATCAATGTCTTGTTGCATCTAATTAGGCCATAATAAGGAAGTACATGCAAGGATTGTTGTCAGTCTTGTCAAAGGTAGCCCCATATAGATAATCTCTTTTTATTCAGTAGTTTATCATAGTTTATCCACTAAGGCCCATTTCAAGGCTTAGAACTCCAACTTGTGAACTGAGTATGACATGATGCTTCAGTTTACAAACGTCGCAGAGCTTAGCTTCCCATCCTGCTTCTGTAGGACCCCTCCTAATCCCTTGCAGCTGGCAACGACATGGAGCTCATACTGCTTGGCCAGATCAGCATAGGCCAAGACTAGGGCTTTAGTGAGACTTTTCCAGAGGAGGAGAAAGGCCTATTTCCATTGGTAACTCCATTGTTCTTGAATAGAATATTGAGACTTTCTGTCTCCTTGTTTCTGAGCCCTCATTCTGTTGCCTTCTCTTTCACTGTAGTCATTCTGGAGCAGCTCATTAAGAGGATGGGCGATCCTTGAGAAATTAACCACAAATCTTTGGTAGTACGAACAAAATCTCAGGAAAGATCTCAACTCTGCACTGCCCTTGGCCTTGGCCACAAGGTAACTGCTTACAGCTTCTTGGGGTCTGTGGCATCACCTTCCACTGAAACCACGTGTCCTCAGTAGGTTACAGGAGTTGGTAGAATTGAAACTTCTCTAGTGACAGCTTCAGCCCCTCGCTTCTCTTCGTGCAGCCTCTGGAAAACGTTTGTGAGCCTTGTCTCATGTTATTCTAGAGTTCTTCCAAAGACTATAATGTCATTAAGGTATGCCAGAACCTCTATCAAGTTTAAGTCCCCCAATGTACTCTCCATCAGTCCCTGGAAAGTGTCAGGGGTCCCTAACAGTCCTTGGGGCATTCTATTGTACTGAAAAAACCCAGCAGGCAAATGAATGCAAATGAATGCTGTCTTCTCTTGATATTCAAGGTGCATCTTGATTTGGTAATAACTGCTCTCCAAAACCAGGACGATGAACCACTTTGCCCCAGAAACAGATTGTAAGGTATTTTCTATACAGGGGGTTGTGTATTGATCAGGGATGGTTCTTTGGTTCAAGGTCTTGTAGTTGATATATATCTGCAGAGATCCATTTTTTTTCTCACCACCAATATAAGGGAGGCATACGTAAGGGCTTTCGAATTCCCGAATAACCCCTGATTTCTTCAGTTCAGTAAGCTGCTCTCGGAGGTCCTCCAGATCACGGTATACGCCTAGTCTTTCTCTAAATTACTTTTTTTCTTGTAGTCTTATCTGATGCTGAGTGCTCTTGACAAACCCACATCAAATTTTCTCTTGGAGAACATCCTTTCCCACCTTGACTGTTCTTTGACCCTTTTCTCCCACTTCAGATTTGAGAACCACAAAGGGTCCTGGTTGGTTCTAAGTCAGCTTGACGGTGGCCCGCATACAAGAAATCTCTTCTGATGTCTCCTTAAAGAGAACATTTAAGTTGCATAGTTAGTCTGGTTGAAAAAAGACACAAGTCCATCTAGTTCAACCATTAAAATAAAAAAAAAAATCAATCCCATATACACAATCCTATGCGATGTAACAAAGGATTAAAATAAAAGATGTTATCAAGTATTTTCTTAAAAACTGGCCATTGTTTTTGATACTCAGTACTTTTGTCAAACTCATTGACACTGACTTTGAGTTTCCATAGACTTTAAAATACATTTCTTTTGCAATGCTTTTTTTTTCTACATAATAAAACAATTACCTATGATTCAGGTCAATACAAAATATTAAAAACAACTTTATATTTCATTTTTTTATAAACAAGGCCAGTAGACAACAGATTCTACTTTGCTGGGTACATAAGTGCAAGTGGGGAACAACTGAGCATACGCTGTTCCTTTGAAACATAGAATAACCATGTTACTCAGCTCCAAATAAAATCAACTATAAATGGTCATGACATTGATAAAAAGCTCTTTGCATTATACTCAAAGATAGAGCGTGAGGTTCTGCAAGGTCCCAGAAACATAGCTGTTGTCTGTCTCATACCTTGTGACCTTTAAAGGCCAAAGCCTTTTTATATGGGTAGAAAGATATTTGGGGGGGGGGGGGGGGGGTTCTTTTTGGTTCTGTCACCCATTGGTATGATTTCTCATTATTGCCTTTCCCAGAGGCACTGATGAGTAGCGGCCACCCCTATCCCTACCATAAGTGGTCTCTCCTAAACTTATAGTGTGGAGAAAGAGAGGGGGCTTGTTTGACCAGGTCTGTTAGGCTACACAGCACACTGACCAGTATGGTCTGTTTCTTCTAACCCTGGCTTCTATAGGAATAATGTAGCAGATATAAGAAGCGCCCCTTGAAGACGTCAAGTGACGAAACGCGTTGGACCTGGCCTAGTGAACGTGACGTTGGAACGTTCCTCCCAGCTGTCGGCTGTGTTGATCGCAGTGCAGGAGGTTCGTCCCTTGGTTTTTCCCTTGTGGATGTGGCATTTTAAAGGCTGTCATTGCTGGTGTCGGCTAGACACCTTCTTTGTGAGTGCAATACTTTATTAATAAAATTTTTACTGGTTTTAAACGTACTGCACCATCATATCTCTTCTTATTCCTCGAGCTTTGCCCATGTTATTGGAAGATCATTTGCTGCTTAGCTGTTCCATATGTGCTGCCTAGCTGTTCCATATGTGCTGATTGGATCACTATTGGTTGCTGTTCCTCTACTGGGATATCCTGCAGATCATCGCTCCCAGAGCAAAATGCTATCATGCTGGTTTATAATATAATCAGCATATAGCTCTGGTGAGTGTATTCATTTCATCTGGTGCCGGATTTGCACATGGGGGTTTGTTTTCAAGATTGATATTAAGTTGATATTGGACTATCACTGTTATGGTGGCTGGACTTATGTTTACATTTATGAATTCATTTATTTTTATTATTTATCCTTGCATGTTTTGTGAATAATTAGCGCACTTTTTATTTGTACACCACTTCTATAGGAATGCCTATTTAGGCCGCTCTTACTCTTTCACCCATCCGAGGTGGGTGGCTTTTCAGAAGGAGGTAGAGCCACTTCCAGGCATTTTGTTTTTTGAGAGGGGGGCCTATTCATTTTTTAATTTCAATCCCAAGAGGGTATTTGTATTAAAATACCATACCTCTTTTGCAAGCCAAGCCTTTTTCTTGCAGTTTCAGCATGGTAGCAAGCTGGGTTAGATTTGCCCTGAAGCAAACCATTACGGCTGCAGTATGTGTACAGACCCCTTCAAATGCCACATCTGCTTGTAGATGGACATATATCTAAGTTATCTCACACTTCCACTGTACCAAATCCTACATTTGTGCATTTTAAAGTCCATTTTTTGGTGGAAAAGCAGTGTTTTCTTTCCATTATTGGTTCATTAGTTCTTGTAGATAGGCAGTCAGGCAAAAATATGGATCAACTTCCTATATGAAAGGAGCCTTAGGCACCAAAAACTGCCAAGACAGGAAAGTGAATTTGAGACTTTAAAAATGTAGTATGTAATTACAATGTATACAGGGAAGGAGATCACTTTCTGTGACTTTGATTGGGCTTGAAGCACATTACCATTACAAGGGCTGTATGCAAAGTAATGAAAACTTTTTTCATTAACCTTCATAGGTCTTCAAATTTTACATGTTGGTAAATCTTCCTCTGTAGTAACTCTTCCCTTCCTTCATTGCAGGTATATAATGGATTCAGGGGCGGACTGACAACTTATGGGGCCCCCGGGCAATAAGGGATCATGGGGCCCCTGTGTCCTTGCCCAAACTCAAAAAAGCCTATGAAAAAGGTACCAGGGGCATCTCACGGGGCCCCCTACTGACCCCGAGCCCTCGGGCAGTGCCCAAGTTTCCAAATGGTCAGTCCACCCCTGAATGGATTCCAAGCAGTAGCAACATGCCATCATCGAGTTCTTGATGAAGGAGGGTTGCAAGCTGTCCACAGAAGGCTACAGAATGCTCACAGAGATGACACCATTGACAAGAGTCACCAATGACAAGGCCTTCCTTTTTTTGGACAGCCACTTACTAACTTCTGCACATGCACGCGAGAGTTACTTTGTTCTAGGACTTGGTTCAATTGTGTACATATTACAGATGCTGGAAATGGGCCTGGAGTGTACACCTCATGATATATGCACACCAGGCAATGTACAGAAAATAAAAATTACTACAAGCCAAACTTCTACCTCCTAGATATTTTTTTCTTTAATGATTTTAGTTCCTCTTTAACCTCCCTAGCTGTCTGATTATGTCCATATTTCTGTGCTCAAAGCGGTACATTTTTTTGCATGGAAATATGTATTTTTTTTATTGTAGGCTGTAATTTTTAGGAATAACTCACTGAAATCTGTCCAAACAAGAGTCTAGTAAACATCCCAGATATGATAAAATTTGAAACACAAAATCATAAATTATAATTTAATAAATAATCAAAAATAATAATATAATAATAATAAATTTAATTCAATAATGTAATCAAACCAAAAACACTGAAATGTGAAATATAGCGCCAAGTTCGCACATCACTGAGCAAAGTCGCAAAATCATTTTCAGTGTCTTATGACGAATTTCCCCCACGAATCATTATCACTCAATTCTGCAAGTGGTTCTAATTTACTATCGCTGTTCTCTAGCCGGTCTAAAACCGCTTTTGACCTAAAGAGACGCTTTTTGGACGCCATGGACGTTTCTCAGTTTCCAGGCAGAAAGAACAGGAAATATGCAGGCAGGGCGCAGGACAAAGCACTCGGGACAAAATGTATGTGAAATGGTTTGATACAGGAATGTTATACTATGTGATTTTAGTGTATTGAGTTAATGTCACTTTTTGACATTTTTAAATTTCCCGCCGGTTCCGTCCCCCGTACGTCTTGACGTCGCAGGGAATGGAACCCGGAAGATGGATGCCAGCATCGGCCGGAGGACATTACAGGGGACACAGTAGGGGGGACATCATGGGAGCGCAGGACAAGGTAAGTGCTGGAGGGATCCCGGAGCAACGCTGCAATGTATTCCCGAGTGTAGCTCGGGGTTACCACTTGTGGTGCTGAAACTTTACCCCGAGCTACACTCGGGAATACCACCAGGGAGGTTAAGATATATAATGCATGGCAACAAACTGACCTGAGGTTGTTAATGCCTATAATGCTTGGGCCAAATGTAGTAGTGTAAGCATGCATCAGTTAATATGATCATAAATCTCAATCTATAAAAAAGTATATCGCTGTTCCTCCTTTGTACCATCATCCCAATATAAAACATGATCATCAAAAAATTGATGGACTGTACTGGTACCAGGGAACACACAATTTATTTCAGCAAAAACAGTGTTTTTATTACAATTTTAGAATCCAGACTAACAAAAGTTATTAAAAGCAATATAAGGTCATCAATCAATTGTATTCATCATCTCTTCAATTCAAACTTTCTTCAAATTCCATCAAACCATAGAGGTCAACGAGTTTCACATATGTGCTTCGTCAGGACCTTCAACTGGGATTAGCAGGAGTATGACATGATATTTCAACATATCCCTATTATGGAAAACCAAAGACAGAGGCTGGCAGGAGACTGGCAAGCTATTACTACAATAACGGATGGAATTCACCCAGAGATTTCCACAATTTATCATCATATGGTGCTGGCTATTTGATCTAATTATGATGGCACACACAGCTCAATTTTAGGATGTTCACACTAACCTCCAGGTAAGCAGCTATTATTATTATTATACAGGATTTATATAGCGCCAACAGTTTGCTCAGCGCTTTACAATATAATGGGAGACAATGCAGCAACAATACAGTTCAATACAAGAAGGATAGGAGGGCCCTGCTCCTTGGAGCTTACAATCTAAGAGGGAGGGGCTGGTGGTACAAAAGGTAGTAACTGTGTGGGATGGACTGGTAGGAGGAGTAGAAGATTCCATTATTAGCTGAGGGCAGGATAGGCTTCCCTGAAGAGAGAGGTTTTCAGAGATTGCCTAAAAGTGAACAGAGTAGGCGATAGTCTGATAAATTGGGGTAGAGAGTTCCAGAGGATGGGGGAAGCTCTGGAATAGTCCTGGAGACGAGCATGGGAGGAGGAGACAAGGGAGCTAGAGAGCAGGAGGTAGTGCACGGAGAGAAGATTACAGTTTGGGTGATATTTGGAGACAAGATCGGTGATGTAATTTGGGGCAGAGTTATAAATGGCTTTATATGTTATTGTTAATATTTTGAATTTTATACGATGGGCAATGGGATGCTAGTGGAGGGATTGAGAGAGAGGGGTGGAGGACACTGAGTGGAGGCCAGTGGAGGGATTGGCAGAGAGGGGTGGAGGACACTGAATGGAGACCAGTGGAGGGATTGGCAGAGAGGGGTGGAGGACACTGGGTATAGGTCAGTGGAGGGATTGGCAGAGAGGGGTGGAGGACACTGAATGCAGGCCAGTGGAAGGATTGGTAGAGAGGGGTGGAGGACACTGAGTGGAGGCCAGTGGAGGGATTGGCAGAGAGGGGTGGAGGACACTGAGTGGAGGCCAGTGGAGGGATTGGCAGAGAGGGTTGGAGGACACTGAGTGGAGGTTAGTGGAGGGATTGGCAGAGAGGGGTGGAGGACACTGAGTGGAGGCCAGTGGAGGGATTGGCAGAGAGGGGTGGAGGACACTGAGTGGAGGCCAGTGGAGGGATTGGCAGAGAGGGGTGGAGGACACTGAGTGGAGGTCAGTGGAGGGATTGGCAGAGAGGGGTGGAGGGCACTGAGTGGAGGCCAGTGGAGGGATTGGCAGAGAGGGGTGGAGGACACCGAGTGGAGGCCAGTGGAGGGATTGGCAGAGAGGGGTGGCTGATACAGAACGGTTAGTAAGGTGGATGAGTCTGGCAGCAGCATTCGTGATAGACTGAAGCTATGGCTTCCATTTGCCAGACTTCACTTAGCCAGACAGGCCCATGAGAATTATATGGGCTGTATTCCTTGCAGTAACAAGGCTTCCCTTCATGGAGTTTTAACCAGCTGATAGAAATAAATAAAAAAATAAATAGATAATAATTCTATTTTTAATTTGCGTAGCTAAGTTGCTTTATTATATATAAATTTTACCAGGCTTTTATTTGGTACATTGTTTAAACTTTTTTATTATTATTAATATTAATATTATTATCTTTATTATTGTTATTATTATTAATATTATAGGCTAGAGGTTTCTATTTTAAATATGGTTCCAGCCTGCATGTGACAAATATGTGTCATGTGATTGTGTACTACTCAGTGTGGTTAGTAGGGACCCTAATTGTCAGGGAATAGGATTGAGAGCCAACAAGCAATCAAAATGCGGGCTGCTGGCTCTTGGTGTAAAGACGTTTCTTATCACATCCTCAACATGGGGCCTCAAGCTGGGTAATGTTGATAAACTGATTGCTGGAAAGAAGGGTTTAATTAAAGGGGGCAGGATTTGCTCTTAGTGGGTGAGGGACTCATGAAATTAGGTGGAATGGGAAGGCAAGAGTTGGGCTTTAAAAAGGGAACATAATATGAGCTTTGATGGGGGAATTTTGTTCAAGGTCATGTTCTCCCTCACCCTTTGCACCTAGCACTTGGAGTGGCTTTGCTTCGGCAAGCCTCTTGAAGAAAGTGGTCCATCTGGTTTTGGCCAGGTGGACCATGAGTACCCCAATCCCTATCAGGGGCCTTGTACCCTGAGGGGTCAGGTCCAGGATCCTTTCTTTTTTGGAGGAGGACCATGTGTACATCCTGTTCACTTTTTTGTGTGCTTCACTTTTGTGTGCTTACTTTTTTATACATCTGGTGTTAATTTGTTTAAATGTGCATGTCAGGGATACCAAAAACAGGTATCCAGATAGGATGGCCAGATCAGTGGGATGTACCTGAAGAAATTAGGAACCAGGCCCTATAGCAGAAGCACTGCTACAGGGCGGCAGGGCTGTGCAAAATCACTTATATATATATATGTGATTTGCATTTCCGGGTAAGGGGTGCGCACGCCGCCCCTACCCGCACCGTCATTGGTGGGTACAGATTTCAATCACCGGGTCCCCGCTGGCACCCAGCGATCGCCGAGTAACACTGACAGGGGAGAGGCCTGTGTGTCGACAACACAGGTCTCTCTCCTGCCAGCAAGAACATGCTGCTGTGTATTTCTCGGCATGTTTCCCTAGTAAAACACACACAGCACACAGTTAACCCTTTGATTGCCCCAAAATGTTAACCCCTTCCTGCCCAGTGTCATTAGTACAGTGTCAGTGCTTTTTATTAGCACTGATCACTGTATTCGTGTCCTTTGGGGATGTCAGTGGCAGTCAGTCAGTTCCCCCCCCCCCAGTGTCAGAATGCCCACCCAGTCCTGCTATATGTTGCTTATAACTGCCATTACTAGTATAAAAAAAATAAAAGTAATAAGTCCAGTATATATACCGCCATTTGCAGATGCTATAACTTTCATACAAACCAAATATTTCAAACATATTGGGATTTTTTGTTAGCAAAGACATGTAGCAGAATACATTCTGGCCTAAATTTATGATGAAATTTGATGTTTCAAAATGTTTTTTTCCATAAATTGTTTATTAATAACAAATAGCATCAACAACAATTACATTCCAGAAATATGTATAGGTGAAATCACCACAGCAAGAAAAGACATTTAGAAAAGAAAAGTAAAACACAAATAATTGGTTTACAGCAAAATACAATCAAATCTGACCTATAGCGTTTAGAATAGAGGAGAAATGTGCCAGCCTTATGCTGTAACAAAAATGCATAAATCTGAAAAGTAGGTCTGCCACGCTGCTGGTATAGGTACAAAGGACAACCAATTATTCAGCTCTTTTATCAGTTTATTTCGCCAAACCTACAAATATAATGGGGCTGCAGAAAAAAAAGAAGACGAAAAGAAAAAGAAAGAGCAGAAAAGAAAGAAAGAAAAGAAGTGGAGAGGGGGAGGGTAAAGTGGAAAGGGGGAAGACAGGGGGGCAGGCAAAAGAAAAAACAGTATACTGGAGGCAGAAATAGAAACACTATTCCTCCTATGGCTAAGAAAAGGAAAAAAGAAAGAAGAGTTCTTGACAGTCAGCAAGCACCACTGGGGTTTGCTGTAGGGGGGATGGAGAGAGACTATGTCGAACAAGAGGCTGCACAATTTGGGGATATGGATTGCTGTAGTGTGAGAGCTCAGACAAGCAAACAGATCAACTTCTGGATACTGAAACAATCTTTTCATTTAAACAGACAACTAAAATGACCTCATAAAAAAGATAATCATTGGATTGCGTGTTGTGAGACCAAACGTAGCTGGTGTTGGCCCTCTAGCAGTGTGGAAGCATGACCCAAGACCAGGGGCGGACTGACAACTCATAGGACCCCAGGGCAATAGGGGATCAAGGGGCCCCTGTGTCCTTGCCCAAACTCAAAAAAGCCTATGAAAAAGGTACCAGGGGCATCTCATGGGGCCCCCTACTGACTCCGGACCCTCGGGCAGTGCCCGAGTTTTCAAATGGTCAGTCCACCCCTGCCCACGACCAGAAGCACCCCGAAAAGCCTGAACAGAGCACCACTGGGCAAGGTCAAGCCCCTCACTGCCCTTCCATAAATACATACACAGGACTTCAAAGGGTAACAGTCACAGCAAAGAAAGCAAACACTCTGCACCCTCCTTGTATTACTAGATTCCCCAGGGGTTGATCAACCCAAATGTTAACCTTCCTTGACTGAAACAATAGTGTAGTGTATTGTAGTGGACCTGCACCTATGAGGATCCATTCCCACTTCAGCACTTTGATGGTTGATCAACCTCGATGGGAGGTTGATCAACCCAAATGTTAACCTTCCTTGACTGAAACAATAGTGTAGTGTATTGTAGTGGACCTGCGCCTAATAGGATCCATTGCCACTTCAGCATTTCGATGGGGAGCATTATGTAGGTGATGGCTGCCATTGACATGTATCACAATAAGGCATCTCCATTATTATGAATGAGGAAACAACCCACCGCAATGAATAAAACACATGTAAGTGGTGATAATGCACGATTGTGGATGGACCCGCTGTCAGGAATGGACTCGCCAATAGTGGTGGGACTCACCTGCCTTGTGGGTTGCAGTACCAGTGGGTGCTCTCAGCAACCAGAGGCTCACTCCTGCAGTCAGCCAAAACACCTGAGGCTGATTGCAGGAGGTGCATATAAGGAATGGCCAGACTTGCAATCAGGGCCTTGGTGTATGTTTTCCCAAGAGCCCCTGTACCTGCATCCTGTCGGCTTCCTGTCTTGATCCCTGACTCTGATTGAACTCCGCCTGTCCTGACCTCTGCTATTCCTGACCACTCTCCAGTCTGCTCCTTTGGTACCTTGTCTGCCTGATTGTTCCTGACCCGGCCCATCTGACTACGCTCTGCCTGCTCCTTTGTACCTTGCCTGCCCGTTTGCTACCTACCCGGCCTGCCCGACTACGCTTAGTATTGTTCTTTTGTTATCTGTTGGGGGTTTTAGTTTGGTTTGTTTGCACTGTGTTTATGTTTAGTCTTGCACTGCATTTATGTATTGTTTAGTCTTAAATAAATTATATTGTTTATACTATATCTGAAGCCTGCGTTTCCCTGTGTCAGTCCACACACCTCTGGTCATACCCGGAGCCCTGACACCCGCAAGTAAAATGCAGTAGCATGTCCAGCAAATTGCTGCTATAGTTCTATCCACTAAGGCATGAAGTGGCAGGAGTACAAGTCACTGCAAGCAATCAACTGTATATGCTGTACCAAATTTTCATAACATTAAAAACAAGCAAAGCTAATGCTGCAATAGAGTCGTAATTACTGGCAACATACCCATGGTGACATTGTGAATTCTGGTCTGGAAAAGATTTTTTTGTATGTCATGTTACAAACAGGTACTCCACAATCCTATATATGTTAGGCCTAAAGAAAGCTATACAAGATATCTCTACTGTTCTTGGGGAGTCATGAGAAAGAACAGACAGGTACAGAACACTTTCCTTATGTAGCCATTGACATAACTGTAGAAAATGCAAATCGACAATATGCTCAGCGCTCAGCTGTGTAAGCTCAGGCAAGGAACCAACGAAGTCAGTCTTTCCGACGAATAGGTGAAAAACTTGAGCTGCATCTGTCCGACTCTGGGCGAGGAGGACGGAGGGCCGGGGAGGTAGGATCTAGGCGCAGGCGATGAGTGCGTGACCTTTGCGCTTTAGGTGAGGGGTTACTGGAGACTGTCTTCCATGGTTCCAAGGGGAAGTAGAGTGCATACCATCCTAGAACTTCCATCGGGGTGATATCAAGTTCAGTACAAAATGCAAGGAGATCTTCGGGAATGTGGAAGAGAGCAGTACGCCTCCTAGAGGTTGCAGACAAGCAAAATGGAAATTTCCATCTGTAGGGGATGCCTCACATCCTAGGAACATCCAGCAGAGTTCGTAAGGCTCTACGATTTTGCAGTGTGAGCTGTGATAAATCTTGAAAAAGCTTTATCTCAGAGTCATTGTATGTAATGTGGTTTCTGTCCCTGGATTTACGCATAATTTCCTCCTTGGGTGGAAAGTTGACTAAACAGGTTCTGAATCCCGAGGTCGGGTCTCAGGGCTCTGTGAGCCCTTTCCAATTCTATAGGGGTAACTGGAGGTCGACCCATTAAATCATTAACAATTGTGCACAGGGCTGGCTGTAGGGCCTCCGCTTCCACTGCCTCTGGAATCCTCTGTACTCTAATGTTATGGAATCTGCCCCTATTGTCTAGAGCACGGGTGTCAAACTGGCGGCCCTCCAGCTGTTGCCAAACTACAAATCCCATGAGGCATTGCAAGATTGACAGTTACAAGCATGACTCCCAAAGGCAGAGGCATGATAGGACTTGTAGTTTCGAAACAGCTGGACGGCCACCAGTTTGACACCCCTGGTCTAGATCGTCAATGTGTCTGTGCATGGCCAAAAGATGGAGAAGTTGGGCATCGTAGGTACGCTGAACTTGTCTGATAGCATCTGTGTGAAGATAGGAGGCCTGTTCAATTTCATCCAGCCTGGATGCCATATTATATATTATATTATACATTATTTATATAGCGCCAAAAGGTTTTCTCAGCGCTGTACATTATAGTGGAGGACAGAACATGAGACAATACAGTACCAATACAATACACGAGGGGTTCGAGGGCCCTACTCTTTCGAGCTTACAATCTAGGAGAAAGCTTGTATGTCTGCCCTGAGGTCACTGACAGTTGTAGTAACCATGTTCTTGATGTCAGAGGCCACTTTCTGGAGGTCAGTGAGGTTCACACACTTATTTGAGGAGGTGTGGGTTGCATGGGTTGTATCGCCCGTAGTAAGTGGGAAGTCCTAGCAGCTACTCGGGGAGCTGGAGGTCCTGGTCTAGGAGGCCGCATGGTTATCTGAGGCATGTGTGCAGAAAAGCTCCGGGATATGTGTGGAAAGTTGCGTACCTGGGTCATTCAGTGCCCTCGAGATCGGGGCCCTCCGCCCGATCTTTCCCATGATCAGTCAGTATGCTGGGCTCTCTGGAAAGTAGGTATTGTTCACCGTTGTGCAGGAGCTCTGGAGCTACGCTGCCATCTTGGACAGTGGTCAAGTCCTGCCCCCTAAAATGTTTTGCTGGCTATGTTTTATAGCAAAACGTAAAAAATATTTTTTTGTTCAAAATTGTAAGAATTTTTGGTTTGTAGCGCAAAAAATAAAAAATGCACAGGTGATCAAATACCACCGAAAGAAATCTCTATTTGTGGGGAAAAAAAAGGACACAAATTTCAGTTATGTACAGCATTGCATGACCGCGCAATTGTTAGTTAAAGTAACGCAGCGCTGTATTTGTTAGGAATGGACTGGCCAGCAATGGTGGGACTCACCTGCCTTTTGATCTGCAGTACCAGGGCTGGCCAGCGGGTGCTCCCAGCAATCAGAGACTCAACCTTTCAGCCAGCTAACACCTGGAACTGATGATACTGGTGTATTTAAGGGATGGCCAGACTTGCAGACTCTGCCTTGGTGTTGTGTTTGTCCTGGGCCCTGTATCTGTCCTGCATCCTGTTTCTGTTCCTTTGCTGACTTCTCCTGCTCTGATCCTGGCTTGTGACCCTGACCATCCCTCTGTCTGACCCTCTGTACTACGCTGCTTGCTACCTGTTCTGATCCCTGGCTTGTGACCCGGACCATCCCTCTGCCTGACCCTCTGTACTATGCTGCTTGCTACCTGCTGAACCTGGCCTGTGACCCCGACCATTCTCCGCTTGCTCCCCCTGTACCTACCTGCCCAATTGATATTGACCCGGCCTGCCTGACGACGCTTGCTTGTATATACTGTTATCTGTGGGTGGTTTGGTTTGGTTTGTTTGCACTGTATTATGTTTAGTATTGCACTGCGTTTATGTTTGTACTGTTAGTGTTAATAAATTATATTGTTTATAACATATCTGAGGTCTGCGTTTCCCTGTTTCAGTCACACACCTCTGGTCACATCTGGGAGCCCTGACATTACACCAAGGCCAATCCTGACCAGAAGTGGCTGCACAGGGAAGCCATCTTGGCTTGTTGATGGGAGGGATGGATCTTGATGAGGTTGAGTATTTATATCTGCTAGTGTTTGATGACAGGGAGTATGCTTATCAAACTCTGAAGGAGTATACCCGGGATGAATTGCTAGAATGTATACGGCTCGCTCATGTTCTAGTAGATCAGGGCACAGAGTTCTCTGAGGTGCAGCCTTTGATTGAGGTTTGTGCTGAGTTGGTTTCATCTGGTTCCCCCGAATGCAGGGATGAATTTTTGCCACCATTTAGTGCAGACCAGGTAGAGTCCCTGGTGTGGTTATTAGAGGATGATGTGGGTTACTTTCTGGAGCGTTATTCCACATGTTCACCACAGACACTGAGAGATTGTATAAACGCAGTGCAGTCATTGACCAGACAGGCTTTGTGTAAGCTCAGCTTTGTTCAACCCATACTGCAGACATGGACAGATTTGTTGCACCCAGCCTCAGTCAGCTTACAAAAACCCAGTCCTGCTTCTAACTCTACTCCTGTATTCCCACCAGCTCCTCCAGTTACAGCCCAGTATACTTGGCTATCTACCGCATGTCAGTACTCTGTTCCCACTCGCTGCACCTATCCTGCCTTTAACCCTGTAAAAAAGCCCTCTGTAGCAACTGCTCCCTCTCCTGTTCCATCCTCCAGTTCTTCTCTGTCTCCAGCTGCTCCATTCGTTTGCAGACCTGCGTTTACTTGCAGTTCTCCAGTAGTTAAAACCAGAAAAAAGCGAAAATTCTTTCCAACCAATACCATCCTGCCAGTATCCAAACCGGTGAGCCTGCCGTCTGAGAACCTGCCTTCCGTGGTTCAGACTGATGCCTGTACGCAGCCTGATGCCTCTACTCGGCCTGAAGCCTCTACGCGGCCTGAAGCCTCTCCTCGGCCTGAAGCCTCTCCTCGGCCTGAAGCCTCTCCTCGGCCTGAAGCCTCTCCTCGGCCTGAAGCCTCTACTCGGCCTGAAGCCTCTACTCGGCCTGATGCCTCTACTCGGCCTGATGCCTGTACTCGGCCTGATGCCTGTACTCGGCCTGAAGCCTCTCCTCGGCCTGAAGCCTCTACGCGGCCTGAAGCCTCTCCTCAGCCTGAAGCCTCTACGCGGCCTGAAGCCTCTACGCGGCCTGAAGCCTCTACGCGGCCTGAAGCCTCTACGCGGCCTGATGCCTCTACTCGGCCTGAAGCCTCTACTCGGCCTAATGCCTCTACCCAGCATGATGAACTGATCCAGCCTGACGATCCTATTAGGCCAGTTGACTCGATGCCCGCTGTTGATCCAGATGATCCGGTACCTGATCCGGTGCCCGCTGTCGTGCCAATTGACTCAGAGCCCGCTGTCGTACCTGGTGACTCGGTGCCCACTGCCTTGCCAGATGATGCGGTGCCCGCTGGCAAGCCAAATGACCTGATGCCTGGTGACCTAGTGTCCGCTGTCATACCTGATGACCCGATGCCCGCTGTTGAGCCAGACAATCCGGTACCTGATGACCCGGTGCCCACTGTCGTGCCTGTTGACTCGGAGACCACTGCCTTGCCAGATGACGCGGTGCCCGCTGTCGAGCCAAATGACCTGATGCCTGGTGACCCGATGCCCGCTGTCCAGCCAGACGATTCAATGTCTGCCCCGGTGCCCGCGGTCATGCCAGTTGACTCGGAGCCCACTGCCTTGCCAGATGACGCGGTGCTCGCTGTCGAGCCAAATGACTTGATGCCTGGTGACCCGATGCCCGCTGTCCAGTCAGACGATCCAATGTCTGACCCAGTGCCCGCGGTCATACCAGTTGACTCGGAGCCCACTGCCTTGCCAGATGACGCGGTGCTCGCTGTCGAGCCAAATGACTTGATGCCTGGTGACCCGATGCCCGCTGTCCGGTCAGACGATCCAATGTCTGACCCAGTGCCCGCGGTCATACCAGTTGACTCGGAGCCCACTGCCTTGCCAGATGACGCGGTGCCCGCTGTCGAGCCAAATGACCTGATGCCTGGTGACCCGATGCCCGCTGTCCAGCCAGACCATCCAATGTCTGACCCAGTGCCTGCGGTCATACCAGTTGACTCGGAGCCCACTGTCGTGCCTGGTGTCTCGGTGCCCGCCGCTCCGCCTGGGGGCCCGAGACCTGTTGCTCCGCTTGGGGGTCCAGCGCCCGCCGCCCCGCCTGGGGATCCGGCGCCCGCCGCCCCGCCTGGGGGCCCGAGACCTGTCGCTCCGCCTGAGGGCCCGAGACCTGTCGCTCCGCCTGGGGGTCCGGCACCTGCCACTCCGCTTGAGGGCCCGAGACCTGTCGCTCCTCCTGGGGGTTCGGCGCCCGCCGCTCCGCCTGAGGGCCCGAGACCTGTCGCTCCACCTGGGGGTCCGGCGCCCGCCGCTCCGCCTGAGGGCCCGAGACCTGTCGCTCCATCTGGGGGTCCGGCGCCCGCCGCTCCGCCTGAGGGCCCGAGACCTGTCGCTCCTCCTGGGGGTCCGGCGCCCGCCGCTCCGCCTGAGGGCCCGAGACCTGTCGCTCCGCCTGGGGGTCCGGCGCCCGCCGCTCCGCCTGAGGGCCCGAGACCTGTCGCTCCTCCTGGGGGTCCGGCGCCCGCCGCTCCGCCTGAGGGCCCGAGACCTGTCGCTCCGCCTGGGGGTCCGGCGCCCGCCGCTCCGCCTGAGGGCCCGAGACCTGTCGCTCCTCCTGGGGGTCCGGCGCCCGCCGCTCCGCCTGAGGGCCCGAGACCTGTCGCTCCGCCTGGGGGTCCGGCGCCCGCCGCTCCGCCTGAGGGCCCGAGACCTGTCGCTCCACCTGGGGGTCCGGCGCCCGCCGCTCCGCCTGAGGGCCCGAGACCTGTCGCTCCATCTGGAGGTCCGGCGCCCGCCGCTCCGCCTGAGGGCCCGAGACCTGTCGCTCCATCTGGAGGTCCGGCGCCCGCCGCTCCGCCTGAGGGCCCGAGACCTGTCGCTCCGCCTGGGGGTCCGGCGCCCGCCGCTCCGCCTGGGGGCACGATGCCTGTCGCCCCGCCTGGGGGCACGATGCCTGTCGCCCCGCCTGGGGGCCCGATGCCTGTCGCCCCTCCTGGGGGCCCGATGCCTGTCGCCCCTCCTGGGGGCCCGATGCCTGTCGCCCCGCCTGGGGGCACGGTGCCTGTCGCCCCGCCTGGGGGCCCGGTGCCTGTCGCCCCGCCTGGGGGCCCGGTGCCTGTCGCCCCGCCTGGGGGCCCGGTGCCTGTCGCCCCGCCTGGGGGCCCGGTGCCTGTCGCCCCGCCTGGGGGCCCGGTGCCTGCCGCTCCGCCTGGGGGCCCGGTGCCTGCCGCTCCGCCCGGGGGCCCGGTGCCTGCCTCTCCGCCCGGGGGCCCGGTGCCTGTAGCCCCGCCCGGGGGCCCGGTGCCTGCTGATCCGCCCGGGGGCCCGGTGCCTGCTGCTCCGCCTGGTGCCCCGCTGCCTGCTGCTCCGCCTGGTGCCCCGCTGCCTGCTGCTTCGCCTGGTAATCCGATGTGCCTCTGCCCGGAGTCCTGCCCGATGTGCCTCTGCCCGGAGTCCTGCCCGATGTGCCTCTGCCCGGAGTCCTGCCCGATGTGCCTCTGCCCGGAGTCCTGCCCGATGTGCCTCTGCCCGGAGTCCTGCCTGATGTGCCTCTGCCCGGTGTGCCTCTGCCCGGAGTCCTGCCCGATGTGCCTCTGCTCGATGTGCCGCTGCCCGGAGTCCAGCCCGGTGTGCCGCTGCCCGGAGTCCTGCCCGGTGTGCCAGTCTTTGATATCCCGCCAGTTGCCAGACCCGGGCGGTGGAACATTTTGCCCAGCTAGGACTGTTTGGAGCGTCCTGAGGGGGGGGTACTGTTAGGAATGGACTGGCCAGCAATGGTGGGACTCACCTGCCTTTTGATCTGCAGTACCAGGGCTGGCCAGCGGGTGCTCCCAGCAATCAGAGACTCAACCTTTCAGCCAGCTAACACCTGGAACTGATGATACTGGTGTATTTAAGGGATGGCCAGACTTGCAGACTCTGCCTTGGTGTTGTGTTTGTCCTGGGCCCTGTATCTGTCCTGCATCCTGTTTCTGTTCCTTTGCTGACTTCTCCTGCTCTGATCCTGGCTTGTGACCCTGACCATCCCTCTGTCTGACCCTCTGTACTACGCTGCTTGCTACCTGTTCTGATCCCTGGCTTGTGACCCGGACCATCCCTCTGCCTGACCCTCTGTACTATGCTGCTTGCTACCTGCTGAACCTGGCCTGTGACCCCGACCATTCTCCGCTTGCTCCCCCTGTACCTACCTGCCCAATTGATATTGACCCGGCCTGCCTGACGACGCTTGCTTGTATATACTGTTATCTGTGGGTGGTTTGGTTTGGTTTGTTTGCACTGTATTATGTTTAGTATTGCACTGCGTTTATGTTTGTACTGTTAGTGTTAATAAATTATATTGTTTATAACATATCTGAGGTCTGCGTTTCCCTGTTTCAGTCACACACCTCTGGTCACATCTGGGAGCCCTGACAGTATTGCAAAAAATGGCCTGGTCTGGAGGGGGGGGGGGGGGGTAAATCCTCTGGAGGGCAAGGGGTTAAATTAAGTTTATTAACATAAATATCACTCAACAATAACCTAACTAACTATATACAAATGGAAGGAGCACACAAAGGCAGGGCAAGGACAGGACTAAGTCAGGAAGCAAGAGGGGCAGGGTACAGGGAGCGGGTCTCAGGGTCAGGTACAAGTACAGAAACAAGAATCAGTCTCAGGGACACAGCTTGCAGGAAGAACACTGAAGCCCTGAACCTCAGTTACCCTAGGTTCCCTGCATTCACTATATCTGGTCTCCCCGGACCCTGCATTCACTATATCTTGTCTCCACGGACCCTGCATTCACTATATCTGGTCTCCCCGGACCCTGCATTCACTATATCTGCTCTCCCAGGACCCTACATTCACCATATCTGGTCTCCCCGGACCCTGCATTTACTATATCTTGTCTTCCCGGACCCTGCATTCACTATATCCACTCTCCCCGGACCCAGCATTCACTATATCCGCTCTCCCCGGACCCTGCATTCACTATATCCGCTCTCCCCGGACCCTGCATTCACTATATCCGCTCTCCCCGGACCCTGCATCAGGGACGGATTGACCATTTGGAAACTCGGGCACTGCCCGAGGGCCCGGGGTCAGTAGGGGGCCCCATGAGATGCCCCTGGTACCTTTTTCATAGGCTTTTTTGAGTTTAGGCAAGGACACAGGGGCCCCATGAGTTGTCAGTCCGCCCCTGCCCTGCATTCACTATATCCGGTCTCCCCAGACCCTGTATTCACTATATCAGGTCTCCCTGGACCTGGATATAGCGGATATTGTGAATGCAGGGTCTGGGGAGACCGGATATAGTGAATGCCGGGTCTGGGGAGACCAAATATAGTGACTGCGGGGTCCGGGGAGACCAGATATAGTGAATGCAGGGTCCGGGGAGACCAGATATAGTGAATTTAGGGTCTGAGGAGACCTGATATAGTGAATGCAGGGTCTGAGGAGAGCGGATATAGTGAATGCAGGGTCCAGGGAGACCAGATATAGTGAATGCAGGGTCCGGGGAGAGCGGATATAGTGAATGCAGGGTCTGGGGAGACCTGATATAGTGAATGCAGGGTCTGGGGAGACCTGATATACTGAATGCAGTGTCCGGGGAGACCAGATATAGTGAATGCAGGGTCTGAGGAGAGTGGATATAGTGAATGCAGGGTCCGGGGAGACCGGATATAGTGAATGCAGGGTCCGGGGAGACCAGATATAGACCAGATGAGTTGTCAGTCCGCCCCTGATTCCAAGCATCAACTACTCTTTCAGTAAAACAATACTCTGAACTTTTCAACAATCTTTGAAATACATCTTACAATCTAATATAAACACATCCAGTAACAAAAAAAAAGAAGAAAAGGACCAATTTATCAACAAAGGTAAAGAAAGATGTTTTGATACGTCAATACCTAAAATTGTCAATAATGAGCACTTTTGGTTTTGTTTTGTTTTTTGTTTTTGCCGGATAACACAGAAAATAAATACTGTGCCTCGTAGTGTATACTTTTTCAGTGTGTCCATTTACAGAAAATAAATGTTTCATGTTTTATTCGGACCCTTTAATAGCCTTATTATTTTAGCTGAATAAAGAAAGAGTAGGAGAGGAAGAAAGAGAGCGAACAACACATAGTTAAAGTTTCTTCAGCGTGTTGTCATATTTGCATAAAAGATTTTTTTTTTCTTTTTCTTAGTTCCTATAACTCAGGAGCAGTCAGAATATATTATTGTGCTACAAAAGCCTTTTAATTAGATACATTAGTCAAAGAATACCTCCATTCACAGTTGAGTCACATAGTGTAGTACAAAACAGTATGAAAAAAGAAAAAAGCATATTGTAAAGGTGTCTGTGCTACTGGACAGAGGAGATTGTTGGGAAGCCAGACTGTTCCACTACGGAGGCCGTATCACTCATTAGTTTTAATACAAGAGGCAGCTTTTCATGGAAAAATCGGCCCATTTAATTATGTTCTATTGTTAAAACCCCTGGCAACCATTTCTGGTATCGGACATGCAGCATTTACCATTTGCCTAAAGCGTATGCAAACCCCAAAAATGAACTCCTCTTATTGGCTCCCTTTTGATCTGCTCAAATATACAGTCATTTTGTATTAGATAGGTGCAAAAGAAACCAAAAAAATAACTAAATAACAGCAAAAATGTAATATAAAAATAACAGTCAGGATCTATTTCATCCCACCCTCCCCCATCAATCTCACCCCGCCCTCCCTCATCTATCTCGCCCCACCCTCCCCCATTTATCTCGTCCCACCCTCTCCCATCAATCTCACCCCGCCCTCCCTCATCTATCTCGCCCCACCCTCCCCCATCTATCTCGCCCCACCCTCCCCCATCAATCTCGCCCCGCCCTCCCTCATCTATCTCGTCCCACCCTCCCCCATCTATCTCGCCCCGCCCTCCCCCATCAATCTCGCCCCGCCCTCCCCCATCTATCTCGCCCCACCCTCCCCCATTTATCTCGCCCCACCCTCCCCCATCTATCTCGCCCCACCCTCCCCCATCTATCTCGCCCCGCCCTCCCCCATCTGTCTCGCCCCACCCTCCCCCATCTATCTCGCCCCGCCCTCCCCCATCTATCTCGCCCCACCCTCCCCCATCTATCTCGCCCCACCCTCCCCCATTTATCTCGCCCCACCCTCCCCCATCTATCTCGCCCCACCCTCCCCCATCTATCTCGCCCCGCCCTCCCCCATCTATCTCGCCCCACCCTCCCCCATTTATCTCACCCCGCCCTCCCCCATCTATCTCGCCCCGCCCTCCCCCATTTATCTCGCCCCACCCTCCCCCATCTATCTCGCCCTGCCCTCCCCCATCTATCTCGCCCCGCCCTCCCCCATCTATCCCGCCTCACCCTCCCCCATCTATCTCGCCCTGCCCTCCCCCATCTATCTCGCCCCACCCTCCCCCATTTATCTCGCCCCACCCTCCCCCATCTATCTCGCCCCACCCTCCCCCATCTATCTCGTCCCACCCTCCCCCATCTATCTCGCCCCACCCTCCCCTATCTATCTCGCTCCACCCTCCCCCATCTATCTCGCCCCACCCTCCCCCATATATCTCGCCCCACCCTCCCCCATCTATCTCGTACCACCCTCCCCCATCTATCTTGTCCCACCCTCCCCCATCTATCTCATCCCACCCTCCCACATCTATCTCGCCCCACCCTCCCCCATCTATCTCGTCCCACCCTCCCCCATCTATCTCACCCCACCCTCCCCCTTCTATCTCGCCCAACCCTCCCCCATCTATCTCGTCCCACCCTCCCCCATTTATCTCGCCCCACCCTCCCCCATCAATCTCGTCCCACCCTCCCCCATCTATCTCGCTCAACCCTCCCCCATCTATCTCGTCCAACCCTCCCCCATCTATCTCGCTCAACCCTCCCCCATCTATCTCGCCTTACCCTTCCCCCATCTATCTCACCCCACCCTCCCCCATCTATCTCGCCCCACCCTCCCCCATCTATCTCGTCCCACCCTCCCCCATCTATCTCGCCCCACCCTCCCCCTTCTATCTCGCCTTAACCCTCCCCCATCTATCTCGTCCCACCCTCCCCCATTTATCTTGCCTACCCTCCCCCATCAATCTCGTCCCACCCTCCCCCATCTATCTCGCTCAACCCTCCCCCATCTATCTCACTCAACCCTCCCCCATCTATCTCGCCCTACCCTTCCCCCATCTATCTCACCCCACCCCCCCCATCTATCTCGCCCCACCCTCCCCCATCTATCTCGTCCCACCCTCCCCCATCTATCTCGCTCCACCCTCCCCCATCTATCTCACCCCACCCTCCCCCATCTATCTCGCCCCACCCTCCCCCATCTATCTCGCCCCACCCTCCCCCATCTATCTCGCCCCACCCTCCCCCATCTATCTCGTCCAACCCTCCCCCATCTATCTCGTCCAACCCTCCCCCCTCTACCTCGCCCCACCCTCTCCCATCTATCTCGCCCCACCCTCCCCCATCTATCTCGCCCCACCCTCCCCCATCTATCTCGCCCCACCCTTCCCCCATCTATCTCGCCCCACCCTCCCCCATTTAATTATGTTCTATTGTTAAAACCCCTGGCAACCATTTCTGGTATCGGACATGGAGCATTTACCATTTGCCTAAAGCGTATGCAAATCCCAAAAATGAACTCCTCTTATTGGCTCCCTTTTGATCTGCTCAAATATACAGTCATTTTGTATTAGATAGGTGCAAAAGAAACCCAAAAAATAACTAAATAACAGCAAAACTGTAATATAAAAATAACAGTCAGGATCTATTTCATCCCACCCTCCCCCATCTATCTCGTCCCACCCTCCCCCATCTATCTCATCCCACCCTCCCCAATCTATCTCGCCCCACCCTCCCCCATCTATCTCGTCCCACCCTCCCCCATGTATCTCGTCCCACCCTCCCCCATCTATCTCGCCCCACCCTTCCCATATCTATCTCGTCCCACCCTCCCCCATCTATCTCGCCCCACCCTCCCCCATCTATCTCGTCCCACCCTCCCTTATCTATCTCATCCCACCCTCCCCAATCTATCTCGCCCCACCCTCCCCAATCTATCTCGTCCCACCCTCCCCCATCTATCTCGCCCCACCCTCCCCCATCAATCTCGTCCCACCCTCCCCCATGTATCTCGTCCCACCCTCCCCCATGTATCTCGCCCCACCCTTCCCCTATCTATCTCGTCCCACCCTCCCCCATCTATCTCACCCCACCCTCCCCCATCTATCTCGTCCCACCCTCCCCCATCTATCTCACCCCACCCTCCCCAATCTATCTCGCCCCACCCTCCCCCATCTATCTCGTCCCACCCTCCCCCATGTATCTCGCCCCACCCTCCCCCATCTATCTCGTCCCACCCTCCCCTATGTATCTCGCCCCACCCTTCCCATATCTATCTCGTCCCACCCTCCCCCATCTATCTCGCCCCACCCTCCCCCATCTATCTCATCCCACCCTCCCCCATCTAACTCATCCCACCCTCCCTAATCTATCTCGCCCCACCCTCCCCAATCTATCTCGTCCCGCCCTCCTCCATCTATCTCGTCCCACCCTTCCCCCATCTATCTCACCCCACCCTCCCCCATCTATTTCATCCCACCCTCCCCCAATCTATCTCACCCCACTCTCCCCCATCTATCTCGCCCCTCCCTTCCCATATCTATCTCGTCCCACCCTCCCCCATCTATCTCGCCCCACCCTTCCCCCATCCATCTCGCCCCACCCCCCCCATCTATCTCGTCCCACCCTCCCCCATCTATCTCTTCCCACCTCCCCCATCTATCTCGCCCCACCCTCCCCCATCTATCTCACCCCACCCTCCCCTATCTATCTCGTTCCACCCTCCCCCATATGTAGGGGCGGACTGATTATTTGGAAACTCGGGCACTGCCCTGAGGGCCCGGGGTCAGTAGGGGGCCCCATAAGATGCCCCTGGTACCTTTTTCACAGGCTTTTTTGAGTTTGGGCAAGGGCACAGGGGCCCCATGATCCCCTATTGCCCGGAGCCCCATGAGTTGTTAGTCCGCCCCTGCCCATATCCCCACCCCCATCCCTCCCTCTCCTCCCCCACTCCCCCCTTACTGTTTTTTTTTTCTCTCTCTCTCCAGATCTGCTTTTTTATTCTTCTCTTTCTTCTACTCTTTTTGCTCCGTGTGGACGTGAGTTTCTTTTGGCCATGTGATATTTTGCAGGATGTGTATCTATTTTATGCACCTATTATGAATACTGTAAGTGATCTTTGCTATATACAGTTGTGACATCTGGTGGCAAATTTAGAGTCACTACAAGTTTTTTACTAATGTGATTTGGTAGCTCCCTCTGTCCTCCCCTCTTGGTTAATGTTAGTTCAGTCCTAGCTAAGCATTCCCTGTTTCTTCCATGTTCCCTCAGTCAGTGTTAGTATTTCCCAGAGGCAGGGCTTAAAGCAGAGTTCCAGTGAACATAAAAAAAAAATAAAAATCCGCAGCTACAAAACTGTAGCTGCTGACTTTTAAAAAATGGACCCTCACCTGTCCCTCGATCCCGCGGTGCCCCCCGCAGCCCATTTCACCAGTCTACTCTTTTTTGCTCCGTGTGGACGTGAGTTTCTTTTGGCCATTTGACATTTTGCAGGCTGTGTATCTATTTTATGCACCTATTATGAATACTGTAAGTGATCTTTGCTGTATACAGTTGGTCATGTTATTATATCCTTTATAACTTTGCATTTTCATTGCTGTGACCTAAATAGTTTTATAGAAAAAAATAACAGTCTGGACCAAAAAAGGGGGAAAAAACTCAACTGCAAAATGACATAAAGTAAACTATCCTAAGTATACCCTGCAACAACAACAACAACAAAAAGCTGAACTTTTTCCCAAGCAGCTAAGTAAGTGATATTGAGAGTCTTCTTGTTCTGTTTCAAACGATAATTTTGACATACCTCCATAGACCCAGTGTATGTGGCCAGTATGGCCACCTGCTGACTGCTCTTGATCCACAGGCAGTTTAACTCTTCAATAAGACACAGAGGTTGAAATGAACACAATTTTACTTCAGCTAACTGAAGAAGACAGACATATTCTTAAAGCGGAGCTCCACCCAAAAGGGGAAGTTCCGCTTTAAAGACTGGTCCCCCGCTCCCTGTTAAGGATTGGCACCTTTGGGGAGCAGAGCGGAGCGGGTACTTGAAATTGAAACTACCGCTGCAATCGCCTAGGCCAGTGGTTGGCAAGCCGCGGCTCGCGAGCCACATGCGGCTCTTTACAAACTTCAATGCGGCTCTTCTGTGTGTCGGGCGCCCGCTCCCCTCCCTCCTCTCGGGCGGCCGCCCCCTCCCTCCTCTCCCTCCCCTCCCTCCTCTCGGGCGGCCGCCCCTCTCGCTCCTCTCGGGCGGGACCAAAAGTCAGAACTCTGCAGCTGTCAGGATGTAGGCGGGGCAGCCAGGATGTAGGCGGGGCAGCGTGACGAATTCCTCTCCTCTCACAGTCCGCCCTGAAGACCAGAACGGCGCGGGAACACGGCGAGAGGAACGCGTGGAGCAAAGGTAAGTGAATTGACACAGGGGGGACTTACTATATGGGGGATGAATTACTATAGGGGGAATGAATTACTATAGGGGGGATGAATTACTATAGGGGGGATGAATTACTATGGGGGATGAATTACTATATGGGGGATGAATTACTATGGGGGATGAATTACTATGGGGGATAAATTACTATATGGGGGATGAATTACTATATGGGGGATGAATTACTATGGGGAATGAATTACTATATGGGGGATGAATTACTATATGGGGGATGAATTACTATGGGGGATGAATTACTATGGGGGATGAATTACTATATGGGGGCTGAATTACTATGGGGGATGAATTACTATATGGGGGATGAATTACTATGGGGGATGAATTACTATAGGGGGGATGAATTACTATATGGGGGATCAATTACTATATGGGGAATGAATTAATATGGGGAATGAATTACTATATGGGGGATGAATTACTATATGGGGGATGAATTACTATGGGGGATGAATTACTATGGGGGATGAATTACTATGGGGGATGAATTACTATATGGGGGATGAATTACTATATGGGGGATGAATTACTATGGGGGATGAATTACTATGGGGGATGAATTACTATAGGGGGGATGAATTACTATGGGGGATGAATTACTATGGGGGGTGAATTACTATATGGGGGATGAATTACTATGGGGGATGAATTACTATGGGGGATGAATTACTATATGGGGGATGAATTACTATGGGGGATGAATTACTATATGGGGGATGAATTACTATGGGGGATGAATTACTATATGGGGGATGAATTACTATGGGGGATGAATTACTATGGGGGATGAATTACTATATGGGAGATGTATTTTCAGTTTTAAAAATATGGCTCTCAAAATAAATTTCAATCGTGGTTTTGGCGAGATTTGGCTCAGTTGAAAAAAAAGGTTGCCCACCACTGGCCTAGGCGATCAGAAGTGGAAGTTGTCCTTTCCCCTCCCTCCCCGTAGTCTTCTGGGACATGTGCAGAAATCCTACTTTTTTTTCTAACAATTTTCAAACCATGTTTGGCCACCAAAAAAAGGTCCCGTGTGGAGATGTGCTGTTCTGTCCCAGTTTTGGTGATGATTGGGCACCTGGGCTGTAGAAGTTGATCACCAGGCCCTAGTCTCGGTTAAGGAGTATATTTATATTTGCACAAGCTTTAACCACTTTCAGGCCACATGTCCGCAGTACACTGCGGATGGGCGGCAGCTACAGGACCGGCGATGTACCCGTACATCGCTGGTCTTTTGCCAACACAGGGGGAGCAACTCTCACCCCCACATCCGCTGTGTCCACTGGACACAGTGGAATGAGAATCCCAGTAATCGCATAGTTGCCAACTGCCATGGATTGCCCGGTACGGTCCCAGATTTTAAAGCCCTGTCACAGTCGGTTTTCGTCCCGGACTGTGTCCCTAAAATAAGTATTCCTGGATAGTATGTCCCCTGTGCCGGGCGGCCGGTGGCACAATTCTTCTGTTTCTGAACAGAGAGACATGACTGCAGTCTCTGTCCATCCCTTGCGCCGTGTACACAGCCTTTAACCATCCCTTGTGCCACGTACACAGTCTCTGACCATCTCTTGTGCCATGTCTGCAATCTCCGACCATCTCTTGTGCCATGTATGCAGTCTCTGACCATCTCTTGTGCCATGTATGCAGTCTCTGACCATCTCTTGTGCCATGTATGCAGTCTCTGACCATCTCTTGTGCTATGTATGCAGTCTCTGACCATCTCTTGTGCCATGTCTGCAATCTCTGACCATCTCTTGTGCCACGTACACAGTCTCTGACCAACTCTTGTGCAATGTATGCAGTCTCTGACCATCTCTTGTGCAATGTATGCAGTCTCTGACCATCTCTTGTGCCAGGAATGCAGTCTCTGACCATCTCCTGTACTACACCTGCAGTCTCTGACCATCCCATGTATGCAGTCTCTGACCATTTCCTTTACTATGCCTGCAGTCTCTGACCAACTCCTGTGCTATGCCTATGATCTCAAACCCTGTCCTGTTCTACGCCTGAAGTCTCTAACCCTCCCCTGTGCTAACTGAAGTACCCACTAGCAACTGATCAGTGGGAGGTAATGATGTGCTGTAACCTCTAGCAACCAATCACTGTGTGGACCAGTTCTTTATGTTTACGTTATTATGTTTTTTTTTTTTAGATAAGTCTATGTGTGTGTTTATTTGTTTTTTGGGATTTTGAGGCAGAGATCAAAATTGCATGGGGGATCCCAAGAAAATCTCAGACTCTATTTAACCACAATCCCTTAAAGCCACGCCCAATATTTAGCATAATGTAATAGTAATGAATACACTCTTACCAACTGTTTATCTATAGAGCTAATCTTCAGTGAATGTGCAGTCCTTTAGGAGATACACTATATTGCCAAAAGTATTGGGCCCGCCCCCCAAATCATGTGATTCAGGTGTTCCAACCCCCTCCATGAACACAGGTGTATAAAATCAAGCCCCTAGGCATGCAGACTGCTTCTACAAACATTGGTGAAAGAATGGGTCGCTCTCAGGAGCTCAGTGACTCCAAGCGTGGTCCCGTGATAGGTGGTCACCTGGGCAATAAGTCCATCCGTGACATTTCCTGGCTACTAAATATTCCACGCTCAACTGTTAGTGGGATTATAACAAAGTGGAAGCAACTGGGAACAACAGCAACTCAGCCACCAAGTGGTAGGCCACGTCACATGACAGAGCGGGGTCAGCGCATGCTGAAGCGCACAGTGCGCAGAAGTCACCAACTGTCTGCAGAGTCAATAGCTAAAGACCTCCAAACTTGGTGTGGCCTTCAGATGAGCCCAACAACAGTGTGTAGAGAGCTTCATGGAATGGGTTTCCATGGCCGAGCAGCTGCATCCAAGCCTTCCATCACCAAGTGCAATGTAAAGCGTTGGATGCCGTGGTGTAAAACACACCACCACTGGACTCTAAAGCACTGATGACCTGTTCTCTGGAGTGAAAAATCACGCTTCTCTGTCTAGCAATCCAATGGACATGTCTGGGTTTGGTGGTTGCCAGGAGAACGGTACTTGCCTGACTGCATTGTGTAAAGTGTAAAGTTTGGTGGAGGGGGGATTATGGTGTGTATGTTTTTTTTCAGGTGTTGGGCTTGGACTCTTAGTTCCAGTGAAAGGAACTCTTAAGGCGTCAGCATACCAAGAGATTTTGGACAATTTCATGCTCCCAACTTTGTGTGAAGAGTTTGGGGATGGCTCCTTCCTGTTCCAACATGACTGCGCACCAGTGCACAAAGCAAGATCCATAAAGACATGGATGAGCGAGTTTGGGGTGGAGGAACTTGACTGGCCTGCACAGAGACTTGACCTCAACCCAATAGAAAACCTTTGGGATTAATTAGAGCGGAGACTGTGAGCCAGGCCTCCTCCCCCGACATTAGTGCCTGACCTGACAAATGTGCTTCTGGAAGAATGGTCAAACCTTCCCATAGACACCCTCCTAAACCTGTGGACAGCCTTCCCAGAAAAGTTGAAGCTGTTATATCTACAAAGCATGGGCCAATTCAATATTGAACCCTACGGACTAAGACTGGGATGCCATTAAGGTTCATGTGCGTGGAAAGGCAGATATCCCAATACTTAGGCAATATAGTGTATGTTAAAAACTCTCTTACCTGTTCCTTGAAAAGAATGCAGTTGCCCATCTACCCCATAAAGGGCAGGTAAGTTCCCCCTAAACTACAACATACTTACAATGTCTATCTCCAATACCTCTTGGGAAGCAGAGGTGCAGAAGATCTAGTTACTCATTAACACCAAACTATTTCATAACTATTTTTATGGGCCATTGGGCACATGGGCATATTGACTTGTTTTACCATAGAAGGAGCTCCATACTTTAAATATATTTTGCTGGGGGAAAAAGCCTAGGCATTTTGTATGTGAAGATGATTTCTAGAAAGTGTTTTTTTTTTTTAATTTTAATTTTTTTAATAAGTAAAAAAAGAATTAAAAATGGCCAAGCTCAACGAATGTTTCTCTGAATTAAATCATGTGAACTTCCAGGGGTGTATTATAATAATTTCCTTACTTCCTATATTCATTTTAGCACCTTCCTGCCAACAATCTATAGATTAAATTTCCTATCACAATGTCCTGCTCTGAAGTAATATTAATCTATCTTCCTTTTTGAACTAGGAGCCAACAGCAATGCAGGCACCTATTTCTGAGACCTGACTAAGTATCAGGATGCAAAAGAACTTAAAGGATGCCTGTGCTCAAATCTAAATTGCTTACATATATAACATATGATGTTCTAGTGAGTTGGGACCACATGTTAACACACAAAATAATTGCTTTCTGTACATCAATATATAACTTTACATACTGATATTAAACTTTAATTAAAACCAGGCATTCTTGGTTTGCATATATTGCAATGCACTCTTCGGCTGACCAATTGCATGATCCCTGTCTGGCCAGTCCCTACTAGCAAAATGTCAAATACCTACTAGCTTACCATTAGAAACCATTATTAATTCGCATTCATGTGCACACTTTGTGTCAGGAATTGACTCAGCACTGGTGGTGGGACTCACCTGCTGTGTGGGCTGCAGTACCAGGGCTGACCAGCGGGTGCTCTCAGCAGCCAGAAGCTCACTCCTGCAGTCAGCCAACACCTGAAGCTGATTGCAGGAGGTGTATTTAAGGAATGACCAGGCCTGCGATCAGAGCCTTGGTGTATGTTTCCCATGAGCCCCTGTACCTGGTATCCTGTGTTCCTGCCTCGTTGCTGACCCTGCTTTGATCCTGACCTCTGCTGACCGTCTCCTGTTGAACCCCTGGCTTGCCTGACCATCCTTCTGCCTGATCCTCGGTACCGCGCTGCTCGCTACCTGCTGAACCTGGCTTGTGACCCCGACCATTCTCTGCTTGCTCCTCCTGTACCACGCTGCCCGCACGATACCGACCTGGCCTGTCTGACTACGCTTACTTCACCCGACAATCCATCCATCCCGCACGGATCACCTTTAGTAAGTCTGCCTGCCTCTTCCCATCAGACTCTGTTCCTGTACTCCCCTGCCAGTACTCTCTACCACAGCCAGACGCACTCAGGGGTCGCAACCTGGTTCCAGTCTGCACCAAGTCCATCCCCACCATCGGGGGCCCTGGTGAATAGCAGGCTGGGACTTAGACCCCGCGCCCTGAGGAAATCCGTGCTGTGGGCTGCTAGAGACACTGCCAGGCGGCACCTGACAGTAGCTTATGGCCTGCCTGACCATTCCACCTCTCCAGCCTGACTACGCCTGTGTTCCTGAAGCCTGCTACTTCCCTGTGTCAGTCCACACATTTCTGGTCATACGCGGATCCCTAACAGTTTGACAGCCAATTATAGTGATCACATGAATTTGTTTACAATGCAAACACACCCACAGAGCATGGCACATTGACAGCTGGTTGAGGTTGCAAAAATGAAAGTTAGAACAAAAAAAAAAAACATTTCTAAACATTTAAAGTGGTTGTGAACCCTTACATATACGCTGCGAAGTAACTGGCTTCAGGTGATACACAGAGATGAACCAAACCCTCCTCCCTCACTGACTTCTGAGATGGAAGGGCTCTTCTAACTCTCTTCCTGGCTGTGGAGGGAATGCTGCCACATTTGGCTGCCGCTCATCACTCCATTTACAATTTTACAAATTTACTATTTTTTTCTTTCAATTTTTTTCATTTTCTCCATTTTCTGAAAACGAAGATCGATTTATCGGATTTTTAGATTCCCTAGATTGAGTTCTCTGATTGATTTGTTCTCTGGGAGTGACTGCTCCCTGTTTCACATTCTGCCCCAGCTTGCTGTTGACTCACCTTCAAATATTCCTCGGACAGCTGGACCTCCTTCCTTGCCCTGCATGGGTCCTCTTTCCTTGCCCTGCATGGTTCCTCTTTCCTTGCCCTGCATGGGTCCTCTTTCCTTGCCCTGCATGGGTCCTCTTTCCTTGCCCTGCATGGGTCCTCTTTCCTTGCCCTGCATGGGTCCTCTTTCCTTGCCCTGCATGGGACCTCTTTCCTTGCCCTGCATGGGTCCTCTTTCCTTGCCCTGCATGGGACCTCTTTCCTTGCCCTGCATGGGTCCTCTTTCCTTGCCCTGCATGGGTCCTCTTTCCTTGCCCTGCATGGGTCCTCTTTCCTTGCCCTGCATGGGTCCTCTTTCCTTGCCCTGCATGGGACCTTTTTCCTTGCCCTGCATGGGTCCTATTTCCTTGCCCTGCATGGGTCCTCTTTCCTTGCCCTGCATGGGACCTCTTTCCTTGCCCTGCATGGGTCCTCTTTCCTTGCCCTGCATGGGACCTCCTTCCTTGCCATGCATGGGACCTCTTTCCTTGCCCTGCATGGGTCCTCTTTCCTTGCCCTGCATGGGTCCTCTTTCCTTGCCCTGCATGGGTCCTCTTTCCTTGCCCTGCATGGGACCTCTTTCCTTGCCCTGCATGGGACCTCCTTCCTTGCCATGCATGGGACCTCTTTCCTTGCCCTGCATGGGTCCTCTTTATTTGCCCTGCATGGGTCCTCTTTCCTTGCCCTGCATGGGACCTCCTTCCTTGCCATGCATGGAACCTCTTTCCTTGCCCTGCATGGGACCTCTTTCCTTGCCCTGAATTGCACCTATTTCCTAAAACTGCACTGTCAACAATTGGACTTTTTTCTACTGTACCCGGATCTCTAAGTCATGCTGTTCAGGTACACTGCACTGCAACTCCTGCAACTAAAACAGAACTATTTCTTGGCTAAAGGCGCATATGATCTTTGCCGTAATACCGGGACTTTACAAAGAGATACATGCATGGTGGCAATGGATGCCGTCTCCTCCCTTCAACTACCTGTGCTTTCTTGATCCCTGCTTATCAGCGTACAATGACTCCACTCTGATTCCCATGGATCCTCCAAGGAAGGCTGGAAGACTCGCAATGCTAACAACAAGGCACTACTTCTTTCAGACTTTATTGGAGTTGATAAGTTGGACTTTCTGTGTTTAACTGAAACGTGGCATAAATGAAATTATGGCATCTATTGTAGCCTCCTTAGCGGTCTGGTTATGTCCATATTTCTGTGCTCAAAGCGTACATTTTTTTGCATGGAAATATGTCGTTTTTTATTGTAGGCTGTAATTTTTAGGAATAACTCACTGAAATCTGTCCGAACAAGAGTCTAGTAAACATCCCGGGTATGATAAAATTTGAAACACGAAATCATAAATTATAAATTAATAAATAATCATAAATAATAATAATACAATAATTATAAATTTAATTCAATAATATAATCAAACCAAAAACACTGAATTTTGAAATAGAGCGCCAAGTTCGCACATCGCTGAGCAAAGTCGCAGAATCGTTTTCAGTGTCTGATGATGAATTTCCCCCACGAATCATTATCACTCAATTCTGCAAGTGGTTCTGATTTACTATCGCTGTTCTCTAGCCGGTCTAAAACCGATTTTGACCTAAAGGGACGCTTTTTGGACGCCATGGACGTTTCTCAGTTTCCAGGCAGAAAGAACAGTAAAAATGCAGGCAGGACGCCGGACAAAGCACTCGGGACAAAATGTATGTGAAATGGTTTGATACAGGAATGTTATACTATGTGATTTTAGTGTATTTAGTGAATGTCACTTTTTAAAATTTTTAAAATTCCACCCCGTACATTTCGTCACAGGGAACGGAACCCAGATGACAGATTCTGGCATCGGCCGGAGAAGATGGCCAGGAATGCTGCAGGGGGGACATCGCGGGAGCGCAGGACAAGGTAACTGAGAAGAGATCCCAGAGCAGCGCCGCAGTGTATTCCCGAGTGTAGCTCGGGGTTACCGCGTGTGGTGCTGAAACTTTACCCCGAGTTACACTCGGGAATACCTCCAGGGGGGGTTAACCCTCACCTCCCCTCCCCCTTAACCTCGACTCCTCAAATTCTGGTCTTCTGTGTGTCCCTCCTACTTACCTACACTCCATGGGAGACAGATCCTTCTCCCGCTTTGCCCCCAAATTCTGGAATTCACTTCCAAGGAACATCAGAGAGTCATCTTCTCTAAGCTCATTCAAATCTAATCTAAACATTTTTTTTAGACAATCTTTCATATCTGTCCCTTTTTATCCTGTCTATTTCTTGTGTTTTCTTTGTAAAGTGCTTTGAGAAGCTATCTTTAAAGGTGCTATATAAAATAAAGTTAAATATTTTTTGTATTATTATTATTCTTACATAAGTTGTACCTGTTTATCTGCTGTATTTCTTCTCTAATCCATTCAACGTGCTGAAATTGTAAAGCTTGTCTGAGAGTTTAAGGAAAAGGGGGTGGAAATCTGAAGTTACTCTCAGTGAGGAGAGCTCTGAGAGCTGATTGAAGGGAGGAGACACCCTCCACCCCCACACACACACCTTCACGCAGGAACAGAGCTGAGGCTGTCAATCTGCTGGAGGTCCTCCCCCCCCCCCCTTTCACATTTTTTCTCTTGGTATTAGGAAGACTCCTCAGAAGTGACTCATGCTGATAGCAGAGGGAGGAGGCTGCAAACAGAAATGACATTTCATGCTCTTGATAGAGACAAGTACACACTATAGAGGGATATGCTTTGTTCATATCTCATGTCTGAGGTTTACAACCATTTTATGTGTAAATTGTGTTTTTAAACAGTTTGTCCTTTTACAAACTAACATTATAAAAGCCAGGACATTTGTTAAACAGTATACCAAATAGAAATCCTTTTATTTCCTTAAAATAAAGTAATTATTTAACCACTTCAAGTCCGGGCACTTTTACCCCCTTCCTGTCCAGGCCAATTTTCAGCTGTTGCACTTTGAATGACAATTGCGTGGTCATGCAACTCTGTACCCATATGAATTTTTTAGCATTTTTTTGAGACAGATAAAACTTTATTTTGGTGGTATTTATTCACCACTGGGGTTTTTATTTTTTTGCTATATAAATAAAAAAGTCCAAATACTTTGAAACAAATGTGTTGTTTTTATAAAATTTTGCAAATAAATAATCTTTCTTCATAAATCTTGGCCAAAATGTATTCAGCTATCTTTTTAGTAAAAAAAAACAAAAAAAAAACAAAACAAATTAGTCTATAACCAAAAATTATAATTTTTCAAAAAGATTTTTGACATTTTTATTTTTATATTATTTATATTTTTTTTTAACATACTGTCACTTTAGCAGTAACTAACTTGTGGGAGGTGATGATTTGTTTTTCACACTGATTGATTTTACACCCACAAAGGCTGTAAAAACAATCATTTCTCCTTCTCTCTGGCTGCATTCTTGCAGCCATTGAGAAATACTGTATGAGCTGTGATTGGTCACAGCTTGTCACATGCTACAAGGCTGTTGTGAATAGCCCTGTACCATGTGACCTCTGTGATCATTCACAGATTTCACACGTAGTAAGCAATGATGTCAGAAGTGGCATCTTGCTTACTACTATTCATGTGATCACTGATTGGCCAATCAGTGATCACATGATCGGGACCTCGTACAGAGGTCCCGTCTGACACTCGGTGTTATATAAATAAAAAAGTCCAAATATTTTGAAAAAAAAGTGTTCTTTTAAAATTTTGCAAATAAATAATCTTTCTTCATAAATCTTGGCCAAAATGTATTCAGCTATCTTTTTAGTAAAAAAAAAAACAAAAAAAATTAGTTTATAACCAAAAATTATAATTTTTCAAAAAGATTTGACATTTTTATTTTTAGATTATTATTTATGTTTTTTTTTTTACATACTGTCACTTTAGCAGTACAGTGTCACCACAGTGACACTGTACTACTTGTGGTGGGTGATGAAGATTTTTTTTTTTTCACACTGATTGCTTTTACACGCATAAAGGCTGTAAAAACAATCATTTCTCCTTCTCTCTGGCTGCATTCTTGCAGCCATTGAGAAATACTGTATGAGCTGTGATTGGTCAGAGCTTGTCACATGCTACAAGGCTGTTGTGAATAGCCCTGTACCATGTGACCTCTGTGATCATTCACAGATTTCACACGTAGTAAGCAATGATGTCAGAAGTGGCATCTTGCTTACTACTCTTCATGTGATCACTGATTGTCCAATCAGTGATCACATGATCGGGACCTCGTACAGAGGTCCCGTCTGACGATCGGTGTTATATAAATAAAAAAGTCCAAATATTTTGAAAAAAAAGTGTTGTTCTTTTAAAATTTAGCAAATAAATAATCTTTCTTCATAAATCTTGGCCAAAATGTATTCAGCTATCTTTTTAGTAAAAAAAAACAAATTAGTTTATAACCAAAAATTATAATTTTTCAAAAAGATTTTTGACATTTTTTTTAATGTTTTTTTTTTTTTACATACTGTCACTTTAGCAGTACAGTGTCACTATGGTGACACTGTACTACTTGTGGGGGGTGATGAAGATTTTTTTTTTTTCACACTGATTGCTTTTACACGCATAAAGGCTGTAAAAACAATCATTTCTCCTTCTCTCTGGCTGCATTCTTGCAGCCATTGAGAAATACTGTGTGAGCTGTGATTGGTCACAGCTTGTCACATGGTACAAGTCTGTTATGAATAGCCCTGTACCATGTGACCTCTGTGATCATTCACAGATTTCACAAGTAGTAAGCAATGATGTCAGAAGTGGCATCTTGCTTACTACTATTCATGTGATCAGGACCTCACACAGAGGTCTCGTACAGCGATCGGGGTTCCGCTGTGTCCTCCGGATACAGCGGGCACCGGATCACAGTGCCGCGCGCTCCCAGGCAGCATGCACAGGCAGAGAAGCGGGAGGACGTTTATAAACGACCACACGCTCCTGCACTGCTCTCGTCTGGCCGTTTATATACATGGTCCGGACGGGAAGTGGTTAATAAATTTGAAAATTATATTTAAAGAAATAAAATTGTTTACAATATTATAAATGAGTTATTATTATTATTAGACAGTATTTATAAAGCGCCAACAGTTCGCTCAGCGCTGTACATTGTAAAGGGAGACAGAACATGCGACAGTACAATACCAATACAATGTGATACACGAGGGGATCGAGGGCCCTGCTCCTTGGAGCTTACAATCTAGGAGATTAACCAAAGCATAGTGATGTTGATAAATTCGGTCTGATATCTAGGTTTTAACCTCTTGCCGTCCGCCTGCTGTTTATAAACGGCAGGGCGGTGGCAGTCCAAGGTCGGGTTGCCGTTCCTAAACGGCACCCGCCTTTTCTAGCTGTGCGCGCTCCCTAGGAGCGCGCACCACCGCGATTCGGTGTCCGCTGTGTCCTCCGGACACAGTGAAACACCGATCGTCGGACGGGACCTCTGTACGAGGTCCCGGTCATGTGATCACTGATTGACGAATCAGTGATCACATGCAAAGTAGTAAGCAAGATGTCACTTGTGACATCATTGCTTACTACGTGTGAAATCTGTGAATGATCACAGAGGTCACATGGTACAAGGCTATTCACAACAGCCTTGTACCATGTGACAAGCTGTGACCAATCACAGCTCACTCAGTAGTTATCAATGACTGCAAGAATGCAGACAGAGAGAAAGAGAAATGATTGCTTTTACATCCTATATGGGTGTAAAAGCAATCAGTGTAAAAAAAAAAAAAAAAAATCTTCATCACCCCCCACAAGTAGTACAGTGTCACCATGGTGACACTGTACTGCTAGGGTGACAGTATGTAAAAATAAAAAATAAAAATAAAAAATAATATAAAAAAAAATAAAATAAAAATGTAAAAAAAAATGTTTAAAAATTATAATGTTTGGTTATAAACTAATTTGGATTTTTTTTTTTTACTAAAAAAATAACGGAATAAATTTTGGCCAAGATTTAGGATGAAATATTATTTATTTGCAAAATTTTATTAAAAAAAAACACTTTTTTTCAAAATTTTTGGACTTTTTCATTTACATAGTAAAAAAAATAAAAATCCCAGCGGTGAATAAATACCACCAAAATAAAGCTTTATCTGTCTCAAAAAAATGGTAAAAAATTCATATGGGTACAGTATTGCATGACCGCGCAATTGTCATTCAAAGTGTGATAGCGCTGAAAGCTGAAAATTGCCCTGGACAGGAAGGGGGTAAAAGTGTCCGGACAGGAAGTGGTTAATGACCTCTGCTCACAACGGGATAAACCAATGATAAAAAAAATGTAATTTATTTTTTCTACATTTACTCATTCCAATAAAAAAAAATAACAATAGCTCAAGTTTTATGGCTATAACTATTATTTCTTACAAATAATAATAATAATAACAACAAATATTATTATTACCAATATAATATATTATTATAATAATAATTATTTTTTATTACTATTCAAATTCTAACAATATCTATTATTTATGATTACCTTGGATCTTCAACCCCTTCCCCTTGTTACAGCTGAACAAACTTTTGTATATCCAGCACTTTTTTCCAATCTGTCCTCCCCATTCCTGATACTGTACATTGACAGGGCAATATTAATAAGTTATATATACATCATGGTAACTAATCTCACTCATCTGTCTTGTGTATATTGTGCATACTAGACAAATTTTCATATCTGAAAAAAACACATCTAATATTCAGGATAACAAGTGTTTAAATTTGGTTTCATTTCAGAATGTTGGCTAATAAATTGATTTTTTTTTCCTGTTAGACATTTATTTAAACTGCAGCTATTTATCTCAATTGAATGAACATTTATTTTCCTCAAGATTGGATTTAAGACTGAGTTAACTTTGTCCCAGGCTTCTGCAGCCAGCAGCGGTAATAACATGCAGAGTTGCATGCTTCTTACTTTCAAAGAAAGTTTGGTTCAATACAATATATTACATTTTTATGTGTCTGTCTTACAAATTGGTATTCCAAATTGTGTCAGAGCAGGAAACGCATTATACAGCGGTGTACTGTTAGGCTCAAAATCAATGGTGGAACATGAATTTTGAATAGCATATGGGCTCGGTAAACAAAGAAGAATGAATTATTTTGCTCCATTTTGTTGGAAAATGTAAATGAAAAAAAAAAAAAACACATGTAGCAGAAAACTGGATCCTAAGAGAATATCAGCATTGCTAAAAAAAAACGTGTTCTGTAAAATGCAACCACAAAAAAAAAAAAAAAAAAATACACTGTTTAATCAAATTGTTTTGAAGGTGAAATGTGATAAATGTTGGACTTACGCGGCATGATGAAAATTGTTCTCATGTTTAAATAAATGATAAAAAAAATTAACTAGAAAAATGACAACGATCTATTTATAAAATACATAAAAATACATTGCAAATGTTAAGTTGCAATACTCAGCTTGGAAAAGTAAATTTTGAACCCAACTCTCCCAACATTCTAATCTTCCCTCTTGGTCCTTTAAAGTGAATAGAGATATTTCCCCTTGGTGTTCTGGTAACAGCCAGGGGTGTATTTACCACAAGGCAAACAAGGCATTTGCCTAAGGTGGCATTTTTTAGGGGGGGCAGCACTGCACCTTGGAAGAAGGGACCGAAGAAAGGACACACGCGGCATGGGGACCTAGTGGGTTCCAAGAGAGGCTGTGGGTTTCATGACGGTGTATGCACAGCCCGACTCTCGTTCCTTGGGATTTCCAGAGCTGTGAAGTTGAGTGTCTTTCTCTCTCTAGCCATGGGGTATGGTGGCCACTGTATGGGGGGCAGTGGTAGTGGAAGGCTCTCTGGGGTGGGGGGAAGGGGTGTTCTTGGTCAATGTCAGGCTCTCTCTGCGGGGGGGGGCGCCAACTTTTTGTGTTGCCTAGGGCAGCACAAAACCTAGATACACCACCGGTAACAGCGGTAGGTGAAGAGGAAGGGAAAATCCACAACACATGCAAATATATTTTTTCTCTAACTTCCCTGGCGGTATGATTATATCAGGAATTTTGTACCAAAATAATACTTTTTTTGCATGGAAATATGTATTTTTTTTATTGTAGGCCTGTAATATTTAGGAATAACTCACTGAAATCTGTCCGAACAAGAGTCTAGTAAACATCCCGGGTATGATAAAACTTGAAACACGAAATCATAAATTATAATTTAATAAATACTCATAAAAAATAATAATATAATAATAATAAATTTAATTCAATAATATAATCAAACCAAAAACACTGAAATGTGAAATAGAGCGCCAAGTTCGCACATCGCTGAGCAAAGTCGCAGAATCGTTTTCAGTGTCTGATGAGGAATTTCCCCCACGAATCATTATCACTCAATTCTGCAAGTGGTTCTGATTTACTATCGCTGTTCTCTAGCCGGTCTAAAACCTCTTTTGACCTAAAGGGACGCTTTTTGGACGCCATGGACGTTTCTCAGTTTCCAGGCAGAAAGAACAGTAAAAATGCAGGCAGGGCGCCGGACAAAGCACTCGGGACAAAATGTATGTGAAATGGTTTGATACAGGAATGTTTTGCTATGAAATAATCGTTTTAAAAAAAATGTCATTTTTTTAAAATTTTCAAATTTGCCGCCGGTTCCGGCGCCTGTACGTCCCGACGTCACAGGGACCGGAACACGGAAGCCAGATGCCGGCATCAGCCGGAGGAGATGGCCGAGGACGCTGCAGGAGGGACATCGCAGGAGCGAAGGACAAGGTAAGCACTGCAGGGACTCCCTATGCAACGTTGCATGGTAAGCCCGAGTGTAGCTCGGGGTTACCGCTTTTGGTACTGAAACTCTACCCCGAGCTACACTCAGGAATACCGCCAGGGGGGATAAGGAGAATGGGGAAAGTCTAGCAATTCTATCAACTTTACATTTCTGTTTGTGTCTCCATTGAACATTTTCACTCACTTCCTGTCTGGCAAAACTGTTGTCACCATGACAGGAAGTGAGGGTAAATCTACCTAACAGGGTAATACATAGCAGTACAAATCTGATGCATGTTCTCCCTGTGCCTGCGTGGGTTTCCTCAGGGTACTCAGTTTTCCTCCCACACCCCAAAGACATGCTAGTAGGTTAATTGGCTTTTAACTAAATTGGCCCTATCATGAATGCTGCTGCCATGCTCATGCACCTTACCAACCATTCAGTGTCTACTACCCCTGTGTGCCAATCCCTCCACTGGCTTCCACTCAGTGTGCTCCACCCCTCTCTGCCAATCCCTCCACTGGTTTCCACTCAGTGTCCGCCACCCCTCTCTGCCAATCCCTCCACTGGTCTCCACTCAGTGTCCTTCACCCCTCTCTGCCAATCCCTCCACTGGTTTCCACTCAGTGTCCGCCACCCCTCTCTGCCAATCCCTCCACTGGCCTCCTCTCAATGTCCGCCACCCCTCTCTGCCAATCCCTCCACTGGCTTCCACTCAGTGTCCTCCACCCCTCTCTGCCAATTCGTCCACTGGCTTCCACTCAGTGTCCTCCACCCCTCTCTGCCAATTCCTCCACTGGTTTCCACTCAGTGTCCGCCACCCCTCTTTGCCAATTCGTCCACTGGCTTCCACTCAGTGTCCTCCACCCCTCTCTGCCAATTCCTCCACTGGCTTCCACTCAGTGTCCGCCACCCCTCTTTGCCAATCCCTCCACTGGCTTCCACTCAGTGTCCTCCACCCCTCTCTGCCAATTCCTCCACTGGCTTCCCCTCAGTGTCCTCCACCCCTCTCTGCCAATTCCTCCACTGGCTTCCCCTCAGTGTCCTCCTCCCACCTCTGCCAATCCCTCCACTGGCCTCCACTCACCCAACAAATAAAATTGAAAATACTAACAACTTACAAAGCCATCCTCAACTCTGCCCTCAGCTACATCACCAACCTGGTCTCAAAATATCAACCAAACCGCTCTCTTCGATCCTCCCAAGACCTTCTGCTCTCTAGTTCCCTTGTCACCTCCTCCCATGCTCACCTCCAGGACGTCTCCCGAGCTTCTCCCATCCTATGGAACTCCCTACCCCAATCTGTCCAACTATCTCCTAATCTATCCACCTTTAAATGATCCCTGAAAACCTTTCCCTTTAAAGAAGCCTATCTTTCTTCAAACTAGTAAACCGCCATTTATTTCCTCCATCAGCTCCTCCCCCCCACAGCTGTTACCTTTTGTATCACTCAGCCCTTCCTCCTAGATTGTAAGCTCTAACGAGCCAGGCCCTCTATATCCTCTTGTATCAAATTGTATTGTAACTGTAATGTCTGCCTTCATTTTGTAAAGCGCTGCGCAAACTGTTGGTGCCATATAAATCCTGTATAATAATAATAATAATAGTAGTATGTGTATGTACAAATGTAAGTTAGGGACCTTAGACTGTACGCCCCTCGAGGGTTAGGGACTGATGTGAATGCACAATAAATATATATGTATATATATATATATATATATATATATATATATATATGTGTGTGTGTGTGTAAAGCGCTGTGTAAATTGACAGCGCTATATAATCACCTGAAATAATAATAATAAAAGGGATTCTGAACCTCCACTTTAACCATTTGAATACCGGGCAATTTTCCCTCTTCCTGCCCAGGACATTTTTCAGGTTTCAGCGCTCTCACACTTTGAATGACAATTGCGCGGTCATACAACATTGTATCCAAACTAAAATTTTATCATTTTCTTCACACAACTAGAGCTTTCTTTTGGTGGTATTTAATCACCGCTGGGGTTTTTATTTTTTGCTAAATTAACAAAAAAAGACCAAAAATTTTTAAAAAAATACATGTTTTTCTTTGTTTCTGTTATAAAAGTTTACAAATAAATAATTGTTGTTCATAAATTTAGGCCGAGATGTATTCTGCTACATGTCTTTGGTGAAAATAACCCAAATTAGGTTGTATTTTTTAGTCTGTAGGAAAGTTATAGATTTCACACACTATGGTATAGATCTGAAAATTGATCAATCCTGAAGTACTGACAGCCAATCTAATTTCTTGAGGTCCAAGAATGTCAGAACAGTACAGATATCCCCCAAATGTCAGAACAGTAGAGATATCCCCCAAATGTCAGGACAGTACAGATACCCCCCAAATGTCAGAACGGTACAGATATCCCCCAAATGTCAGAACAGTACAGATATCCCCCAAATGTCAGAACAGTACAGATATCCCCCAAATGTCAGGACAGTACAGATACCCCCCAAATGTCAGAACGGTACAGATATCCCCCAAATGTCAGAACAGTAGAGATATCCCCCAAATGTCATAACAGTACAGATATCCCCCCAAATGTCAGGACAGTACAGATATCCCCCAAATGTCAGAACAGGACAGATATCCCCCAAATGTCATAACAGTACAGATATCCCCCCAAATGTCAGGACAGTACAGATATCCCCCAAATGTCAGGACAGTACAGATATCCCCAAATGACCCCTTTTTGCAGAATAGACAGTCCGACGTACTTCATAAGAGGAATGATGAGTTTTTTGAAGTTGTGTTTTTTTGTCATAATTTTTCGGAAAATGAAAAAATTTAAAAAATTATATTCACTATTTTTTTTTATATACTGTCACCAGTGCAATACAGCGTCATCATATAACTGGCATGGCGGTGAACAGGGACACTGACTGGTGACAGTATGAAAAAAAAAAATATATATATATATTTTTTATTATTTTTAAATTTTTATTACATTTTTTTAAAAAAAATTTTAAGATTTTTTTTTAAGATTTTACTATGAACAAAGTAGTACAATGTTACCATAGTAGAAGTGATCAGTATTTTTTATTTTTTTTTTACACAATTTGCTTATAGCAAAGAATTACTTTGCTATAAGCAAGCATTTACCTGAATGAAATCGATTCATTCAGGTTTTTTTTTTGTGCTTAGCTGTGATTTGGCCACAGCTAATCACATGACATGTGCATGTGATCGCTGTGACCATTCACAGCTAGACACTAGTATACAATGGATGGCAAGAATGAAGCCATCCATTGTATACAACTGTCATGTGACCTGCTGTGATTGGTAACAGCAGGTCACATGGTACCGGCAACGGGGGCCGGTACTCAGATCTGTCATTGGCCGTGTCGGAGGTACACGGCCGGTGACAGATCGCGCCGCTGCGCGGCTCTGCAACCGCGCAAACTGCGCATGTGCGGGAGGACGCCATATGGCTACACCCGGAAAGCTAGAGCATTTTTGCGGCTGCCAAATGGCTATAGGCCGGGCGGCTAATGGTTAATGCTCAACTTCACTGACCAATACCTAGGAGATAGGAGTGGACAGGGCCAACTAAACATTCATCATTTGCTCAGTTGGAGTTGCCCTACAAATTAGCAAAATTACACCTTTGGGAAATGGAGGAAGATGTGATTTACATCATCTGATAGAACTGATGCTTAATGATTGGCTCATCCCAGTCACATGGGGGGCACAGTGTGCTCAGCTTTGTGTAAGCTTCAACTGAAGCAACTTGGAGCTTACATAGATCTGTCTTAATAACTCCTGACAATTTGTTAGCGGGGCCCTGATTCACCACCAGCACTGCTGGCCAAGAGCCCCGCTCACCATTTTCCTGCAATAGGAATGAAATAGGGTGCCCAAACCCATAGTGTGGAGAGGAACTGTTTTTATCTTGGATTCCCTTGCTGCTGACTTTGCTTTGTACCTGGGATTACTTTTTGGCGCTTCTGTTATATTTCTATAACAGAAGCAAATACAGTAGAAATCTGCAATCAGACATTTAACAATTTTCAGCTACTCAGAGAGTATTATAGAACGAGACAACCAAGCAAAAAATATTCTTAGAACAGTAATGTCAGCTTCTAAATTTCACTTAAGAATGTTTTCTCTTTCCAGGTAGCATAGTAACCACTTGCTATCAGTCCAGCAATGAATGTGCCCTCATCCCTTCAATTAGAAAGATTTGGTCTTACCTGCTGTACAGGAATATGTAACACATATGCTAGTCAACATGTGGGTTAGTGCCCTCCGTAGACCGGAGGTCACTTTGGCTTCTGGGCCCCACAATGCAGGGAAAATGTCCCTGTTACGTACCTTGCCAGTGACTCCTGATCTAGCACCATCTATGGAGACAACTCAGGAGTAACCGTGCAGAGCATCTTCATCACCCCCCACAAGTAGTACAGTGTCATCATGGTGACACTGTACTGCTAGGGGGACAGTATGTAAATAAATAAATAATAATATAAAAAAATAAAAAAAAAAATGTTTAAAAATTATAATTTTTGGTTATAAACTAATTTGGGTTATTTTTTTTACTAAAAAGATAACAGAATACATTTTGGCCAAGATTTATGATGAAATATTATTTATTTGCAAAATTTTATAAGAAAAAACTTTTTTTTAAAAATTTTTGGACTTTTTCATTTACATAGCAAAAAAAAAAATAAAAATCCCAGCGGTGAATAAATACCACCAAAATAAAGCTTTATCTGTCTCAAAAAAATTCTAAAAAATTCATATGGGTACAGTGTTGCATGACCGCGCAATTGTCATTCAAAGTGTGATAGCGCTGAAAGCTGAAAATTGGCCTGGACAGGAAGGAGGTGAAAGTATCCGGACTTGAAGTGGTTAAAGCGGAACTTCCCCTTTTGGGTGGAACTCCACTTTAAGCAGGATTGTTGTTTAACATATTCCATACAAACCACTTCACAGGACTCTCTGATAAGACCACACGACGCATTTGAACAATCTTGCGGTAAAGTCCAGCAAAGTAACACAATTCCACATATTGACAAAAGAGTACAACAAAGTCTTCTCAGCACCTTCACTCAGTATTGTACCTTCTCCATAGCAAGACATCCCCCCTACAGATGTTATGGTGAACAGTCCAACTCCATAGACCTTTTGAGGGGTCCCACTAAGGGGATATCATAGTTTTTCCACTGACTACATCCTCCTGTTTGTAGCTTCCCACCCTGACAGCGCCAGGCAACTGTCTGCCTCCTGTATTTAAAGCTCCCTGCAAATTATTATTATTATTATTATTATTATTACATTGAGTTTATATAGCGCCAACGGATTTGCTCAGCGCTGTACAATAGAGGGGGGGGACAATACATGAAACAGTACAGCAACTACAAACAGCACACGAGGGGTTAGAGGGCCCTACTCTTTTGAGCTTACAATCTAGGAGGGAGGGGGTAGTGGTACAGGAGGAAATGGCTGTGGGGGATGGAGTGGTAGGAGGAATGAAGGAAAACGGCTGTTAGGTGAGGGTGGGGTAGGCTTCCCTGAAGAGGTGGGTTTTCAGGGAGCGCCTGAAGGTGAGGAGGGAAGGTGACAGTCTGATGGATTGGGGTAGTGAGTTCCAGAGGATGGGGGAGGACCTGGAGAAGTCTTGCAGTCGTGCATGGGAGGAGGAGACCAGGGAGCAAGATAGAAGGAGGTCCTGTGAAGAGCGTAGGGTACGGGTGGGGTGGTACTTGGGAATCAGGTTGGTGAGGTAGGTAGGGGCAGTGTTGTGAATGGCTTTGTAGGTCAGAGTGAGCAGTTTGAATTTAATGCGTTGGGCAATGGGGAGCCAGTGGAGGGAGAGGCAGAGGGGGGTGGCAGAGGTGGAGCTGCTGGTGAGGTGGATGAGTCTGGCCGCTGAGTTCAGGATGGTCTGAAGCGGGGAGAGCCTGCACTGTGGTAGGCTGGTGAGGAGGGAGTTGCAGTAGTCGAGGCGTGAGATAATCAGGGAGTGTACGAGTAGTTTAGTGGTGTCTGGGGTAAGGAAGATGCGTATTTTGGCGATATTGCAAAGGTGGAGCCTGCATGTGTTTGTAAGTGATTTGACATGAGGTTGAAAGGAAAGGTTTGAGTCCAGAATGACTCCAAGGACTTTGGCTTGCGGGGCGGGATTGATGGTGGTGTTGTTGGTAGTGATGGATAGGATGGGGGGGGGCGCGGGCTGGGGGGAAGACGAGAAGCTTGGTTTTGGAGAGGTTAAGCTTGAGGAAATGGAGCGACATCCAGTCTGAGATGTCGTTTAGGAGGTGAGTGATGCGGGCGGAGAATGTGGGGGTGAGGAGAGGGGTGGAGAGGTAAATTTGAGTGTCATCAGCGTAGAGGTGGTAGTTGAAGCCGTGGGAGTGTATGAGTTTGCCAAGGGAGGAGGTGTAGATGGAGAAGAGAAGGGGTCCAAGGACGGAGCCCTGGGGGACCCCAACAGAGAGGGGGAGGGAAGGGGAGGTGGCACCGTTGTAGGAAACGCTGAAGGAGCGCCGGGATAGGTAAGAGGAGAACCAGGAGAGAGCGGTATCTCTGATGCCAAGGGAGAGTAGTTTATTAAGGAGGAGGGGGTGGTCAACTGTGTCGAAGGCCGCGGAGAGGTCCAGGAGAGGGAGGACAGATTAGGTAGATAGTCACACCCACAGCAAGATGTGCACCAGAACAACATAATATTAACTATTTATGAGAGAACTGAATTGTTTCTCAATAAATCTGGCCAGCAAGGATGAGTAAAATGACGTCAGCAAAATTTTTGATTTTGCTATTGGCAAAATTTAGCAAAAATGAAACCTCTCAGTCCAACTAATTTGGACTGCTCGTGTGAAATTTGCATGAAAACAGAAAGTATTCTATTCTTTGCTGCTATTTAGATTTTTGATTTGAGTGGGTCAGGTGTTGTATTTAGGGAAGCCTAGTTTATTTTTAATGTAGTTTTCTTTTTACTAGTGACAATAAATAAAATATAGCGCAGTTGTGCTTAGGAATAAATATTCATGCAACTTTGATAAGTATACATCAGGAAGCCACTTTCTGATGAGGATCCATTGATCGAAACCGGTCAAGGTTTGAAGATGCAACTTCTGCTGACGTCATTTCCGCCCTTTGGTACGCATGCTGGAACACTGCTGCCATCTTAGTTCCCAATCACAGACAACAAGGCTGAATACACTGAGTTCCAGGTTATAGGCACTTTGCTTGTGAGTTTTATTCTTATAATCTCTCCCCATCATTAAAGTTTTTTTATGGTTTTACACTATGGGATGTTTCTGTTCACATGCTGAAACTTGCTTTACTGCGTAAGAGGAGAGGAGAAAGTTTAAAAAGGCTCTTTTGAAACTACACTGTCATTTATATCCACGTTGGTCATCGTCCTATTGGTTACTATCAGCCAGATCGCATGATTCCCAAGAATGAATATTGGTGCCATTCTTGCCATCACGTATTGGGTTAGTCTCTTAACCTCCCTGGAGGTATTTCCAAGCAGGGGCGGACTTACAACTCATGGGGCCCCCGGGCAATAGGGGATCATGGAGCTCCTGTGTCTTTGCCCAAACTCAAAAAAGCCTATGAAAAAGGTACCAGGGGCATCTCATGGGGCCCCCTACTGACCCCGAGCCCTCGGGCAGTGCCCCAGTTTCCAAATGGTCAGTCTGCCCCTGTTCCCGAGTGTAGCTTAGGGTAAAGTTTCAGCACCACAAGCGGTAACCCCGAGCTACACTCTGGAATACACTGCAGCATTTCTCCGGGATCCCTTCTGCACTTACCTTGTCCTTCGCTCCCGCGATGTCCCCCCTGCAGCGTCCCCGGCCATCTCCTCCGGCCGATGCCGACATTTGTCTTCCAGGTTCCGGTCCCTGCTACGTCGGGACGTACGGGGGACGGAACTGGTGGGAAATTTGAACATTTTAAAAGTGACATTCACTAAATACACTAAAATCACATAGGATAACATTCCTGTATCAAACCATTTCACATACATTTTGTCCCAAGTGCTTAGTCCTGCGCCCTGCCTGCATTTTTATTGTACTTTCTGCCTGGAAACTGAGAAACGTTCATGGCGTCAAAAAAAAAAGTTAGCCATTTAACCCTCCTGGCAGTATTCCCGAGTGTAGCTCGGGGTAGAGTTTCAATACCAAACGCAGTAACCCCGAGCTACACTCAGGAATACCATGCGGCGCTGCTCAGGGAGTCCCTGCAGAGCTTACCTTGTCCTTCGCTCCCGCAATGTGTCCCCTGCAGCGTCCCCGGCCATCTCCTCCGGCCGATGCCGGCATCCGGCTTCTGTGTTCTGGTCCCTGTGACGTCGGGACGTACGGGCGCCGGAACCAGCGGCAAGTTTGAAAATTTTAAAAAATTAAAATGATTATTACATAGTAAAACATTGCTGTATCAAACCATTTCACATACATTTTGTCCCGAGTGCTTTGTCCTGCGCCCTGCCTGCATTTTTACTGTTCTTTCTGCCTGGAAACTTAGAAAAGTCCATGGCGTCCAAAAAGCGTCTCTTTATGTCAAAAGCGGTTTTAGACCGGCTAGAGAACAGCGATAGTAAATCAGAACCACTTGCAGAATTGAGTGATAATGATTTGTGGGGGAAATTCATCATCAGACACTGAAAACGATTCTGCGACTTTGCTCAGTGATGTGCGAACTTGGTGCTATATTTCAAATTTTTGTGTTTTTGGTTTGATTATATTATTGAATTACATTTATTATTATTATATTATTATTTTTTATGATTATTTATTAAATTATAATTTATGATTTCGTGTTTCAAATTTTAACATACCCGGGATGTTTATTAGACTCTTGTTCAGACAGATTTCAGTGAGTTATTCCTAAAAATTACAGGCCTACAATAAAAAAAATACATATTTCCATGCAAAAATATGTACCACTTTGAGCACAGAAATACTGACATAACCAGACCGCTAGGGAGGTTAAGACCGACCTAGAGATAGGTGGTCCACAGCTAACGGTGAGTGCACATCCATGTGGGGCACCGATTGAGCACAGAGGAGCACCTGTCATTTTTTGCACAAAGTTCACCAATTTGTATTCAACACCCGGGCCCTTTATTTTTTCGAATTTGGACTGAATGTTATAATTATTCACTTTGCATATGTGAAGCAATATTACTCATGTATTGTCAAATTTAATGCACTTAATTTATTTGCGGTCCACATGGTATTTTGTTTCTTTTTACTAGTGTTCTCTTTGGGGTGTATATTTGATGTAATTCATTTTTAATTTTGTTTATTTTCTCTTTCTTTACTTTTTTTCTGTAAAATAAAAAAGTCAAATAATGCAGCTCATGAGGGGTTGTTTTTGGTAAAGAATAGGTTCAAGACATTGTCAACCAACTTCTGTAACTCTCAGGAAACATTTAAGGCCCACTGCAGCCTTCAAAGCCACCATCATTGTTCCTTCCTCATGAACTCAATTACATTTTCCCAAAATGGCAACATTTCCCTGTAATCTGTCGGATTCGTCAACATTTGTCAAAATTTTGGTAAACTGAAAACATCTACTTTTACACATTTTTTTTACATTTTCACAAAATGGCAACATTTCCCTGTAATCTGTCGGATTCGTCAAAATTTGTCAAAATTTTGGTAAACTGAAAACATCTACTTTTACACATTTTTTTTACATTTTCCCAAAATGGCAACATTTCCCTGTAATCTCTCGGATTCGTCAAAATTTGTCAAAATTTTGGTAAACTGAAAACTTCTACTTTTACACATTTTTACTCTAGTTTTTTTTGTATTCCCCAAATGCATGCAAGCATATGTGCCCAATCTCTAACAGAATCAATTCATAAATCGCAATTGCCTGTTTTCCCAAAATGCGTAGTTTTAAGCACAGCCTTTTTAGCCTGCTAGAATTTTAAAGATTTAAAAATTGACAAATGGTGATTCACCGAATTCACAAATCTGTATTAATCTTGAAGGTATTGCTGTAGCTCAAAAAAATAAAAAACATAAAAAGTACACCCTAAAGCAGAACTCTAGGTAATTAGTAGTGGGATTTCTACTTTCATGCTTTGCTGCGCTGACTTCTGTGAAATATAATAGGGTTTTAACCCTTCCTTTCTCGAACAGAGCATGTTATCTTTGGGTTTCTCATTACATATTCATTGTTTCCTATGCAAATGAACTTCATGAGAATTAGCAACGTAATTGAGCCAATTCACAGATCTATATAGTGGAAAATAAGGCTGACTACCAATTTTACTTTACAGCTGTCTTATAATTACTGCAGAACACTTTGAATTCTAATGCAGATGCTCTCCAGAAATTAAGATTTGTAGCCTTAACCCCTCCCCCTTTTATTAAAGTTGAAGCTGAACTCAAGGCAAATTAAAAAACACACATTAATTCAGCTCTGTAATTAATAATACATCATCCACTGTTTATTGGGTGTGATGCAAGTACCCCAGTCTGACCTGGTATCAGCCTCTTGAAGCCCCTGTGCAGCATGACCTGAGCTGAAGAGGAAGAAGCAGCATAAGGAGCCAGTCGGTTCAAGTGCTGACAAGGAGCATGCTAATGGGAGGAGAGATCAGAGTGACAAAGACATGAGTTCATCACTGTGCTGCTTCTCATCTTATTGTACATTCTCTTAACCACCCTGGCTGTATTCCTGATTGTAGCTCAGGGTTAACTTTCAGAACTCCAAGCTACACTTGGGAATACCCTGCAGCATTGCTCTGGGATCCCTCCAGCACTTACCTTGTCCTGCGCCAAGGGTAGACTGATAACTCATGGGGCCCCCGAGCAATAGGGGATCATGGGGCCCCTGTGTCCTCACCCACACTCAAACCACACCCAAAAAAGCCTATGAAAGGTACCAGGGACATATCATGGGGCCCCCTACTGACCCCGGGCCCTCGGGCAGTGCCCAAATTCCCCAATGGTCAGTCCGCCCCTGTCCTGCTCTCCCGCGATGTTCCTTCTGCAGCGTCCCTGGCAATGCCCTCCAGCCGATGCCGGCATCTGTCTTCCGGGTTCTATTCCCTGCGAGAGTTGGGACTACGGGGGACGGAACGGCGGGAAATTAAAAAATTTCAAAATGTGACATTCACTAAATACACTAAAATCACATAGTATAACATTCCTGTATCAAACCATTTCACATACATTTTGTCCCGAGTGCTTTGTCCGGCGCCCTGCCTGCATTTTTACTGTTCTTTCTGCCTGGAAACTGAGAAACGTCCATGGCGTCCAAAAAGCGTCCCTTTAGGTCAAAATCGGTTTTAGACCGGCTAGAGAACAGCGATAGTAAATCACTTGCAGAATTGAGTGATAATGATTCGTGGGGGAAATTCATCATCAGACACTGAAAACGATTCTGCGACTTTGCTCAGTGATGTGCAAACTTGGCGCTCTTTTTGAAATTTCAGTGTTTTTAGTTTGATTATATTATTGAATTAAATTTATTATTATTATATTAGTATTTTGTATGATTATTATTATATTATCATTTATGATTTCATGTTTCAAGTTTTATCATACCCGGGATGTTTACTAGACTCTTGTTCAGACAGATTTCAGTTTTCAGAGTTATTCCTAAGAATTACAGGCCTACAATAAAAAAACAACCTATTTCCATGCAATAAAATGTACCGCTTTGAGCACAGAAATACTGACATAATCAGACCGCTAGGGAGGTTAAAGGACAACAGTCATCAATAAATTATAGATAGTCCCTCTAACACCCCATTAAATGGGGACGGTACTCCACAGCATAAGAAGCTAGGGAGGTGCAATTTTGTCTTTATATATTGGTGAGATGGGTGTTTCTCTTTAGGGGTCAGGTTCTCATGTGGCTTATGGTGGTTTCAAATCTAGGTGAAGGACTTTGTATGGTAACACTCTATCCTGTCAATGAGATGTGACATCATAACATACAAGCACATATATGCTGTCTATGTTAATGTCTTGAGGTTGGTGTCTGCCCATGACCACATGAGGTCTGTGGACTTCCCACCGGTGTGTGACGAAGTATATTTATTATTGGGATATGCCATGGTGTTTCAACTTTTTGGTACAATAAAGCATCCAAACAGAAACCTTTATCCGTAATCATTTATAATTATTTGTAATTTGGGATATTTTCTTTCCCTGTAGGTGGCGGTCTGTGGTAATCCTATAGAGAGGTGTTTTTTTTCCTCTTTTTATATGGATAAAATCTGGTGCAGGCATGGCATGGCTGCCTGTACATAGATCACCGCAAAATCACCTGTTTTTAGGGTGGAACATGTAATGCATACCCATAGCCGCCACTGTGCCTGACGCCCCCCCCACCCCGACAGATAGTACGGGTTGAAGTTTCCCCATTCTATCTTTCAGATTTATATATAAAGAAAATGCAGCGCTGTGTGATGTTACTATATTGCTGGCAGATATAAATAATAAATGAAACCAAAGCAAATGAATAAATGAATAAATAAATAAATCACAGTCCAGTAATGGTGCTTGCTGATTCCCAGTGCAAAAGTTAGAAATGCACACTAACCAGAAACGTATTAATAATACGCATGTGTATATGATATCACAGCGGCTTTGGAAGCCGCTGTGAAAACTGCTAACCATGTGATACCCAACATTTCTCGAAGCTTCTGCAGACCCAGATTGATCCCTGCACCAGCCTTTGAGAGGAGGAATTTTCCACTCCACACACTTCTGTAAGGATTTCTGTGACCTGCTGGACCTCCATTTCGCCACACGAAGGCGCTTCATCTCTACTATCTCCAGCTCCTGCCCATTACCAGAAAAGAGAGGGGAATCTCTATGATATCATATACACATGCGTATTATTAATATGTTTCTGGTTAGTGCGCATTTCTAACTTTTGCACTGGGAATCAGCGAGCACCATTACTGGACTGTGATTTATTTATTGATTTATTTATTCATTTGCTTTGGTTTCATTTATTATTTATGTCTGCCCGCAATATAGTAACATCACACAGCGCTGCATTTTCTTTATATATATATTTTTGGGACTTTTATGTGTTTTCCTTGAATGTTCAGCTGCTGACCATTGGAGCGCTCACTGTATTTTTTATACTCTCATATCTTTCAGATTTGAAACAGCGCGGCCGTGCGGGGTCGCCCACACGGTCGCCAACTCGGCTACCTCTCTCATTCACAGAGTTCTGTGGACGAGTGCCTACAAGTCCCAACAGCCTTAGCAGCTGTGGGCTTGTAGTTTTCAATGACCTACCGTGGAGTGCCGTGGTAGTCCATTGAAGCATCCTGTCAGTATATCCGCTTGACCGTTCATCCCGTACACCCCATATGGGAAGCAGATATTCTGACAGGTCTGCAGAAGACCTGCATGGCATCAGCGATCTACTGATGGCTGGTGCAATGCTTTCCAGGCTCCTTTGGACAAAAAAAATAAATGCCCATTTTTTTTACTTGCAAAAAATTAGCATTTTTTTATTTTTGGCCAAAAGCTGAACTTATCCTTTAAGCCTGTTCCGGAAAATGAGGGAGGTTCCTAGGTGGGTCTTTTTTATATGTGTTTTCTGGAACAATAATATTTTATTGAAACGCCGAGGTCATTGGTGCTTACTTTTGCTGTGCAGTACACATGGAAGGATGTTTGTGATGTACAGTATTTACATCACTTGAAGTGGATGTCAAACTAATATTTTTTTTTCTTGTGATGAGATGTGAAAGCATTGAAATTGTTTAGAGTCCTCATTGGGAATTGATTTTCCCTCACTCCCTGCCTCTGATGTCACCAATCTCTAAAATCTGTCCTATGGGCAAAAACAATAAAAAGATCTAACCCTGTCCTACTTTAGTAGATAAAAGCGTCTGTTCCCTTAATGGAGATGTTGCCTTTCTCTTTTTGTACCTGGTGGCGTAAGTCACTAGGACAATAAGTGAAAGGAAATCTAACTTTTTTTAGCTTTAGGTGTTAAAATCTGACAGTTGTTCTAACCTTTCTCAAAAGATAAATCTGGCCATGGATGGTTTGAATCTCGGCCAATTCAGCAGGGGCTGGCTGAGATTCCAGCCATGCATGAGCAAGATAAATGTACCCAAGTTGATTGATCGATCAAGAAATGTGCTCCTGCTCAACGAAACATTGGCTTGATTTCCACTAATTTTTGGGTTAGATTTATGTATTCATTTTTATATTTATATATTAACTGCAGTTGACAAAAGATATATATATATATATATTTATTTATTTTGAGACATTAGCTGGGAATATGGTGGATGGTGTACGTGTGTCATCTAGGTTCCTCAAATGTACATGAGGAGGAGCACTAGAGTCTGTATCTCATGTGGAGAAAGCAAACTTTTTGTTTTCTCTGAATCCTCAGTCTTTGTTCTGAAGACTGGAGGCTTTTTAGAGCTTTAGGTGGGATAATGTCCTTGTTCTTAGATCCACATCTTATTTGGTAGCCGTACTTCATCAGTATCAGTCTCAGCTGTGCACAGGCCAGGGGCAGACTAACCATTCAGGCTCTTGGGCACTGCCCGAAGGCCCGGGTTCAGTAGGGGGCCCCATGAGATGCTCCTGGTACCTTTCATAGGCTTTTTTAGGTGTGGTTTGAGTGTGGGCAAGGACACAGGGGCCCCATGAGCCCCTATTATCCCAGGACCCCATGAGTTGTCAGTCTGTCCCTGGCATGGGCTTTATGTTTGTGAGATGACTGATGCTAATGGCTCTTTGCTGTGAGAACCTTTTAGATTCTGGTACACGGAGAAACAAAGCAACAAAAGGGCAGCACTAAAACAGGAAAAAAAACCTTAATTAGAACAGTGAGATCCATAACGGATGCTCAGGCTCTGAAGTGTCCTCCCAACACCGAATGCAATATACAAAAAACAGGAAGAGCCAGCAAACTCTGAAATCATTATCAAAGCTTTATTAGTGATACAGGAATGGCATAAAAAAAGCCTTGATTCTGGTACACAGAGGCTTTGTAGAGCTTTGGGTGGGATAACTAGGTCCACATCCTTTCAGGTAGCCTGACCTCAGGTCTTTATAAATGTGAGTCAACTGATGCTCAGGACTCTTTTTGCTGTGAAAACCCTCTAGGTCCTGGAGCCTGGAGGCTTTGTACAGCTTTAAGTGATATAAAGCATTCATTTCTAGGTTCACATCTTGCCCAGTTGTCCATGCTCTTGATCTGCTGCGTATTGAGGAGAAACTATTGTCTCAAGACTACAACACTTCTGTCAGTGCTGGTTTTTTGGTTCCTCACAGTGCTCAGAGCTTTGATCCAATGGACCCTACGGACCTCACTGTGTCTCTTAGTAATTTAGAGGCCTGTGAGAAACCACAGAGCTCCTTATAGACACAGGTATCCAACAGTTCAAGACATGTTGGATTTTGAAGAGTCAGACAAATATGAATAGTTAAAATGGCCATTGGATGACAGATGGCTGGCAGAGCATATTTTGGATGGATGAGTATAAATCTGAGGTGTTCTCATAAGAGGGGAACATACTGTATGTAAGTTGGAGAGCAATTGAATGGGGTTTGAAGGAATGCTTGGAGTCCCATGTCAAGTGCAATGGAGGAACATTGATGGTATAATGGATAAGGTGGGAGCTTTACACAAAGTGCAAGAATTAACCAAAGTGGCTACCACTGAGGATTAGTGAAATGAGCGTGTATAATTGACTTTGCAGTGAAAATGGAAATATTGCTGTTGGGGGAAATTTCACCAAATTGTGAATTTCCCAATTTTACTAACATAGGTGTCCATTTATAAAAGAGAGAAGAGCAGAGATCCTGATGATCACAGCTGATCTCTCAGGTGTGACAGTTTATGAAGCTGAGGTGAGGAGGGGAGAACATTTTTCTTCACTTCTCAACACAGGACACATCCTTCTGTCATTCACTTTTACTGAGATGGCCAGTTTATGAAGGGGTGTCAGGAATGGACTTGCCAGTAATGGTGGGACTCACCTGCCTTGTGGGCTGCAGTACCAGGGCTGGCCAGCGGGTGCTCTCAGCAATCAGAGACTCAACCCTGCAGCCAGCCAAACACCTGAAGCTGATTATGCAGGTGTATTTAAGGGATGGCCAGACCTGCAGTCTGTGCCTTGGTGTGTGTTTTTCCATGGGCCCCTGTATCTTGTAACCTGCGTTCCTGTTTCTGCCTCTGCCTCTGCCTGACTTGTTGCCGACCCGGTCTGATCCTGACCTCTGCTGACTTCTCCTGTTTTGATCCCTGGCTTGTGACCCTGACCATTCTCTCCGCCTGCTCCTCCTGTACCTACCTGCCCGATAGTTATCGACCCGGCCTGCCTGATTTCGTTGTGCTCTATATGTGTATGTACCTGTGTATCTGTATCAGTTTAGGTTTGGGTTTGTTTCACCTTGTTGTATGTATTTGTGTTAGCTTGGGGTTTGGTGCACTGCGTTTATATTTGTATTGTTAGTCTTTAATAAATTGTCTTATTGTTTATAACATATCTGAAGCCTGCGTTTCCCTGCGTCAGTTCACATACCTCTGGTCATACCCGGAGCCCTGACATTACACCAAGGCCAATCCTGACCAGAAGTGGCTGCACAGGGAAGCCATCTTGGCTTGTTGCTGGGAAGGATGGATCTTGATGAGGTTGTGTATTTGTCGCTGCTGGTTTTTGATGACAGAGAATATGCTTATCAGACTCTGAGGGAGTATACCCGGGATCAACTGCTAGAATGTATACGGATCGCTCATGTTCTAGTAGATCAGGGCACAGAGTTCTCTGAGGTGCAACCTTTGATTCAGGTTTGTGTAGAGTTAGCTTCATCTGGTACCCCTGAAAGCAGGAATGACTTTTTGCCACCATTTGGTGCAGACCAGGTAGAGTCCCTGGTGTGGTTATTAGAGGATGATGTGGATTGCTTCTTGGAGCATTATGCTGCATGTTCGCCACAGATACTAAGAGATTGTATAAACGCAGTGCAGTCATTGACCAGACAGGCTTTGTGTAAGCTGAGCTTTGTTCAACCCATACTGCAGACATGGTCAGACTTGTTGCACCCAGCCTCAGTCAGCTTACAACGTCATTCCTCCGCTCAAGGCACTCTTCCTACATCCCCGACAGCACCCCCAGTGACTGCCCAGTATACTCTGCTAACTACCACATATCAGTCCTCTGCTCCCACTCGCTGCACCTATCCTTTCTTTAACCCTGTAAAGAAGTCCTCTGTAGCAACTGCTCCCTCCTCTGTTCCATCCTCCAGCTCTTCTCTGTCTTCAGCTGCTCCATCCATTTACAAACCTGCGCTTACTTACAGTGCTCCGGTAACTAAAACCAGAAAAAAGCGAAAATTCTTCCCAACCAGTACCATCCTGCCAGTATCCAAACCGGTGAGCCTGCCGTCTGAGAACCTGCCTTCCGTGGTTCAGCTTGGTGCCTCGGCACCCGCACTTCAGCCTGATGTCTCTACCCAGCCTAATGTCTGTACCCAGCCTGATGAACTGATCCAGCCTGATGATCCTATCACGCCTGATGACCCAGTGCCCGCTGTCATGCCTGGTGACCCGATGCCCGCTGTCGAGCCAGACGATCCAACACCAGATGACCCGGTGCCCACTGTCGATCCAGACGATCCGGTACCTGATGACCCGGTGCCCGCTGTCATCCTTGGTGACCCGATGCCCGCTGTCGGGCCAGACGATCCAATGCCTGATGACCCAGTGCCCGCTGTCATGCCTGGTGACCCGATGCCCGCTGTCAAACCAGACGATCCGGTACCTGATGACCCGGTGCCTGCTGTCGTGCCAATTGACTCAGAGCCCACTGTCGTGCCTGGTGACTCGGTGCCCACCGCCTTGCCAGATGACGTGGTGCCCGCTGTCGAGCCAAATGACCTGATGCCTGGTGACCCGATGCCCGCTGTCGAGCCAGACGATCCAATGTCTGACCCAGTGCCCGCGGTCATGCCAGTTGACTCGGAACCCACTGTCATGCCTGGTGACTCGGTGCCCACTGCCTTGCCAGATGACGCGGTGCCTGCTGGCGAGCCAAATGACCTGATGCCTGGTGACCCGATGCCCGTTGTCGTGCCTGATGACCCGGTGCCCGCCGCTCCGCCTGGAGGCCCGGTGCCTGCCGCCCATCCTGGGGGCCCGGCGCCCGCCGCTCCGCCTGAGGGCCCGGCGCCCGCCGCTCTGCCTGAGGGCCCGGTGCCCGCCGCTCGGCCTGAGGGCCCGGTGCCCGCCGCTCGGCCTGAGGGCCCGGCGCCCGCCACTCCGCCGCCCCTGGGGCCCGATGCCTGTCGCTCCGCCCAAGGGCCCGGCGCCTGCCGCCCCGCCTGAGGGCCCGATGCCTGTCGCTCCGCCCGGGGGCCCGGTGCCTGCCGCCCCTCCTGGGGGCCCGGTGCCTGCCGCTCCGCCTGGTGGCCCGGTGCCTGCCGCTCCGCCTGGGGGCCCGGTGCCTGTCCTCCACCTGGGGGCCCGGTGCCTGCCGCTCCGCCTGGTGGCCCGGTGCCTGCCGCTCCGCCTGGTGGCCCGGTGCCTGCCGCTCCGCCTGGGGGCCCGGTGCCTGCTGCTCCGCCTGGTGATCCGGTGTCCAGCCCGATGTGCCTCTGCCCGGAGTCCAGCTCGATGTGCCTCTGCCCGGAGTCCAGCTCGATGTGCCTCTGCCCGGAGTCCAGCTCGATGTGCCTCTGCCCAGAGTCCAGCTCGATGTGCCTCTGCCCGGAGTCCAGCTCGATGTGCCTCTGCCCGGAGTCCAGCTCGATGTGCCTCTGCCCGGAGTCCTGCCCGATGTGCCTCTGCCCGGAGTCCTGCCCGATGTGCCGCTGCCCGGAGTCCAGCCCGATGTGCCACTGCCCGGAGTCCAGCCCGATGTGCCGCTGCCCGGAGTCCTGCCCGATGTGCCAGTCTTTGATATCCCGCCAGTTACCAGACCCGGGTGGTGGAACATTTTTCCCAGCTAGGACTGTTTGGAGCGTCCTGAGGCCGCTCCTTGAGGGGGGGGGTACTGTCAGGAATGGACTTGCCAGTAATGGTGGGACTCACCTGCCTTGTGGGCTGCAGTACCAGGGCTGGCCAGCGGGTGCTCTCAGCAATCAGAGACTCAACCCTGCAGCCAGCCAAACACCTGAAGCTGATTATGCAGGTGTATTTAAGGGATGGCCAGACCTGCAGTCTGTGCCTTGGTGTGTGTTTTTCCATGGGCCCCTGTATCTTGTAACCTGCGTTCCTGTTCCTGTTCCTGCCTCTGCCTCTGCCTGACTTGTTGCCGACCCGGTCTGATCCTGACCTCTGCTGACTTCTCCTGTTTTGATCCCTGGCTTGTGACCCTGACCATTCTCTCCGCCTGCTCCTCCTGTACCTACCTGCCCGATAGTTATCGACCCGGCCTGCCTGACTACGTTGTGCTCTATATGTGTATGTACCTGTGTATCTGTATCAGTTTAGGTTTGGGTTTGTTTCACCTTGTTGTATGTATTTGTGTTAGCTTGGGGTTTGGTGCACTGCGTTTATGTTTGTATTGTTAGTCTTTAATAAATTGTCTTATTGTTTATAACATATCTGAAGCCTGCGTTTCCCTGCGTCAGTTCACATACCTCTGGTCATACCCGGAGCCCTGACAAGGGGAAATCTCTTTAAAATATCTCCATCCCAGATTCTCTAGCCCAGAGCTGGAGAATCTTGGTGAGAAGCTGCTCTGATGTGAGGACGAAGGCTTCTTTCTTCCTAATATCAGCACCAGCGGGGTTAAACATTGGTATAAATTATAACTATATATGTTTATGTATGTATATACTGTATGTATATTTGTGTTTTATATATACTGTAGTGTGTATATATATATATATATATATACACTACTGAGACTCCACCTCCGCAACATCACCAAAATCCGCACGTTCCTAACCCCAGAAACCACTAAACAGCTCATCCACTCCCTCATTATATTATTACTCAATTACTGCAACTCCCTCCTCACTGGCCTGCCTCGCCGCTGGGTATCCCCGCTTCAGTCGATCCTGAATACGGCTGCCAGACTCATTCACCTTACCAACCGCTCCATCTCCACCACCCCCCTCTGCCAATCCCTCCACTGGCTTCCGATTGCGCAACGGATCAAATTCAAAATCCTAACGCTGACGTACAAAGCTGTCCACCATACTGCCCCGAACTACATCACTGACCTAATATCCAAGTACCGCCCAGCACACACACTCCGCTCCTCACAAGACCTCCTTCTCTCTAGTTCCCTGGTCTCCTCCTCCCATGCCCACCTCCAGGACTTCTCCAGGGTGTCACCCATCCTCTGGAACTCCCTGCCCCAACCCATCAGATTATCACCTACTCTCCTCTCCTTTAGGCTCACCCTGAAAACCCATCTCTTCAGGGAAGCCTACCCCACCCCCTGCTAACTTGCCGACCCCCTCCACTCTTCCTACCACCCCATCCCCACAGCTATCTCCTCCTGTGCCACCATCCCCTCCCTCCTAGATTGTAAGCTCAAAAGAGCAGGGCCCTCAATCCCCTCATGTTTTGCATTGTATTGGTATTGTTCTGTCACATGTTCTGTCCCCCTTTGTAATGTACAGCGCTGAGCGAACTATTGGCGCTTTATAAATACTGTATAATAATAAAATAATAATAATATACACACACACGCATACATACAATATAGTTATAGTGTATTGTCATTTAGAACACATTCATGTCTGAGCAGTGCAGAATTGTTGGCAGAATTGCACAATTCTTGCCACAATTACAAATTGTGCTAAAATTGTGTTAAAATACGCAGTACGCTTTTGTGTGCCATTAATGGCACCCCAAATGCTGTTAGCAGACATGCATTTTGCCACACATGTTGTCATTTGACAAATACACGATCAACGCACCAAAGTGCACATTGAAAAAACACATGACACTCCATGCCCAAAAAAGTTTCAGATTGGCTTTTTTGGGCATTTTTTGGCTTTTTTTCTAATGCACATTTTGGTGCAGTTTTTAACATTTTGCTGTTTTTTTCAACACACATTTTTTTAAACTATGCTACTTTAACTGGAGATTGAGCTATCATGTAACACTAAACATTCATAACTTTGGGCCTAGAATGTGTTCAGCTAAATGTCTTTGGTAAAAAAAAAAAAAAAAAAAATCTCAATAAGTATCTATAAATTAGTTTGTGTGAAAGGTATAGCTATGGTATTTATCCTGAAATGTACACAGTTATGACACTATACAGCAGCCTTTCTCAACGCAGAGGAACCCTTGACATAAATTTCCGGTCTCAGGGAACCCCTGTTAAAAATGACTATATCTACAATTCATGATACATTAGCGTGATGGTCGGTGGGAAGAATGCTCCTTACACTTGTGGGCATTGGGAAGAATTACCCCCCTTATATATAGCTAAAAAGATCGGTGATGTCAGTGGGGACTTATCTGAGAAGCAAAAATTGCTGATTGCTTAAGGAACCCCAGGCAACCTCTGGAGGAACCCTGGTTGAGAAACCCTGCTATACAGTAATGGCAGTGATGATGGAATTATAGTGTGACTGTGATAGGGTGGCAGGCCATACATACATCAGGAACTGTCGCTAACTGACACTGACTTCTCTAGTAATACTAATACAGTGATAGGGATGGGCTACATGTTCGAGTCGAACCTAAGTTTGACTCAAACATGGGCCGTTCAGCTGTTTGCACACCGCGCCCCACAATGCACTGCTCCCTGACATATCAGGTGCAATTCTTTGACCAATGACAGCACGTGATGATGTCACAGGGGGGTGAGGTGAACGCCACCCCCTTTGTTATGTCATGGGTATCGGCGGCGGCGGAGGTGGGCATCGTGATTGACGTTGGATCTACTTCGGAGGACTTTTTTTTTACTTTTATTTTGAATAAAGGACTTGTCAAAGAGTGTCTCCTGTCTTTTTTACATTACACTTTTTTTTGTGAATGGGTAGCAGTACCATGTACCCTAGACTCATTCACATGGGGGAGGTGGGATCTGGGGGCCCCCTTGTTAAATGGGGCTTCCAGCCCCCCGACCCGCAGACCCTCACAAACACTGGCCACAGTTGTGGGGAAGAGGCCATTGTCCCCATCAACATGAGGACAAGGTGCTTTGGGGGGAGCCCCACCTGCCCCAAAGCACCCCCCATGTTGAGGGCATGTGGCCTGGTATGGTTCAGGGGAGGGGAGGATGCTCACTTATCCCCCCCTTTCCTGACCTCCTGCTGTGCTGCATGCTCAGATAAAGGTCTTTTATAGATTTTGGGGGGACCCCCACGCCATTTTTAAAAACATTTTGGTGTGGGGGTTCCCCTCATAATCCATACCAGATCCAAAAGGCTTGGTATGGATGGGGGGGGGGGCCCAATGCATTTGTTTTAACTTTTTTTTAATTGTAGGACAATGCCGACAATTCTTTTTACATCCAGCTGTCAGCGGGGAACCCCACTGACAGCTGAAACATGAAGGGATGTTTCACAACTAAAATAATGACTTAATAATATAGCTCATGCCATATTTTAGTAACTGAGCGGTAACTTACCACATACTCAGATGCTATAATATTCCACTCAGTAAATTGTTCATGTTCGAAGTTCGTGATCCAACATTCTGTAGGTTTGGATGTTCGACTGCAAACCGAACAAGGGGATATTTGGCCCATCACTAATCAGTGCTGATACTGTACACTGTCATTGTACTAATGACACTAGCTGGGACGGGGTTAACATCTAGGGGCAATCAAAGGGTTAACTACAGTGTGGAAAAAAAGTATTTAGTCAGCCACCAATTGTGCAAGTTCTCCCACTTAAAAATATGAGAGGGGCCTGTAATTGGCATCATAGGTAGACCTCAACTATGAGAGACAAAATGAGAAAACAAATCCAGACAATCACATTGGCTGATTTGGAAAGAATTTATTTGCAAATTATGGTGGAAAATAAGTATTTGGTCAATATGAAAAGTTCATCTCAATACTGTAATATATCCTTTGTTGGCAATGACAGAGGTCAAACGTTTCCTGTAAGTCTTCACAAAGTTGGCACACACTGTTGCTGGTATGTTGGCCCGTCCTCCATGCAGATCTCCTCTAGATCAGTGATGTTTTGGGCTGTCGCTGGACAACACGGACTTTCAACTCCCTCCAAAGGTTTTCTATGGGGTTGAGATCTGGAGACTGGCTAGGCCACTCCAGGACCTTGAAATTCTTCTTACGAAGCCACTCCTTTGTTGCCCGGGTGGTATGTTTGGGATCATTGTCATGTTGGAAGACCCAGCCACGTTTCATCTTCAATGCCCTTGCTGATGGAAGGAGGTTTGCACTCAAAATCTCACGATACATGGCCTCATTCATTCTGTTCTGTACATGGATCAGTCGTCCTGGTCCCTTTGCGGAGAAACAGCCCCAAAGCATGATGTTGCCACACCCATGCTTCACAGTAGGTATGGTGTTCTTTGGATGCATTCTCTCTCCTCCAAACACGACGAGTTGTGTTTCTACCAAACAGTTCTATTTTGGTTTCATCTGACCATATGATATTCTCCCAATCCTCTTCTGGATCATCCAAATGCTCTCTAGCAAACTTCAGACGGGCCCCGACATGTACTGGCTTAAGCAGGGGGACACGTCTGGCACTGCAGGATCTGAGTCCCTGGCGGCGTAATGTGTTACTGATGGTAGCCTTTGTTACGTTGGTCCCAGCTCTCTGCAGTTCATTCACTAGGTCCCCCCGTGTGGTCCTGGGATTTTTGCTCACCGTTCTTGTGATCATTTTGACCCCACGGGTGAGATCTTGCGTGGAGCCCCAGATCGAGGGAGATTATCAGTGGTCTTGTATGTCTTCCATTTTCTAATTATTGCTCCCACAGTTGATTTGTTCACACCAAGCTGCTTGCCTATTGCAGATTCAGTCTTCCCAGCCTGGTGCAGGTCTACAATTTTGTTTCTGGTGTCCTTCAACAGCTCTTTGGTCTTCACCATAGTGGAGTTTGGAGTGTGACTGTTTTAGGTTGTGGACAGATGTCTTTTATACTGATAACAAGTTCAAACAGGTGCCATTGATACAGGTAATGAGTGCAGGACAGAGGAGCCTCTTAAAGAAGAAGGTACAGGTCTGTGAGAGCCAGAAATCTTGCTTGTTTGTAGGTGACCAAATACTTATTTTCCACCATAATTTGCAAATAAATTCTTTCCAAATCAGCCAATGTGATTGTCTGGATTTGTTTTCTCATTTTGTCTCTCATAGTTGAGGTCTACCTATGATGCCAATGACAGGCCTCTCTCATCTTTTTAAGAGGGAGAACTTGCACAAATGGTGGCTGACTAAATACTTTTTTGTACATGCCTAACAAAGGTAATGTGTGTAATGTATGGTGATTTTACTTTACTATCTGTTATTTCTCCCTGCTTTGTAAACACAGAACTCTGTGTGGGATTGGCCACAGCTGAACAGCTGACGTCAGATAAAATTATTGGTTGAAATCAGTTGCCAAACTCATGCTGCATCCAATCACATCACGGGTCAGCAGGGGGCAAGCACATGAATGCCCTAACCCTGAAGAAAGTGTTCTTTGTGGCTGCCTGATGAAGGGGTCATTATTGACGAAGGGGTTCTGCATGACTCCGAAGCATGTCCTCTGTGATGTGATCATTCTCCAATGGGGATTTGGATGTTGTCTGACAATCCGTGGTGTGACGGAAAATATGTGCATTTAATCCAAAAGAAAGGTCGCTATGTACTAGTATGCTTTCTGGCCTGCAGCTACTGCCCACATATAGTATAACTACTGAGGGTGGGCTGTAGTTTATATTTGTGTTCTTTCCTTTTTTGCGTCTATTTTGATTGGTTGCATGCTGTTACTTCTATCTTCTGCAAAACTTATTTGGAACCCAGGATACTACTGTTAATATCACGTACCTGGTGATGGAGGCCAATGGAGAGAGGGCTTCCCTTGCGGCTAAGTTCCGGACTCCCCTGAGAGTGGGACAGCGGGAGTCAGGCCCAAAGTTGCACAGGTCACCTGTGGGAGTGCTGGTTGGTGGTCCACTCAGAAGCATAGCTGGTGCATGGAGATAGGTCTGCAGGCAGGAGGTGCCTGTGCGAGGTATGTAAGCCCTTCTGGGATTTAGATGTTTACTGGGTAGTCGGTTCAAGCCAAGGTCAGGTACCAGGTGGGAATCGGAGCAGACGTAGTCATATGGGATAGCCGAGGTCATACACAGAGGAGTGAGAGAGAGAGAGTATCCGCAAGCCAAGCCGAGGTCATACACAGAGGAGCGAGAGAGAGAGTATCCGTAAGCCAAACCGAGGTTATACACAAAGGAGCGAGAGAGAGAGAGTATCCGTAAGCCAAACCGAGGTCAGATCAGGGGTAAATCAGAGTAGACAGGTGCAGGAGCAAGCCGAGTCGGTAACAGGAAATCACAGGTCAAAATCACAGGAAACAGGAACAGGGCACGGGGAGCTAGAGATCATCCAGCAACTTGAGGAAGTGATGCGCCTCCTAATAAAGGCCGTCTGCCACCAAACTGAGGCTGATGTGTGCTTCTGTGGCCATGCAGAGTACTGGCAGAAATGCCAGATCTTCCAGAACTTCTGCTGTGGACAGGACCCTAACAATTAATGGGCACAATAACAAGATTACGCTCTTGTCTCACTTTCTGGTGAAAGAAGAATGTCCTACAGTCACAGCTATGGGGAGAGCTACAGAAATCATAATCTCCATTCCCAGAGGACACCGGTTTTGGAGAAACATGTCAGGTGGGGTCTTGGTGTGACGTCATCGCGCATAGGTGTGTTGGCTGACACGGCAGCCGTTTTGCCTTCGGTTATCTTAAGCTTGCTTTACCTGTTTATCAGTAATTACTTTTTAAATAAAGATTTTTTTAACTTGTTGCACTATGAGGCTTATCCCTATTCGCACTTTATATATACCTGCATTAATGAGTTGTTTCCATTGATGAGATCGAGTTCCATCTGAGAGGGTGTCAGTGAAAGTGCCATCCTTTGATTTGGTATTTAAGCGCTTTTTAATCTTTGTCATTCGAGATCAATCCCATTCAGTAAAAGGCCATTCTCTTTCTCTTTGAGGAGAACTTTGAACACTTGAGCACTTTTTGGAGTGGAAGTTTACAAGCACTGAGCACTTTTTCACAATGATGGTTTAATATGAATTATAAGGACTTTCTTAGTTTATTAGGGATGTTGCAAATGTCATGCATGATTCAAGTGTTTATATGTGGCTATTTGCATTCACTTGTAAAAAATATTTTTGCTTCATTTAAAGGGACAGTGCACTATTTTTTGGTTTTATTGTTTGTGGATCCAGTATTCAGGATATTTTGTTGCAGCAGTCCATATTCACAAGTCCATATTCACTAGGTGGGCCAAGCACAGGAATTTATTTTTACTTTTTGTCCAGTAGCAGTTATAGTAGGTAGTGTCAGGGACCATCGCGACGCATGGGTCTGCACATGCGTAGGTGTCTGTCAAGACATGCAGGCATCAGGGCACTAGGACCCAGGCGCACCCGTCGCCTATGACGGTGCTGGGCAGGCGCTCGGACCTAGGCTGCGCCTGTCAGGTGCAGGGCGGGCTACTTAAACCAGCCCTGCACAGACACAAGTTGCCATATGGTCTGATCTGGTTCCTGTGTTCCCGTTGTTTGAGATTCGTTGCTGACCTGCCTGGACCTGACCTCTGCTGACTTCTCCTGCTCTGACCCCTGGCAAAGTTTGACCTCTCTTTTTGGATATCCCTACCTGATCTGAACTACTGGTACCGACCCCGGCGAGTGACCTGACTATTCTTCTGCCTGCTGCCTTGTACTACGCTGACCCCTCTGTTACCGACCTGGCCCGTTTTGACCACGCTATTGCTCAGCCATCCATCCGACCCGCACGGATTAGCTGCTACTCTCCAGACCTGTCTGCCTCTTCACATCAGGCTCTCTACTTGTCATTACCTCTGGTGATTCCTCTACCTCAGGTGGGTGTACTCGGGGGCCGTGACCTGGTCACTGTCTGCTCCAAGCCCATCCCCACTATCAGGGGCTCTGGTGAACAAGCGGACTGGGGCTTAGACTCCGCGCCCTGGGGAATCCTGTCCTGTGGACTACTAGAGTACACCAGGTGGTCCATAACAGGTAGGGATCAAGCAGAAGCTTTGTCAGTAACAAGCCAAAGGTCAGTAGCAAGTGGTTGCAGGCAGGGATCAAGCAGAAGCATATTCAAGAAACAAGCCAAAGGTAGGTAAGTGGGGGAAATGAAGATTTGGATGGCAGCAGGAATGATAAGAGTGAAATATTGGCTGGAGATAGAGCACAATAATCTGGCAAACAGGACTTGTAAAGACATGGCTTAAATAGTGGGAGGAGCAAGGATTTCAAGGTTCAACTAAAATCAAGACAGAAAGTAAGTTTGTCCAAATAATTAGGCCAGGTACTGGCCAGCATCTCTGGTGGTTCAGCAAGAAGAGTTACTGCCAGACACAGCAGATATCCCAGGTTCAGGATGGCCTGCACCCCTCCTTCCTCAAGAACTCAATGATGGCATGTTGCTTCTGCTTGAAATCCATTAATTACCTGCGATGAAAAGGAAAAGGTTTTACTATAGAGGAAGAGTTACTCTACCAGCCTTTGAAACTTGAACAACCTATGTAAATTAAAAAAAAAATCATGCCCATTTTTGCATTACTTTCGGCACAGCCCTCGTATGCAGTCAACCTCCTTCCCCTTTCCTTTTGCACATATAACAGCCTCCACACTTCTGAGAAGGCTTTCTTAAAGATTTTGGAGTGTGGCTTTTTGAAATGTGCCCATTCAGATAAAAGTGTGTTTGTGAGGACAGGTACGTGTGTTGTATGAGAAGGCCTCCCTTCCAATTGGTGTTCCAGGTGTTCAGGTCAGGGCTGTATGTAGGCTACCCAAGTTACTCTGCACCTAACTGGTCAAACCATGTCTTTGTGGAGCCAGGTTTGTGTACAACAACACAGTTACTGTATGCTGGAACTGAAAACAACCTGACCTAATCTGCTACCACAAGATTGGGTGTATCTTAAATGTTGTATCATTGACAGTACTCTTCACTTGGAAAACCTAGACTCAATTATTTGGAGGGGTGTTCATGTCCTTATGACCAGGGGCGGACTGATCATTTGGATACTCGGGCACTGCCCGAGGGCCTGGGGTCAGTAGGGGGCCCCCTGAGATGCCCCTGGTACCTTTTTCATAGGCTTTTTTGAGTTTGGGCAAGGACACAGGGTCCCCATGATCCCCTATTGCCCGGGGGCCCCATGAGTTGTCAGTCCACCCCTGCTTATGACCATACCTCAATCTGTAACCACAAGATTGGAAGGGTCCTAAATGTCTTTGTATGTTGTATCATCAACAGTACCCTTTACTGGAAACCCCTGAACATTTGGAGTGGAGTCCACATCTTTATGACCATATAGTATAGTGTAAGGAGAATGTTATGATAAGAGATTTCATCTCCATTTTTCTGAAAATTTAGGTGTAAGGGAATTCCTGTGAGAAAGCTGACTAATAGAAATGCATGCGCACAGCAGTCTCCGCAGAATAGTGACCAGACGTGCGTATGCGCACAGAAATGCACGATCGCACACGCACGGTGAATATTGGAGCCAGGCAGACTATTGAGAGGATGCTTCTGCCTGTGCTTAGTGCTGACTGGTCTTCAGCTGTTTCCCTGTGTCCTGCTGTCTTCTTGTATGATTCCCTTGTTGCTGACCCGGGTTGTTCCTGACCTGACTTCAGATTCCGCTCCTGCCTTGTTGCTCATTCCTGATCCCAGCTCTGTTCCTGACTTTGGCTTGCTTATAATTTGGTACCTCGCTGCCTGCCCATTGATGACCTTGGCTATTCCTGTGACCAGATTCCTGTCCTGCTCGAGTGCCCGTCTGGCTGTCTACTATACCAGCTCTGCACACCATAAACTGTTCCTGCTTCAAACCAGCTGGGAGATCTGACTCGCCATTTATCCTGATCCTGTTGTGCAAGTGGAGTGCCCTTTTAACCCAGGTGGGATTCCAAAACCTTGCTACCATTCCTGAACCCAGGGGTGGACTGACCATTTGGGAACTCGGGCACTGCCCGAGGGCCCGGGGTCAGTAGAGGGCCCCATGAGATGCCCCTGGTACCTTTCATATGCTTTTTTGGGTGTGGTTTAAGTGTAGGCGAGGACACAGGAGCCCCATGATCCCCTATTGCCCGGGGGCCCCATGAGTTGTCAGTCCGCTCCTGCCTGAACCTGTGGTTCACCAGTCTCTTCAGGTCTCCAACTGCAAGCTCTTCAGGCAACACCTGCTGGCACTCTTGTTCCCCTGGTCCCTCAGCACCCTCTGTTCCACTTCCAGCGGGGTCAGGGCTAGTGACACAAGCGAGGCCGACCTCGTCATTTCATTCTCCTATCAGGTACGTGACATTAGCGGACTACAGAGCAGGCTATGTTACTGTTTCCTTTTCCTGAGCTTTCAATACATTTTAAAACACTAAGATGCATTTTCCATTCAGTTCAACATGAGGCAAAAAAAGGTAATTGCTTTTGCTAAAAGGTACATAGCCAAAGCAAACAAAGGCTGCATAATTCGGAAAATGTACCAATGTGTACAGAGAGAGCGGGCTGAGCAAACTTCAGCTCTCTGCATGAATCAGACAATGGAGGGGAGAATAAAGGTACAAAGAAAAAAACCACCCAAGATTGATTTCTAGAAAAATAACAAGGAACACCTAAATGTGATTGATGTTAGTCCTGTTGGCCACAGTGACACTAGCAACCTTATCACTAATGTGCTATCCAAATTTCCAACGTTATAAATTATAAATCATTTTATCATCAGGGTTGTGCAAGGCTCGGAATATATGTCTCTCATCTGGTGCAGGTTACACATACAGATAAATCAATTATTAACCATATCCATCCTTTTTCCTGTTAACATTAACATACCCCAGACACCTATGAACAAGGATTAATGGCTTTCTTGTTCTATAACGGACATTGGATGCCCTCACTGTGTGTTGCATGACGGAGGCTTGACGGGTGCAAATGTGGTGTAAAATGAGAGCGAGAGCAAGAAAAATTTGAGTAAAATGTGTCTTCTCATAGAAATCTGGAAAAGGTCTAATGAAGAAAATATTCAGTGGGAGAAATAGGGCATATCCATTTGTTTGATTTTGGAAATTTCCAAATTAAAGGGCTATTTCAGAGAAAAAGGTAGGCCTGGAGCAAAAGAAAAAAAGCGCAGGGTCGACATGACTAGGGGGAATAGAGGGACAACAGAGGGTTAAATTATGGGAAGGAAGTTTTGGGATTAGCGCTTACTTTATTGGATGGGGGGTGTTGGGGAGGGTCTCTCAGGGAGTGTCACAAGTTAGCTTGGAGCCTCTTGTGTGTTTGATCTTACCTCCTTGCTGCTCTTGATTCCTTCATATGTGTGTTGTCTGTGCCCCCCTGTGGGCATCTTCTGCTATCTTCTGGGTTTTATGTCCTTCCCTTTCATCACTTCCTGGGCCGCCTCCTAGCTGGCTTGTCTATTTAAGACATGCTCAGTCTGTCCCACTTTGTCTGAGCAATGTCGTGTTGTTGGAGCTCCAGTGTGGTCCCTTCTGTGAATCCTGTATTGTCTATCTGTGTACCGACCCCGGCTTTGTTCCTGACCTTGCTAGTTTTCCACCTGTCCTAATCTCGGCTTGCCCATTGGATTCCTTGTGTCTTCTCCCTTCCACCCTGCTCCCGCTAGCAGTCTCCTCCACCTCAGCTGGGTGTACCTGGGGGCCGCGACCTGGTCCCAGCCTACCAAGGGCCCTGGTGAACAAGCAGGCTGGGACTTTTATTCCACACCCTGGGGAACCCAAAGCTGTGGATCTATAGTGCTCACTACCAACGGTTGTGACAGGGAGGAAAAGGAGGGTTTGTCCTCAGAAAGTCTAGTGGGGGAAGTTAGGAAGAAGCTTCCCACCCTCCCTCCCCTTCATGCGTTGGTTTGGATTGTCATGGTGGCCTTGGTGGTGGTTGGTCTTTGGTGGAGGAAAGAATTCTGTATGGAGACAGATTCGGGACCCATCAGTGGAATGGGGACCTCAGTACATTCCAGTAAACAAGGGGTTAACTCGGAATAGGCAAAATGGTGGTCACTGTGGATAAGTAGGACTGTCCCGGAGTCGGTGGGTTGTGGCTGGGGGCCTAAGTTGAAGGAATGTTTTCTGCAAAAGTGAAGTTGGGTTTATGGCCCTCAAATGACCACCACGTTTTTCCTCATTTATAATTTGGAAATTTATCTATGTTGAAATAATTTATTGCTTAATAAAAGGCTGCTATGGATATTTTAACTCCAAAAACTTGGTTTGTGTATTTTGTGTAGCTGGGGTAGTGGAGGGTATGGCCTAGCAGGCTTGGTTAGGTTGGAAGGTGTATATTGTACCCTTGTTAAGTGAAAGCAATCAGTGCATTGTTAAAGTGGACCTTGCATGTAAAAATATGGTCGCTTATATTAAATCTGCTAGAGGCATTTTTGCGTTTTTTTTGCGTGCATGTTTGAAAAATAATTTTAGGCCTGAAGATTAGTTAAAACCCCAAAACATTAAATATTTTATGAAAGCAGACAACCTAGATAATAAAATGGTAGTTCCCATTTTTAATGTCACATGATTTTAGTGCAATTTGTTAGGAAACACAAAATTTCAGTAAAAAAAAAGAAAATTAGGGCAATATATCACCTAATGTTTTGCAAAATACGTAAGATGCGTGGATGCCGAGTGAATAGATACCAAACATGTCAAGGCTTAAAGTTGTGTGCATCCATGAAACGGCAACAAATATTGGTACCCTATACTTTCCATAGGCAACACCTTAAAAGCCCTTTCAGGACATCAATTTAAAGTTAACCATGAATATTCATCCTAGAACTCTGAACTCACTCTGGCATGCATGGCGATAGGTATGTGTATCGCAATCAACATTTTTATGCATAGGGGCCCCCCAATGTTGTATATATTTATGTTTTGTATGTGCTTGTTTGTGGGGGTGGGGGGGGGCTTACATTTTTTGGGGTGGGGTTAATTACTTGAGTGTAACTTTAACTTTTAAACAAGACACAAGACACAAGTGCAAAGAGCATGTGCGGACCACAGGCTTATATGTCATCAGCCACACCCCTCTGGGGGATGGACCTCAGAGACCTGAAGGCATAAAAGGATTCCCACCATGCTCAGCAGAAATCCAAGATGGATGCCAGCACATGGAGTAACATAACCTCAGGGAAAAGGTAGGACCTTGACACCGACAGTCAGCTTATTAGGCTACGTTCACACTAGCATTGTGTGCAGGCGACAGGCAGACGTTTCGGAAGCGTTTTTACCACTTCCCAAATGCCTCGGACAATTCTGCACATTGCAGCACATGGTGCTGTTCTAACGGGAGCGTTAGCGTCGCGGCAAAACGGACGCCTCTGGTCGAGTCAGGAAGCGTTGAAGCCTCCTATTCTAGTCTATGGTGCCGTTCCGCAAACGCCATGCGGTTGCGACACGGTTGCGGGGCGTTTGCGGAGCGGTAACACCATTCAAACTTCATTATAGGCATTTGTGGGGCGTTTTTAACGCTCGGCAAGCGCCTAGCAACTGCCGCTAAACCGCGCATGTGGCGTTTGCGGAGCGTGTGCCGAGCATTAAAAAACGCTCCGCAAATGCTGGACCAACGCTTGCCAAACGCTATAGGGGTGTTTGGCAAGCGTTGGTAAAACAGTCAAGTGTGAACGAACCCTTAGAGTCATACACATTCCTAAAGGCAGCAGCTGCCCAAAGCGTCTTTAAAACCCCTGCTATCCCCCGATGTTAAAGTACATGTAGACCCGTAATCTATTTTTTAGTATGCCTGACTGTATATAGTTTTTTAAGCAAATAATTTTTTGTTAGTGTTATAAATGTACTACCAGTAATGTCCTGTATCATGCTAAGCCACTGATGTGTCTGCTCTTTTAGTTGCCTATTGGGCACCTGACCAAGTCTATCAGCAGGTGCATATTTACCACAAGGCACACAAGGCATTTGCCTAGGGCAGCATTTTTCAGGGAGCAGCGCCACCCCCCTGGAGAAGGGACAAAAGCAGCATGGGTACCAGGTGAGATTCAAGAGAGGCTTCCGGCTGCTTGATGGTGTATGTAGAACCTGACTCTCGTTCCTGGAGATATCCAGCCTTTTATCCATCATATGATCAGCTGTGTGATGGAGAGCACCGGGTGCGAGCTGCTGTTGGCGCGTGGGAGGGCATGTTCTGGGAGGACGTCATATGACACCCTCCCAGAACTGGACAACAGCGCTGTAACCATCAGTTGGCTATAGCATGGTTGTGAAGTGGTTAATACATTTGTAATGGATTGTGATAGATGATCCATATTTTGTCAGATAATCAGTAAAATGACAATTTTATAGTTTTGCTTCTCTCTGCCTCTTGCTTTTTAAATTCCTTACTCTCTTAAGTAAACAATCAGATATAGGTTAACAGAACAATGCTAATTAAGATGGCGCCTTCATCCGGTGTCTCGCCGAGCTGACTCATTAGAAGAAAAAGCACCTTTCAACGTAAACAACCCCCATAAAAGGGAATGAGTCTCATTTGTGACAATGATTGGAAGATATCAACACGGATGGAAGAACACACTTAGGGGACTTTTCACCCAATCATCGTATATGTTACTGTTAGTTCCTCAATAAAGTAGAAATTGGGAAGTTGACAAACTGCAACAGTGTCAGTGTCTTACTTCTGCGTGCACGCATTTCTGCATTAATGAGGCTCATTGGTGGATCACAGTAGGTGGTCTGTAAGTGACCCCATCCAAAACAATTTGGCGCCCAACGTGGGGCCTCGGGTTCTGAACACCGGACCAGCCGACTGAGAGTGGACGAAGGGGACCGTGGGGCAGGCCCGGACCCGGTGGTGGAAAAGCCCCATTGACTGCCCCCCCCCCATTCCTTATTCTTACCTGACTCCTGTCACCATTCCAGTCCAAACTGAAGCACTGTTCCCATCTCTTCCTTCTATCAAAGGGGACACAGATGGCAGTGGAGCCATTGGCTTCTGCTGCTGTCAGTCCAACTCCTGTGAGGTGAGATAGGGGGCGTGGCTTGCTGGTGCTGTGTCTTTATGGACACACACAGCCTGGCTTGGAAGCATGATTGCACACATGTTGTTTGCTAAGAAGGGGCACCTCGGGCAGTGAGAAGCGGACAGCTCTGGTGGGGGACTGCCAGAAGCGGAGCTAAGGGACCGCTCTATGCAATATCAGAGCAGGTATTACAAAAAAATCATCTTTAGTATTTCTTTGATTCCCACATATTGCACATATGCATCCATGGCTGGCTGAGGTTCCTGTGTCCCCCAGCAAAGTGACCCAGCCACCAAAGACAGCTCCCGGTCTAGTAATGATCAGGTGCCTGCGGCACTGCTACTGATCATGTGACCACTATTACAGCCAATCACAGTGGTCATGTGATTAGGCAGGTCTTCCCGGTCCTGGGGCATAAAGTTAACTAGATGCCAGGGCTGGACTGGAAGAGGTTAAAAAACTCATTTATAATATACTGTGTTGTAACAAAACCAGGGGCGGGCTGACAACTCATGGGGCCCCCGGGCAATAGGGGATCATGGGGCCCCTGTGTCCTTGCCCAAACTCAAAAAAGCCTATGAAAAGGTACCAGGGACATCTCATGGGGCCACCTACTGACCCCGGGCTCTTGGGCAGTGCCCAAGTTTCCAAATGGTCAGTCTGCCCCTAAGCAAAACTAAAAGCCATTCATTTAGGGTTTAAATTTAATTTCCAGCAACGGGATAAATAAACAGTAACAAAAGGAAATGCTTCATTCATTTTCCTACAGAAAGGGATGTTAGGAATGACTTACACCAGTGCTTAGAGGCAACCTAGTATAGAAACGTACCCGTTGCACAGAGAACTCTGAAAACTTAATGGGGCACATTAAAGTTTGAAAAAGAGTACTTTCCTCCCACCCAAGAAAAGTGGATTTACTTTCTTTAACAAAAGAGGCTTAAAAAGCAAATTGTCAGCACCAGCCATCAAAAGAACCAAGAGTGTGAAAAAAAATATAGGACAGACTGAACTTTTTCTTTGACGATCATTAGCACAGCACAGCAGCTCTTAACACATGTTCATTTAAAATTGTGTTTCTATACCTTGAGTGTTGAATTAAATAGAAGCATTTGCAAAAGGTTCCCCTTTGTTCTCAGCTACTGATCCAGCACACCTTCCCCCTTTTGGTAAATTTTAAAAGCAATTGCTTTAGGAATACAAAATGTGAAACACGACCCAGAAGATTAGACGGTGTATGCAGAAAAGGAAGACGCCAAACAGTAACATTTACTTAAAATAAAAACTAGCTGCTTGGACAAACTATGTGCATTCATCGCTTTAATTGAAACACACAATCCAAAGGTCAGAGTCATGTAAAACTGAAAGGCTGTTTTAAAGACGTCACACCAAACAGGACTGTCCTGAGATTCATCCTAAAATAAATAGTATTAGAAATCGGTATACAAAAAGTCTTTTTTCTTTTAACCTCCCTAGCGGTCTGATTATGTCAGTATTTCTGTGCTCAAAGCGGTACAATTTATTGCATGGAAATATGTTGTTTTTTTATTGTAGGCCTGTAATTCTTAGGAATAACTCATTGAAATCTGTCCGAACAAGAGTCTAGTAAACATCCCGGGGATGATAAAATTTGAAACACGAAATCATAAATTATAATTTAATAAATAATCCTAAAAAATAATAATATAATAATAATAAATTTAATTCAATAAGACTCTGATCTCTCCTTTGGGCCCCACATCCACTCACTGGCTAAATCCTGACGTCTCAACCATTTCCAAAATCCACCCCTTTCTGACCAATGACACCACAAAACAACTTATCCATGCCTTGGTTTTATCCCGCCTCAATTACTGCAACTCCCTCCTCACTGGTCTACCCTTACACAGGCTATCCCCCCTTCAGTCTATTATGAATTCTGCTGTTAGACTCGTACACCTTACCAACCGATCAGCGACTACTGCCCCTCTCTGCCAATCCCTTCATTGGCTTCCACTAACCCAACGTATAAAATTCAAAATACTAACCACAGCTTACAAAGCCATCCACAACACTGCCCCTAGCTACATCAGCAACCTCATCCGCAGATACCGCCCAGTAGATACCTACTCTGCTCCTCCCATGATATCCTCCTCTCTAGCTCCCTCATCACCTCCTCCCACGCTCGCCTCCAGGACTTCTCCAGAGCCTCTCCCATCCTCTGGAACTTCCTACCACAGAATGTCTGGTCAGCCCCCACCCTGTCTGCCTTTAGGCGATCTTTAAAAACTCACTTCTTCAGGGAAGCCTACCCCACCTCCACCTAAGAACGGTACTTGAATCACCTCCACCAGATCATCCCCCGCAGCTATCACCTTTTGTATCACCTCCCCCTTCCTTTAGATTGTAAGCTCCACGAGTCGGGCCCTCCTATTCCTTCTGTACTGAAATGTATTGCAATTGTACTTTCTCCCTTTAATTGTAAAGCGCTGTGCAAACTGTTGGCGCTATATGAATCCTGTATAATAATAATAATAATAATCAAACCAAAAACACTGAAATGTGAAATATAGCGCCAAGTTCGCACATCGCTGAGCAAAGTCGCAGAATCGTTTTCAGTGTCTGATGAGGAATTTCCCCCACGAATCATTATCACTCAATTCTGCAAGTGGTTCTGATTTACTATCGCTGTTCTCTAGCCGGTCTAAAACCGCTTTTGACCTAAAGGGACGCTTTTTGGACGCCATGGACGTTTCTCAGTTTCCAGGCAGAAAGAACAGTAAAAATGCAGGCAGGGCGCCGGACAAAGCACTCGGGACAAAATGTATGTGAAATGGTTTGATACAGGAATGTTATACTATGTGATTTTAGTGAATTTAGTGAATGTCACTTTTTGTCATTTTCAAATTTCCCGCCGGTTCCGTCCCCCGTACGTCCCGATGTCGCAGGGAACGGAACCCAGAAGACAGATGCTGGCATCGGCCGGAGGACATTGCAGGGGACACTGCAGGGGGGGCATCGCGGGAGCGCAGGACAAGGTAAGAGAAGAACAGATCCCGGAGCAGCACCGCATGGTAAGTACGAGTGTAGTCCGGGGGGGGGGTTACCGCTTGTCGTACTGAAACTTTACCCCGAGCTACACTCGGGAATACCTCCAGGGAGGTTAACTACTTAAATTTGGAGGGTTGTTCATCCCGCTGCTCTTCTGGTTGGTTTTGTGGGCTGTTGGACAGTTCTAACTTCTGCCAAGTGCACTGCAAACATTGGGTCTAAACTTGGGCAGACCTCTAGCTAAGCCCCCAGTGGGCTCTACTACAAGAGATGTTCAGGGTGATGCTGGCCGTGGACATAACTCTCTTTCGGGTATGACAGCGCATATGCTGTATGTGGTATATATTATATATACTATATGATACTCATATATACTTTTGTGAGTTTATTCCCTGCAGTTATTTATTGAGCCATAGACCTTTATGTTCCTTATATTTACAGAGACGTATTGGCTCTACCATTTCAGCTTGTTTGGTTACCCCTATTTTGTAAAAATTGAGGTAGTGCACCATATTGATCCTATCATCCCCATTGCCTCATTCTTGCCTGTATTACAACAAGGTCAGTATATTGTTTAGTGTTTTCATCTGATATTGGAGGGCTCCATATTGGGGTTAGCTCCAATATATTGGAAATATGTATAAATATCTTCCTTTAATATCTTTATTATTTTTCATTCTTCCCTTCCTGTTTCTTTGGGCTTCTTCTAGGTATTACATATACTGTGCAATAACTATTGGAGCCGAGTGGATAAATTTGAGGCCCTTCATATGTACAGTTGTGTTCAAAATAATAGCAGTCAGACATCACTAACTAGATCAATCACTGTTTTTGGTAGAAATGATATTTCTACATGGCAAATAATTTCCTAGCAGGTGTAGTAGAGTAATAGAAATCCAACAGACCCAACAGTCATGGCACGCATGCTGCTGATTCTGTGTAATTGAATCACTCATTGAAAGGGGCATGTTCAAAATAATAGCAGTGTGGAGTTCTATTAGTGAGGTCATTCATTCTTTGAAAAACAGGTGGCAATTATTGCCCTTATTTAAGGAAGGAAGGCAGCAAATGTTGTACATGCTGGTTACAGTGCATTTCTCTCTGAAATTCTGAGGAAAATGGGTCGTTCCAGACATTGTTCAGAAGAACAGCGTACCTTGATTAAAAAGTTGATTGGAGAGGGGAAAACATATAAAGAAGTGCAGAAAATGATCGGCTGCTCAGCTAAAATGATGGCAAATGCTTTAAAATGGCAACCAAAACCTGAAAGATGTGGAAGAAAGCGAAAAACTACCATTGGAATGGATAGAAGAATAGCCAAAATGGCGTGGACTCAGCCAACAATCAGCTCCAGGAAGATGAAAGAAGGTGTGACGTTCCCTGTGAGTACTGTTACAATTAGAAGACGCCTATGTGAAGCCAAGCTATCTGCAAGAAGTCCCCGCAAAGTCCACTGTTGGAAAAAAGACATGTGCTGAAGAGGTTACAATCTGCCAAAGAGCACATTGACTGGCCTAAAGAGAAATGGCGCAACATTTTGTGGACTGATGGAAGTAAGATTGTTCTTTTTGGGTCTAGTGGGCGGAGACAGTTTGTCAGACGACCCCCAAACACTGAATTCAAGCCACAGTACACTGTGAAGACAGTGAAGCATGGTGGTGCAAGCATCATGATATGGGGATGTTTCTCATACTACGGTGTTGGGCCTATTTATCTCATACCAGGGATCATGGATCAGTTTGAATACATCAGAATACTTGAAGAGGTCATGCTGCCTTATGCTGAAGAGGAAATTCCCTTGAAATGGGTGTTCCAACAAGACAACGACCCAAAACACACCAGTAAATGTGCAACATCTTGGTTCCAGACCAACAAGATTGACGTTATGGAGTGGCCATCCCGATCCCCGGATCTTAATCCAATAGAAAACTTGTGGGGTGACATCAAAAATGCCATTTCCGAGGCAAAACCAAGAAATAGAGAAGAACTGTGGAATGTCGTCCAATCATCCTGGGCTGGAATACCTGATCACAGGTGCCAGAAGTTGGGTGACTCCATGCAACACAGATGTACAGCATTTGTGTGGATGGAAATAAAAGCTACTAGAAGGATTTTGAGCTTTATTCACTTTTTTCAACACACTGCTATTATTTTGAACACAACTGTACTTATCTACATCTACTATCTTAGCGAATACTCTCTTGTGACCCCTACGGGCTTTAAAATCCTTCTTAAATAAATCTTACAGTCTTTATTTTTGGAAGGTTAGCTTAATACATTATTTGACCTTTATTATATTACTACCTGGATTGGGGAAGGGTTAAACAGCTATTTTTATGATATATATATACTCTTTTCAGATTTCATATATACAAGAGGTGCTACATCCTTATGGGATCCCCCTGCTACCCTGCTTGACACATTTTTTGATCCATGTGATATTATCATCTATCCCGACACACGTTCTGCTTTGCTACCGATACCTCAAGGTATTTTTGCAATCTCATGTTCACTAATAATTTTATACTATTTGTTATTATGTTATACTTACATTCAATTCCTCTCTCTATGTAGTAACTCCTGAAGAAGCGATAATATTGCGAAACATGTCGAGTAACTATAGAGTAACTACTATGTGATTACCCATATCGACATTCGATTTATGGCTTTTGATATCTTTACCGGGATACGATACAATTGTGTCAATTTTAGTAAGAAAAAATATTTGAAATTTTTGTAACCAGCATAGAATACCCTACCCCCCCCCCCCCCCCAATGGGAGTCTTGTATTCTTAGCGGAACAATATGTATGTAACTCATGTGTATGGTATACATTGCTTTATTAAAGTGTTTTTTTTATATTTTTCTTGTCGCAGTGCCTCTAAAGTCCGCAAGTGGCCTTTGTTTTATGTGCTTGAATCATTATATTTAATGCTATAGGACGTGGCACATAGGAGCCTGCTATATACCCCTACAGTTGGTCACTCTGTAGGTGATATTTTCATATTATCATTAAACTTGGGCAGAGCATTAGGGGTCACAATGGCGACCCCACCCATGCTCCAGGGGACCTGTGCCACCTGATAAAAAAGCATGAGCAAATGAATGTTGAAACTCCTGTGCTGGACAATGAGCTCCACAATGTCCACATGGAGTGCTTTTTGGGAATGCAAACCTTGCTGCCTGTAACGGACCAGGGAAATCCAAAGAAGCTGTGTGCAAAGAAGCAAACAGAACCTCTTCCTCAGAGTCTCTGAGGAAGAGGTTCTGCCTCGAAACGCGTCATCCATTTGGAGGCCTACAGCTCCTCAACAGCCACCATCTAGGGAGATTGGACTATGCTGTCTTTTTTGTGATGTGCCTTTGATTTTATTCTTTTGTGAGTATACCACTTTTTATTCAATAAATCTAATTTTTAGAAGGTGATGCACTAGGCCCGTGCGCCCTCTGTTTGTTTCTTTGCACGCGGCCTGTGCAACCTCCCTGTTACATTAGGTTTAACACTGTGCTGCTGGGGAGCGCTTGCCAAGTCACCCTGCGTAGCTGATGCAGTAAATTCAGAGGGCCTTGGCCGGCTGGGCAGGGGCCCACCTAGGCCAGTCCTGGGCCCATTGAGTTTCCGATTTCATTTATACAGGGAGACCAGGGGCGGACTGACAACTCATGGGGCCCCCGGGCAATAGGGGATCATGGGGCCCCTGTGTCCTTGCCTACACTCAAACCACACCCAAAAAAGCCTATGAAAGGTACCAGGGGCATCTCATGGGGCCCCCTACTGACCCCAGGCCCTCGGGCAGTGCCCGAGTTCCCAAATGAGGGAGACAGAGCAAATCCTTTCCCACAGCTGTACAATCTTTGCTCAGCCTTTCTGCCCAGCCGAGTACAGCCCTTCCCCTCCTGCTCAGCCCTGCTCAACTATGCATGTGCACACAAGGTGGGGGCAGGCAGGCCACACTTTGAGCTGCTGGGTGAAAGTGGTGGGCTTGTTTGGGAATGTGGAGATCAGAGGACTCGCCCACCCCGGGTCCCCTGAGTTTACTCTTTTACATACAAGTCCATCCCTTTCACCCAGCAGCTTAGAGTGTCCTTTCAGATCCCACCTTGTGTGCATGTATAACTAGTGTCAGGAGAGAGAGAGAAGAGATATAAACAGAAAGCCACCTTACAGTCACAGATCATCCTTGTGTAAGTAGTATCTTGGTGCATGGTGGGAGCAGCGGGTGGTAGTAGGGAGGCCCCTTGTCAACTTTTGCATCAGGACCCTCAAGCTTCAAGCTATACCTCCGGGTCTAAAAATGGGTACTAGCTGGGAATGGTGAAGGTTCATCATCTGAACATTACCTAACCACTTCCCTACCTGGCCAATTCTGACACTTCTCCCTTATATGTAAAAATCTACATTTTTCTGCTATAAAGTTACTTAGACCCCCAAACATTATATATATATATATATATATATATATATGTGTGTGTGTGTGTGTGTTTTAGTAGAAGCCCTAGAGAATAAAATGATGAGTTTTACTGTTTTTTTTGTCAGTAAGGAGTATTTTCTCTGAGGTTTACCAAATGCAACTTTTTTTGAACAAATACACTTTAACCTCCCTGGCGGTCTGATTATTTCAGATTTTGGTGCTGAAAGCGGTACCATTATTTTGCATGGAAATATGTAGTTTTTTTATTGTAGGCTGTAATATTTAGTAATAACTCACTGAAATCTGTCCGAACAAGAGTCTAGTAAACATCCCGGGTAGGATAAAACACAAAATCATAAATTATAATTTAATAAATAATCATAAAAAATAATAATATAATAATAATACATTTAATTCAATAATATAATCAAACCAAAAACACTGAAATTTGAAATATAGCGCCACGTTCGCACATCGCTGAGCAAAGTCGCAAAATTGTTTTCAGTGTCTGATGAGGAATTTCCCCCACGGATCATTATCACTCAATTCTGCAAGTGGTTCTGATTTACTATCGCTGTTCTCTAGCTGATCTAAAACCGCTTTTGACCTAAAGGGACGCTTTTTGGACACCATGGACGTTTCTCAGTTTCCAGGCAGAAAGAACAGTAAAAATGCAGGCAGGGCGCCGGACAAAGCACTCGGGACAAAATGTATGTGAAATGGTTTGAAACAGCAATGTTTTACTATGTAAAATTCGCTTTGAAAAAAAATGAGATTTTTAAAAAATTTTCAAATTTCCCGCCGCAGCCGGCGCCCGTACGTCCCGACGTCACAGGGACCGGAACACAGAAGCCGGATGCCGGCATCGGCCGGAGGAGATGGCCGGGGATGCTGCAAGGGACACATCGCTGGAGCGAAGGACAAGGTAAGTGCTGGAGGGACTCCCTATGCAGCGCCGCATGGTAAGCCTGAGTGTAGCTCGGGGTTACCGCTTTTGGTACTGAAACTTTACCCCGAGCTACACTCGGGAATACCGCCAGGGAGGTTAATGAATTGTATTGCACACAGACACAATATAATACCCAACTTATTTGTAAAATGTAAAAGATAATGTTATGCCAAGTATATATGACGCTTTAAAATTGCTTATGCCCATGTAATGCCGCCAAACTACGGTACTTAAAATTCTCCATAGGCGATGCTTTATCAATTTTTACGGGCCACCAGTTTAGAGTTACAGAGGGGGTCTGGGACAAGAACTGTTGTTCTTGTTCATGATACCTCCCATGTGTGGTGTGATCACTGTTTACATATGGGTGCAGGATTTACATATGTATTCACATTTGTGTTTAAGCTGGGGGGGGGGGGGGCAAGTGCAGGACTCTGCAAAAAAACTACATTAGAAGATTCTTGGTGTGCTGGTGAATATGTGCATAGACCCCAAATCTCTCCTGAGGCCTCCAATGCAGCCGATCAGACACAGATCAGCCAGTAACGGCTAGGTACACAGAGATGCAGGACCAGAAGTGATGACATTCTCATCACTCCTGGCTTCCGGGGTCACAGAGAGGGAGGAACAATGTTAGTTCCTCTAAGTTCCTCTCTCTCTGTGCTGTGCAGCTATCTCTGCCAGTTGCAGCACTCCCTATTCCACCGCCCACAGAAGTGATTGAGTGGCTATCTCAAATTACTTCTGCCTTACTGGGGAATCGCCGGCTACAAATTCTGATACTGGGATGATGCCTATAGCTTCAGACATTCAGACATCCTGGTAAAACACTACAAAACAAGGACATCATATGATGGCCTACAGTTGGCAAGTGTCTAAAGCATCAGAACCTGGGCTGTTTATGGTTTTCTATTGCTCCTCCTGATCCCACCAGTCACAGGCACTCTTGAGCTCATCTCAAACATCATAGCTAAATGAGATTACGGCTTCAAATCACCGAAAGCCAACATTCTGTAATTCCAATGTCTTTAAAGCCTCACTTGGGGACCAGTGTCAACCCCATCCACAACTATTTTATCACTGGAAAAAAAAATACTGCTTGTCGTGCTTCTTTAGGTTTCCACTTCTCTGCTTGCATTTTGTGGACACTTCCTGTTGGATGGACACTGGCTGGGTTCTCTTAGGAGACATTATCACAGGGGGGATGATAGGGGGCTGGTGATCTCAAGACACCATCACAGCTCTGGAGTAGCGGGCTGCCACAATGTAACAGTGATCTAAGTGACCAATGACCTTAAGTGACCTGGATGGAGGACTTAGGTGAGTATTGCTACCTTCACCAAGTAAGGGGGGAGGGGGGCTGTCAGCAAAGTATGGGTGTAGGTGGGAGCTAGGGGTGGTAGAAATTTTTTTTTTTTGGGAGAACTGGGAGGCAGTATTCCAAGTGTTTATAGATGTTCAGAAATGGGGTTTGATGTTTCTGGTAAGTGCTGATGGGTATTTGTGTGCAGGGCTTTTTTTTCAACATTTTCAGTGGTTTTTGGTTTGTTTAAGAAAAAATAAAAAACCCAGAGTTGATTAAATACCACCAAAATAAAGCGCTATCTGTCACAAAAAATGATAAAAATTTCATATGGGTACAGTGTTGCATGACCGCGCAATTGTCACTCAAAGTGCAACAGCGCTGAAAGCTGGAAATTGGCCTGGGCAGGAAGGGGGTATAAGTGCCCGGTAGGCTAGTGGTTAATCATTAAGCAAATCAAAGTAACTGGGAGCAAAAGAATGAATGCAACCAGCATACAACATTAGCAATAAGTATACAGTGGTGTATTTTGTTTTTGTGCTACCCTAAAATCGGGCACCCCCTCTGCATCTAAATTTTCCCCACTCCTTCCTGTTTAAGATCCACCTCTTCATCTGTAAACTCCATTACTTCCTCTTTAGGCTCCAATCTTCCTATTAGAGCTCTATCTCTTATTTTATTCCATTATCGGTTTTATTTGGAGGAATAATTCTCCATCATTGGGGTCAGTGGAAGAATAGTGCCCCATCACTGGTGTCAGTGGGAGGAATAGTGCCCCATCATTGGTATCAGTGGAAGGAATAGTGCCTCGTCATTGGTGTCAGTGACACCAATGATCTGGCAATATTACTCCCACTGACACCAATGATGCTTACATTGCTGGGCTGACCCCTGCTCCAGCCTGGACTCCCTCCCTCTCCCATCCACAGCCAGCATACCTGGTTGCAGCAGCACCATCTGTTCTGCCCAGATCCTGGCCGCATAGGCCAATCACCGTCAAGGAGGTGGAGCTTGCAGAGGGAGGGGCAGGCTGCCATAGGCCACCCAGTGATCTCAGAGGTGTGGCCAGATGAGAGGGGCGGTATGTCATCACGCCCACATCGTGATCCACCTGGGAAATGAAGACACCGGACAGACACCCTCTTTACCTCTCCTCCAGCAGAGCCTTCGTAGACCGGATCAAAGAGGGACATGGACAGGTAAACCACATAACAGCAGCCCCTGTCTTAAGTGTCACTTCCATGGGAAAGGGGGGCACCACTGCCACCACGCCGCCAACCCTGAAAAGTGCTGCCCTAGGAAAACACTTTGTAAGTACATGTCATGTTTATCTCTAATGCAGGTGGTCAAATGGTATAGCTTGCATCTGTGATCTTCACCTATAGCAGCTCCCTTTCCCATAAGGAAAACATGCTTACTGGTACTCGGTTGCCCCGAGGACTTATACACAATGCTATAGTGCCTGACTACCACGCTAGGGCAGGCATGAACTAAGCACAGCAAACAGGTGCTTTCAGTTGGCAGACAGGTGGAGTGGTTCATTTACCATCCAGGTACAAGTCTGGCAAGGTTCAAAATAGTCAGGGTCAAATCCATAGTCAAAAGGCAGGCAGAGTTCAGAGAACAGTCGTAATCGGATCTGAGGTCATAAATGAGGGAATCAAAACTGGCAGTGCAAGGCAGACAAACAGGGAGCTTGGAGCATGTGTAACAAATGCAATACCACAAGCATGAGACTGCAGGCTTGGCTGGTTTAAATCAGGCTTGGTCTGCACCCAGAGACTTGGCCACGTCAATCACCTTACAGGTGGATAAACAGACAGGAAGAATGTATCATAGCCAAAACCAGGATGCTTTTATGAGGCCAGCAGCAGTGCTGGAGCAGGAGTGCTATACACTCCTGACAGTAAATAGATGCACACCAGTATGGAAATGATACAATTTTTATATAAGAAGAGGTTAAGAACGGTACATACATCTGATTTACTAACAGGTATTATTAGCAAAAGGGCCCGATATGAGTCCTGGTGTATTTGTGCTCATATATCTAGGTATTGATACCTATTAATAGAGATAATTCCAGTTGAATGTTGCAGCAAAGTCCAGTTGCTGGGGCCCCTGAGTATAATGCGGCATCTGCCTTTGTGTTTGAGAAGTAAAGGCAAGATCAGCAGTCACGAGGAGATCCACCATTTGTTGTCCAACCAGCTTGGGCTGGAGCTTCTCACTGGCAGGAACTGTGGTGTGGCAATGGAACTCAAAGTCTGCCTATCCACTCTGTGCTTTAGTCCCTCTCTAGCAGTTTCTAATCTGGCATGCCATTAGACCTCTAAACCTATAATAACAATATGGCCATTGGAAGAATTAACCTTGCTCTAGCCTATGCTGATTATCGAGCCTCAAGGTAAAATTACCCAAAGAAACCTAGACCAGAAGGGACAGGGTTAACTAGAATACCAGGAGCTGAATATAAACTATATTGCAGTGTACTGGAAGGTGACAAATACACAGACAGTAGCACAGACCTAGCTATCTGGCACTGTGCAACTCCCTCCTCATTGGCCTACCTCATCGCAGGCTATCCCCTCTTCAGTCTATCATGAATGCTGCTGCTAGACTCATCCACCTTACTAACCGTTCTGTATCTGCCATCCCTCTGTGCCAATCCCTCCACTGGCCTCCACTCAGTGTCCTCCACCCCTCTCTGCCAATCCCTCCACTGGCCTCCACTCAGTGTCCTCCACCCCTCTCTGCCAATCCCTCCACTGGCTTCCCATTGCCCAACGGATAAAATTCAAAACACTAACAATAACATATAAAGCCATTTATAACTCTGCCCCAAATTACATCACAGATCTTGTCTCTAAATATCACCCAAACTGTCCTCTCTGCTCCTCGCAAAACCTCCTACTCTCTAGCTCCCTTGTCTCCTCCTCCCATGCTCATCTTCAGGACTTCTCCAGAGCTTCCCCCATCCTCTGGAACTCTGTACCAATTTATCAGACTATCGTCTACTCTGCTCACTTTTAGGCGATCTCTGAAAACCTGTCTCTTCAGGGAAGCCTATCCTGCCCTCAGCTAATAATGGAATCTTCTACTCTTCCAACCAGTCCATCCCCCACAGTTACTACCTTTTGTACCACTAGCCCCTCCCTCCTAGATTGTAAGTTCCAAAGATCAGGGCCCTCCTATCCCTCTTGTATTGAATTGTATTGTTGCTGTATTGTCTCCCGTTATATTGTAAAGCGCTGAGCAAACTGTTGGTGCGATATAAATCCTGTATAATAATAATAATAATAATAATGACCACAAATACACTGTCACAAGGATTCAGATATGAACTCAGGAATTGCAGTTAAACTAATATAACATAGGAATACTTAAGAGAATAGGAATAGTCCTGCAAATCTGCAGAACAGAAGCGAGCAAGAATCATATTTGCTAACATCCTTGTACTTTGTAATATTGCCTGTTTTCTTTCAAGAAATAACACTTATTCTAAATAATTAGGCGCAATTCTCTAATATATTAGGCTGCGGGATCTAAAGAGCGCTTAGGACCACTTAAGTAATATTTTAGGTAAACGTTCCACTTTTCTTTAGTGCACTTTAGCATGCCTTAAGTGCTATTTCAGCTTGCTAAATCAGGACCAAAGATTGCTTGTTTTTGTTCTAATAATTATTAATCAATGTCTGTTTATTAGATGCATTTTAATGTAAACAAGTAAAGGTTTTTTTCACAGGTCAAAAATGATATGACTTTTTTTATAATAGCAAGTTCAGTGCCTTGTGCTAGTCTGTTATGTACAGTAACGCATGACTATAATACCAGGATGTTGCTTTTCATGTCTGTTCAATGTGTTCCAATTTGTGCACCATCCCTAAAAAGGGAACTGTAGCCATATCCATCATACAGAAGTGATTATGAATTTCAATTGTGGTAAACACTGGTTTGATTCACATTGTGATGTCTGGAGTGATTAACCTTTACCATGTCAAGGTGTTCCTACCGACACATTTACATTAATTAGCATAGTCATTATCATGGCATAGGTAATGGAGGAGCAGTGTACAGCCACGTGCATTTAAAGTATTCTCAGTGTAACAATTCAATTCCTGGAAAAATATTATATTTAATATGTTCTGTAAACATTAATAATGTATTTCTTAGTTCTGTGGTACTGAGAAGACAGTAAAATGACTGCCAATGACGGAAGGAAATGCTATGTTATCTAGAGAAGGAAGGAAAAAAACAGATTTACGTAGAAGGGAAGGAGATAAGCAAGTGAAAATGAACAACGGAAGAAATACAATAAGAAAGGAAAGCAGGGAAAAGAAAATTAGGAAGTCGAAAAAGGGCAGAAGGAAGGAAGACAGTGAGAAAGAGAGAGAGGGAGGAAGGAAGGAAGGAAAGAAGGAAGGAAGGAAGGAAGGAAGGAAGGAAGGAAGGAAGGAAGACAAGAAGAGAGGAGGAAAGAAAGTAAGAAAGAACGACAAGAAGTGAGGAAGAAAGATAGTAAGAAAGAAAGATAAGAAGTGAGGAGGAAAAGAAAGAAAGAGAGAAAGAAAGAAAGAAAGAAAGAAAGAAAGAAAGAAAGAAAGACACGAAGTGAGAAAGTGAGAGAGAGGAAGGTAAAGTATTCTCAGTGTAACAATTCAATTCCTGGAAAAAAAATCATATTTAATATGTTCTGGAAACATTAATAATATATTTCGTAGTTCTGTGGTACTGAGAAGACAGTAAAATGACTGCCAATGACGGAAGGAAATGCTATGTTATCTAGAGAAGGAAGGGAAAAAAACAGATTTACGTAGAAGGGAAGGAGATAAGCAAATGAAAATGAACAACGGAAGAAATACAATAAGAAAGGAAAGCAGGGAAAAGAAAATTAGGAAGTCGAAAAAGGGCAGAAGGAAGGAAGACAGTGAGAAAGAGAGAGAGGGAGGAAGGAAGGAAGGAAGGAAGGAAGGAAGGAAGACAAGAAGAGAGGAGGAAAAAAAAGCAAGAAAGAATGACAGGAAGTGAGGAAGAAAGAAAGATAAGAAGTGAGGAGGAAAAGAAAGAAAGAAAGAAAGAAAGAAAGAAAGAAAGAAAGAAAGAAAGAAAGAAAGAAAGAAAGGAAGGAAGGAAGGAAGGAAGGAAGGAAGGAAGGAAGGAAGGAAGGAAAGAAAGAAAGAAAGAAAGAAAGAAAGAAAGAAAGAAAGAAAGAAAGATAAGAAGTGAGGAGGAAAAGAAAGAAAGAAAAAAAGAAAGAAAGAAAGAAAGAAAGATAAGAAGTGAGGAGGAAAAGAAAGAAAGAAAGACAAGAAGTGAGAAAGTGAGAGAGAGGAAGGTAAAGTATTCTCAGTGTAACAATTCAATTCCTGGAAAAAGAATTCTCATTAATATGTTCTGTAAACATTAATAATGTATTTTGTAGTTCTGTGGTACTGAGAAGACAGTAAAATGACTGCCAATGACTGAAGGAAATGCAATATTATCTAGAATAGGAAGGAAAAAAACAGATTTATGTAGAAGGGAAGGAGATAAGCAAGTGAAAAATGAACAACGGAAAAAATACAATAAGAAAGGAAAGCAGGGAAAAGGAAATTAGGAAGTCAAAAAGGAAGCCAAAAAGGGCAGCAGAAGGAAGGAAGGCAGTGAGAAAGTGAGAGAGGAAGGAAGGAAGGAAGGAAGGAAGGAAGGAATGAAGGAAGGAAGGGAGGAAGAGAGGAGGAAAGAAAGCAAGAAAGAACGACAAGAAGTAAAGAAGAAAGAAAAGAAAGAAAGAAAGAAAGAAAGAAAGAGAATAAGAAAGAAAGAAAGAGAAAGAAAAAGAAAGAAAGAAAGAAAGAAAGAAAGAAAGAAAGAAAGAGAAAGAAAGAGAAAGAAAGAAAGAAAGAAAGAAAGAAAGAAAGAAAGAAAGAAAGAGAAAGAGAGAGAGAAGAAGTGAGGAAAGAAAGAAAGAAAGAGAAGAAGTGAGGAAAGAGAAAGAAAGAAAGAAAGAAAGAAAGAAAGAAAGAAAGAAAGACAAGAAGTGAGAAGAGAAAGAAAGAAAGAAAGAAAGAAAGACAAGAAGTGAGAAGAGAAAGAAAGAAAGAAAGAAAGAAAGAAAGAAAGAAAGAAAGAAAGAGAGAAAGACAAGAAGTGAGAAGGAAACGAAACAAAGAAAGAAAGAAAAAGAAAGAAAGAAAGAAAGAGACAAGAAATGAGGAGGAAAAGAAAGAAAGAGAAAGAAAGAAACAAAAGGAAGAAGGGAAAGGAGGGAGGGGAAAAAAGGAAGGGAGTACAAAAGTTGTAGCCTAACCTCTCTAGTTTATACCCATCCATTTTCCCTTGTTTCATTTAATATAATTGTAAGGAAGAAAGTAAGGAATTAGGAAAGAAAGGAGGAAGAAAAATGAGAAGGAAGGAAGTAATGAAGGAAGGAAGGGAAGAAGTAAGGGAGTCAAAAAGCTGCGTCCTAGTTGTATCCATTAATTTTCTCTTGTTTTACTACAATACATATTTTGGTGATATTTAAAAAAATAAAGAGATTTACTTTTACAACTTATATCATGAATTTTTAAGCACAAGCCTGAAGTTGTATTCATTCTGTTTATGTCCGTATAAATCAATAGTAATCAAAATACAATTATGAATTATGTTGTCTGACATAAGCTGCCATTAGATAAATGCATGTCATAGAGTAACTGAACAAAATGTTTACAGCCTCTTGGACCTACAGGAGATTATTAATTGTTTTCTTTTAGGACAGCAGACGATGGTTAGGATCTCTGTATACCAAGCTAATAAAGTGGATGATACTTAGAGCCATTAGCAGGATGGAGAGATGCAGTCAGGAAATGCAGGAAAGGTAAAGCCAAGCGCAGTTCAAACAAGGTCAGGACCCTTGAAGTTCTAGAGAGTCTGGTACATCAGAGATCAATGGCGGATAGGCACAGGGAGGTCAAGAGCAAGAGGGTAGCAGGACCTTCTCAAATGAATTGGTATTTTTTATTTAGAAAAGCACAAGAAGATGTATTTACTGTATAATGGATTTTCAATTAGCAGATTGGCACCACTCCAATTAAACCTAAACTCTGCTGCTTTGTTTGTCCACCCCACCACAGAGAATATAGTTTAAACTTTAAACTCTCACCTACAAAGTCCCCGAATATGGTCTCAAAATACATTTCCTTGCTACAGTTCAGCTACGAACATCAAGCACAAACTTTTTCTCTTGTCCTCACCTTAGAACAGACTTTTTCAACCAGGCATGGGATGTCTTCTGGGTTTTTCAGGGGTACCTTAGTAAAATGCCTAAAAATTTCCCCCAAATTAACCAAAAATTCTCTGTCTGCCTTTTTCATTACACAAAGCCACAGCATTTTTGTTGTGCAGCATTACAACCTTGGGCACCATGCAAGCCAGCTTCCTTCATTCTAACAAGAGGATGACATTGGTTGATAAGGAGGACATTGGGCACCTAAAGATGTCCTTATTTGCTCCTCTCATGCCCCTCTTCCTCAGCCCTAGGGTCGTGTTAGCTGAAAGAGGAAGAGAAACTGAGAAGAGAATCACTGATACTAATCGGTACTGGTGTGCAAAGGTATATTTGCTTCGTAAAAAGAAATCATCTCTAATGGGTACCCTACGTGTGTGGATGCTTCTGCATTATGCAAAATGATTAGTTTGGGGTTTTTTCACATTTTAGAGGGTCGGCTCAAAATTGTGCATAATTTTTTATTGTGCCTTGACTAAAAAAAGTTGAGAAATACTGCCTTAGAGCATTTTGAAATTCACAATCTTTGTGTAAAACCCCATTGACTTTTATGAAGGGGGGGGGTGCACTGAGAACCTGATCGATGTGAGAGCGCAGTGCATTGTGGGGCTCTCAGAGGGTGAACAGCCCGTCAAACGCCCTTACCGTTCGTGTGTTCGGAGAACACATGAACGGCCGATGTTCTAGTCGAACTTACGTTCAACTCGAACATCAAGCCCATCCCTACTTACCCCCTCTGTGGTTTTGCACCAGAGCAGCCCTGATCCTCCGCTTCTCGGGTCTGCCACCAGCACTCCTGGCCACTCCTCCCAAGTGCCCCACAGAGCAAGTAGCTGGCTATGAGTGCACCCAAGCAGGCTCGCTCCCAAGCAGCTGGTCTTTGTGTCCATTCACACACAGAGCCGTGGCTTGGCCCTGCCCCTTCTCTCCTTATTGGCTTACTGGCTGTGATTGACAGCAAAGTGAGACAATGGCTCCCACTGCTGTCTCAACCAATGAAGAGGGAGAGTCCCCAGAGCGTAGGGGCGGACTGACCATTTGGAGACTCGGGCACTGCCCGAGGGCCTGGGGTCAGTAGGGGGCCCCATGAGATGCCCCTGGTACCTTTTTCATAGGCTTTTTTGAGTTTGGACAAAGACACAGGGGCCCCATGATCCCCTATTGCCCGGGGGCCCCATGAGTTGTCAGTCCGCCCCTGCCAGAGAGCTAAGGCTCTTGTGCTCATCATTGGATCGTGATGGGGCTCAGGTAAGTATTAGGGAGGCTGGGGGGGCTGCTGTATACAGAACGTTTTTTACCTTCATGCATAGAATGCATGAAGGTAAAAACCTTGAGCCTTTACAACCACCTTAACTCTTTCCTTATTAATCCTGCCCCATTCAATAAATAAAGGAGTGAATATTTGAAGTGTTGTAAAGTCCAATCAGAGCTGGTTCTCCCAAAAGGTATTTATATCACCGTATATCTATCTATTTATTTATTTATTTATTAATGGACTGATCTAATTTGTATATATATGCTGTATAAATACCATTTTGAAAATAGGTTACCAAATATAGAACATTACTCATTATACTATCTTATTATTTTAAAACATCATAATTGAAATGTTTAAAGACAAATCTGTAAAAGCATACCTGCCAAAGTTAATTGAAAACCTTGGCTTTGATACAGCGTTACAATGATTAATTACTTCAACCTTGCGCGCATATGTTAAAAACAAAAAAAAGAATCAATTAAATATAAGATTTCAATTTTGCAATTAAAATAAATTATTAGAGTAAACACAACACATACTAATGGCATACAGCTCAACAACAAAATGAATCATTAAGCTTTCTTAATTAAAAACACATTTTCTTTCCTTGTAGCATGGAAATCACCATTAAATGTGTCCAAATTAGATTCTAATTGACCAGCTAATTTGTCAGGAAATCAGCGGGTCACAGATGTAGGAAATGACCAAACAAAACAGTTCGTTTTGAAAACATTGGAAAATAAAGCCCTCAAAAAATGGCCAGTATGATAGATATACTGTATATAGATAGATAGATAGATAGATAGATAATAGATAGATAGATAGATAGATAGATAGATAGATAGATAATAGATAGATAGATAGATAGATAATAGATAGATAGATAGATAGATAGATAGATAGATGATAGATAGATAGATAGATAGATAGATAGATAGATAGATAGATAATAGATAGATAGATAGATAGATAGATAATAGATAGATAGATAATAGATAGATAGATAGATAGATAGATAATAGATAGATAGATAGATAGATAGATAGATAGATAATAGATAGATAGATAGATAGATAGATAGATAGATAGATAGATAGATGATAGATAGATAGATAGATAGATAGATAGATAGATAGATAATAGATAGATACATAGATAGATAGATAGATAGATAGATAGATAGATAATAGATAGATAGATAGATAGATAGATAATAGATAGATAGATAGATAGATAGATAATAGATAATAGATAGATAGATAGATAGATAGATAGATAGATAGATAGATAGATAGATAGATAGTCTTGACGTCAATGTTCTAGGCAATCACAGAAAAGGATATCCTGCATTCAGCACCCCCTGTTCCCTTGTAATCACATGACCTCAAGATGCAGAGCTCAAGGGAAGCCAAATTAACCTAATCAACATTGCACCGTAAGAGACATGCTAATGAGCAGATCCATGTTGGAGCTTTTCTTGTATATGACTAGCAAAACTATGCCTGTTGTGGGCTTGGGGGGTGGTAAATAAATTTACATTTAACTCTCCATTACAGTATGTCGTCACTCCTATATGATGCTAATATGTTATCTATATACTGCCCCTTGGTGTAAACATAGAGTGAAGGAAAGAGCAATGAGGTTGATTTGCTAAAGGAATAAAAGTTGCTCACCTAGCAAAATGGGCTTTCACTTTATTAATTGAATAACAAATCTATTGAACACTGCATTCTGAGTGTAGCACACATCTGAACCCTGCACTCTGAGTGTAGCACACATCTGAACCCTTCACTCTGAGTGTAGCACACATCTGAACCCTGCACTCTGAGTGTAGCACACTTCTGAACCCTTCACTCTGAGTGTAGCACACTTCTGAACCCTTCACTCTGAGTGTAGCACACTTCTGAACCCTTCACTCTGAGTGTAGCACACTTCTGAACCCTGCACTCTGAGTGTAGCACACATCTGAACCCTGCACTCTGAGTGTAGCACACTTCTGAACCCTTCACTCTGAGTGTAGCACACATTTGAACCCTGCACTCTGAGTGTAGCACACATCTGAACCCTTCACTCTGAGTGTAGCACACATCTGAACCCTGCACTCTGAGTGTAGCACACTTCTGAACCCTGCACTCTGAGTGTAGCACACATCTGAACCCTGCACTATGAGTGTAGCACACTTCTGAACCCTGCACTCTGAGTGTATCACACTTCTGAACCCTTCACTCTGAGTGTAGCACACTTCTGAACCCTGCACTCTGAGTGTAGCACACTTCTGAACCCTGCACTCTGAGTGTAGCACACATCTGAACCCTGCACTCTGAGTGTAGCACACTTCTGAACCCTTCACTCTGAGTGTAGCACACTTCTGAACCCTTCACTCTGAGTGTAGCACACATCTGAATCCTGCACTCTGAGTGTAGCACACATCTGAACCCTGCACTCTGAGTGTAGCACACTTCTGAACCCTGCACTCTGAGTGTAGCACACTTCTGAACCCTGTACTCTGTGCATAGAGCACCCCTGAACATTGCACTCTGTACATAAAGCACTCCAGAATTATGCACTCTGTATGTCAAGCACTCCTGAACCCTGCATTCTGTACATAGCACACTCTTGAACCCTGCACTCTGTACACAGAGCACTCCTTTACCCTGAATTCTGTACATAGAGTACTCCTGTACCCTGCACTCTGTACATAGTGCACGCTTAAAGCCTGCACTCTTTACGTAGCACACCCCTGAACCCTGCACTCTAAATCTAGCATGCTCCTAAACTCTGCACTCTACCTAGCGAACTCCTGAACCCTGCACTTTGTACATAGAGCACTGCTGAACTCTGCACCCTGTACCTAGTGCACTCCTGAACCCTGCAATCTTTACATAGCACACTTCCGAACACAGCACTCTGTACAAAGAGCACTCTTGAACCCTGCACACTGTACGTAGAGCATTCCTAAACCCTGCACTTTGTACAAAGAACACTCCAGAACCCTGAACTCTGTACGTATTGCACTCCTGAACCCTGCACACTTTACATAGCAAACTCTTGAACCCTGCACTATGTACCTAATGAACTCCTGAATCCTGCACTTAGTATGTAGAGCACTCCTGAGCTCTGAACTCTGTATATAGAGCACTCCTAAACCCTGCACTCTGCACATAGTGTACTCCTGAACCTTTCACATTTTATATAGCACACTCCTGAACCCTGCACTTTGTACTTAGCACACTCCTGAACCCTTCACTCCATGCGTTGAGCACTCCTGAACCCTGCACTTCATGAGTAGAGCACTCCTGAACCTTGTACACAGCACACTCCTGAATCCTTCATTCTGTGCATAGCACACTCCTAAACTTGCCCATAACCCCTGAAGGTGTTGGTTGGCTGCTGACAAATAGAGCATAGGCCCTTGAGGAAACAAGCTGTTACTGTCACTGCACATAGAGACATGGTGAGTGACTATCTGAGTTGGAAGTAATGCACAGGAACCTTCCTATGTTTGCCTGCCTTCATAGTTGAAGGTTAAGATACCACTAGAACCTCAATTATCATCGATCCAGAGCTCAGAAGGGATTCAGCCAGCACAATCTGTGATTTTGAAGGTAACTACAACAGACTTTAGAACAAGATCTAGAAGAGAATATGGTCTAGTCCATCCTTTGGCAACCTTTTCAACACAAGAGAACCTTTAAAATAACTTTCCAGTCTTAGGGAACCCCGGCTAAAAATGACTATATCTACAACTCATGATACAATAGTGTGATGGTCAGTGGGGAGAATGCGCCTTACACTTGTGGGCATTGGGAAGAATGACCCCATTCTATATAGCTAAAAAAGATCATTGGTGTCAGTGGGAACTTATCTGAGAGGCAGAAATAGCTTATTGCTGAAGGAACCCCTAGCAACCTCTGGAGGAACCTTAGGGTTCGACAGAACAATGTTTAGAAACCCTGGTCTAGTCTGTTATTTGGGATCCACTGTACTTTGGGGCTTTCCTGATCCAGACTTCTTCCTTTACTTGTTCTCTATTTTACCTTCTTGCCACCTTCTTGTTAACAGAAGATGGAGGTGACTTGACTTATCATGTGATCACTGTGATTGGCTGTCACAGCAGTCATGTGATCAGGGGCAAGCGGGACAGACTCTGTCACTCGTGGATTCCATCACCAACAGTGTTGATCAGTATGAGGCCCACCTGCTCCGCCTCTACATAGAACTCTATGGAAGTGACTGTGTCAGGGAACTAATGCAGCTGATGATCATTTTTGTACAACTAATGCTCAATCTCATGCAGTAATTCTCATTCCCATGTAGCTAATGCTTATGCACATGTTTCAGCATACAGACAAGCTCTGGCCTGTAACCAACATGTATGGACACGTCGGCGCATCTATGTCCACCAGCAAGTATTTGTGCATGCCCATTCCCCATAATGGCCCCAAGTTGCCTTTTTAACCACTTCCCTACCAGGCACTTTTACCCCCTTCGTGCCCAGGCCAATTTTCAGCTTTCAGCGCTGTTGCACTTTGAATGACAATTGCACGATCATGCAACACGGCACCCATATGACATTTTTATATAATTTTTTACACAAATAGAGCTTTCTTGTGGTGATATTTAATCACCACTGGGGGTTTTAATTTTTGCATTAAAAGCAAAAAAAGAGCAAAAAATGTGAAGAAAAAGTTTTTCTTTGTTTCTTTTATAAAATTTTGCAAACAGGTACTTTTTCTCTTTCACTGATGTGTGTTGATGAGGCTGCACTGATAGGCAGCATTAATGGGCACTGATAGGCAGCACTGATGGGCACTGATGAGTAAGCACTGATGATGCTGCACTGATAGTCACTGATAGGGGGCAGTGATGAGCACTGATAGGCAGCACTGATGGGCACTGATCAGCGACACTGACGGGCAACTCTGACTGACAGCGCTGACTGACAGCACTGACTAGATGCACTGACTGGTGGAACTGACTGACAGCACTAACTGGTGGCACTGTCTGATGGCACAGAAAGGTGGCACTGCTGGGCGGCACTGATAGGTGGCACTGCTGGATAATGATGGGCGCAACTGCTTGTACAGCACTGATGTGGGGCACTGATGGATGGAACTGCTGTAAGGCACTGCAGTGACCTGATGATCAGTGCCGATCTGCTCTGTGACAGTTGCAGGATATTGGAGGTACTTTCCTCACACTGTGACAGCGTGAGGAAAGTGCTGCCGATAACTGGCAATTGTATTTACTCCATGATCTGCTGTGTCATTGGATACAGCTGATCATGTGGTAAAAGGCTGCTGTGATTGGACTTTTACCACATCACGTGATCAATTGTGTCTGTAGGACACAGCGATCAGGGAGATGGGGGTGCGCGGGAGGGAGCGTTCTGGGAAGACATCATGTGACGCCCTCCCAGAACCAGACAACCATGCAGTAGCTGTCATTCGGCTATAGCACTGTTAACAAGTGGTTAGAGGAGGCCCTGATGTGTGCTCATCACTAGATGTTCTTCAACTTCCCCGTGACCTGTGCTCCTGCTTTTACTGACTCACCTGCCATTGCTGACCTCTGTGGATTCTGGATACTGACCCCAGCTAACCTCTGACTATGCTTTGCCTGCTTCCCTGGTATTGACCTTGGCTTGCTACTTGACCTCGCTCTTCCTATTTCCCTAGTACTGACCTCGGCCTGCTACCCGACTATGCTTCCTTCTGCCTTACTGTGTATGACCCTGGCTGGTCATGACTACATCTTTGTTCCTGGCAGCCAACTGCTACCAAGCTACCAGCACCCGTGCTTCTGTGAGCCTTCTACATCTGTCACCACATTCAGAGGTGCTCAGACAAGAGCCGCAAGAGACGCCCTCTCATCATCGAGGCCTCCAACTGAGGTACGTGACAGACTTGCACCCACCTTGACCAAAGAAACACATCTAAGATTAAGGGTCCTTTCACACGGGCATTCCGTTTTTGTTCTGCAGTTAAAGAAAAAACTGATGAGTTTACATCCATTTTTTCATCCGTTTACATCCATTTTTTCATCCGTTTACATCCATTTTTTCATGTGTTTTTTCATCCGTTTTCATCTATTTACATCCATTGTTTCATGTGTTTTTTCATGTGTATTTTTATCTGTTTCCATCCATTTTGTCATTTGTTTTTTCATCTGTTTTTTCATCCATTTACATCCATTTTTTCATGTGTTTTTTAATCCATTTTTTCCTCCATTTACATCCATTTTTTCATCCGTTTTTCATCCGTTTACATCTGTTTTACATCTGTTTTTTCAGCTATTTTTTAAATCTGTTTTTTCATCCATTTACATCCATTATATCAGCTGTTTTTTGATTCGTCTTTTCAATTGCTTACAGCCATTTTTTCATCCGTTTTTCATCCGTTTACATCCATTTTTTCATGTGTTTTTTCACACGTTTACATCCGTTTTCTCATCTGTTTTTTTCATAAATTTTTTCATCCATGTACATCCATTTTTTCATCCGCTTTTTCATTTGTTTTTCCATCCGTTTACATTCGTTTTACATCCGTTTTTCATCCGTTTTTTCATCTGTTTTTTCATTTGTTTTTTTTATCCGTTTACATCCCATTTTTCATGTGTTTTTTTCATCAATTTTTTCATCCATTTACATCCATTTTTTCAGCTGATTTTTCATTTGTTTTTTCATCTGTTTACATCCGTTTTACATCCGTTTTTCATCTGTTTTTTCATCTGTTTTTTCATCTGTTTTTTCATCCGTTTTTTTATCCGTTTACATCCAATTTTTCATGTGTTTTTACTTCTGTTTACATCCGGTTTTTTTATCTGTTTTTTACATTTTTTCCTCCATTTACATACATTTTTTCATCCTTTTTTTCATTTGTTTTTTCATTTGTTTTTTCATCCGTTTACATACGTTTTTTCATCTATTTTTTCATCCGTTTTTTTCATTTGTTTTTTCATTTGTTTATTCATTTGTTTTTTCATCCATTTTTTCATCCGTTCACATTGGTTTCCATCAGTTTTTCATCCATTTAGATCCATTTACATCCATATTTCATCCGTTTAGATCCGTTTCCATCTGTTTAGATCCTTTATCATCCGTTTACCTCCGTTTTTGGTCCATTTATATCCATTTACATTCGTTGACATCCGTTTTTCATACGGTTCAGGTTTTTTTGTGGAAGAAAAATAGGGGTTTCTTCCGTTCAAAAAAAGGATGTTAACAGATGCATACATTAACGGATGAAAAAAGATGTTCATCCTTTTACATCCGCAAATCCATAAAAATACATGGGGGTCCATTTTTCATCCGTAAACGGACAGATGAAAAACGGACATACGGAACACCCGTGTGCAAAAGGCCCAAATGTTTCAGGAACTTTACTGCAAAGTAATTGCACCTAGGACCAGGGGCGGACTGACCATTTGGAAACTAGGGCACTGCCCGAGGGCCCGGGGTCAGTGAGGGGCCCCATGAGATGCCCCTGGTACCTTTTTCATAGGCTTTTTTGAGTTTGGGCAAGGACACAGTGGCCCCATGATCCCCTATTGCCCGGGGGCCCCATGAGTTGTCAGTCCGCCCCTGCCTAGGACATTGCTAATAACGCCATTGGGGAGCACCATCAATATTGAATCATAATTATTGAAGATCATTACAAATTGCTCTACAAGAGCAAAGTGTTTTAATTTAAACTTCTGACTTCTAAATCAAGGAAAGGATGCACAGGTGCATTGACTGCGTGAGATAAATTACATTTTTGTATGACATGGAGGGCACTCTTTGTTGAAAGAGTTATACTGTCTGGAAGGCATGTGTTATCTTACACTAACACATGTCTTGTTTTTCTGTTCAACTTATTCAAGGACCATGAATATCAAAAAATGTTTTATCAATACCTCATTCCCCCCACTATTCCTTCAGGGAGAAAAATATTAGAAAAGATTTAGGAATTCAAAGAGGACGTGGATAAAGAACTGGGAGATAGGAAAATGGCAAAGCTTTTTTTTACACGTAGGTAAGGTAAAGGACCGGGCAATGCAGGTAAAAACATTAAGTAAATATAATGTCCGTTTTGATGTAATTATCACATAATGTGTGAAAAGGGGGGAAATCTTTGATTGTATCAGTGGAACATAAAAGCAGTACCGTTTGATTCAGCCACGCGGCTTAATCTCTAATGCGATATGAATTTACGTTGTATAATACAACCAAACTTAATACTCTTTCTAGGCATCTGTCAGAGTTTGTACTGAAAGATTTATCTACATAGTTACATAGTTAACCACATCAAGTACGGACACTTTCCCCCCCTTCCAGTCCGGACACTTTCCCCCCCTTCCAGTCCGGACACTTTCACCCCCTTCCAGTCCGGACACTTTCCCCCCCTTCCAGTCCGGACACTTCCACCCCCTTCCAGTCCGGACACTTTCCCTCCCTTCCAGTCCGGACACTTTCAACCCCTTCCAGTCCGGACACTTTCAACCCCTTCCAGTCCGGACACTTCCACCCCCTTCCAGTCCAGACACTTTCCCCCCCTTCCAGTCTGGACACTTTCCCCCCCTTCCAGTCCGGACACTTTCCCCCCCTTCCAGTCCGGACACTTTCCCCCCCTTCCAGTCCGGACACTTTCCCCCCCTTCCTGTCCGGACACTTTCACCCCCTTCCTGTCCGGACACTTTCACCCCCTTCCTGTCCGGACACTTCTACCCCCTTCCAGTCCGGACACTTTCCCCCCCTTCCAGTCCGGACACTTTCCCTCCCTTCCAGTCCGGACACTTTCACCCCCTTCCAGTCCGGACACTTTCAACCCCTTCCAGTCCGGACACTTTCAACCCCTTCCAGTCCGGACACTTCCACCCCCTTCCAGTCCGGACACTTTCCCCCCCTTCCAGTCCGGACACTTTCCCCCCCTTCCTGTCCGGACACTTTCACCCCCTTCCTGTCCGGACACTTTCACCCCCTTCCTGTCCGGACACTTCTACCCCCTTCCAGTCCGGACACTTTCCCCCCCTTCCAGTCCGGACACTTTCCCTCCCTTCCAGTCCGGACACTTTCACCCCCTTCCAGTCCGGACACTTTCAACCCCTTCCAGTCCGGACACTTTCAACCCCTTCCAGTCCGGACACTTCCACCCCCTTCCAGTCCGGACACTTTCCCCCCCTTCCAGTCCGGACACTTTCCCCCCCTTCCTGTCCGGACACTTTCACCCCCTTCCTGTCCGGACACTTTCACCCCCTTCCTGTCCGGACACTTCTACCCCCTTCCACTCCGGACACTTTCACCCCCTTCCTGTCCAGGCCAATTTTTCAGCTTTCAGCGCTGTCACACTTTGAATGACAATTGCGTGGTCATGCAACACTGTACCCATATGACAATTTTAGCATTTTTTGAGACAGATAAAACTTTATTTTGGTGGTATTTATTCACCACTGGGATTTTTATTGTTTTGCTATATAAATGAAAAAGACCAAAAATTTTGGAAAAAAAGTGTTTTTCTTATAAAATTTTGCAAGTAATTAATCTTTCTTCATAAATCTTGGTCAAAATGTATTCATCTATCTTTTTAGCAAAAAAATAAATACAATTATTATTATTATACAATATTTATAAAGCGCCAATAGTTCGCTCAGCGCTGTACATTACAATGGGGGACAGAACATGTGACAGAACAATAACAGTACAATGCAAAACAGGAGGGGATTGAGGGCCCTGCTCTTTCGAGCTTACAATCTAGGAGGGAGGGGATGGTGGTACAGGAGGAGATAACTGTGGGGGATGGGGTGGTAGGGAGAGTAGAGGCGGTCGGCAAGTTAGCAGGGGGTGGGGTAGGCTTCCCTGAAGAGGTGGGTTTTCAGGGTGCGCCTAAAGTAGAGGAGAGTAGGTGATAATCTGATGGGTTGGGGCAGGGAGTTCCAGAGGATGGGTGACGCCTTGGAGAAGTCCTGGAGGCGGGCATGGGAGGAGGAGACCAGGGAACTAGAGAGAAGGAGGTCTTGTGAGGAGCGGAGTGTGCGTGTTGGGTGGTACTTGGATATTAGGTCAGTGATGTAGTTCGGGGCAGTATGGTGGACAGCTTTGTATGTCAGTGTTAGGATTTTGAATTTGATCCGTTGCGCAATCGGAAGCCAGTGGTGGGATTGGCAGAGGGGGGTGGCGGAGATGGAGCGGTTGGAAAGGTGAATGAGTCTGGCAGCCGTATTCAGGATCGACTGAAAATAAGCCAAATTAGTTTATAACCAAAAATTATAATTTTTCAAAACATTTTTGTTACTTTTTTTATATTATTATTTATGTGTTTTTTTTTAGATACTGTCACCCTAGCAGTAGTGTCACCGTCAGGGGCGGACTGACCATTTGGAAACTCGGGCACTGCCCGAGGGCCCGGAGTCAGTAGGGGGCCCCAAGAGATGCTCCTGGTACCTTTTTCATAGGCTTTTTTGAGTTTGGGCAAGGGTACAGGGGCCCCATGATCCCCTATTGCCTGGGGGCCCCATGAGTTGTCAGTCCACCCTGGTCACCATAGTGACACTGTACTACTTGTGGTGGGTGATGAAGATTTTTTTTTTACACTGATTGCTTTTACACCCATAAAGGCTGTAAAATCAATCATTTCTCCTTCTCTCTGGCTGCATTCCTTCAGCCATTGAGAAATACTGTGTGAGCTGTGATTGGTCACAGCTTGTCACATGGTACAAGGCTGTTGTGAATAGCCCTGTACCATGTGATCTCTGTGATCATTCACAAATTGCACAAGTAGTAAGCAATAATGTCAGGAAGTGACAATTTGTTTACTACTATTCATGTGATCACTGATTGGCCAATCAGTGATCACATGAATCGGAACTTCACACAGAGGTCCCGTACAGTGATCTGTGTTCCGCTGTGTCTGGAGGACACAGCTGGCACCGATCATGGTGCCAAACACTCCCAGGGAGCGTGCACAGACAATGGATGTGGGAGGACGTTTAGAAATGTCCACCCGCATCGGCAGTGCTCCCTTCTGGCTGTTTATCGGCAATGGGCCGTAAGGGAAGAGGTTAAAGCTGAACTTCAGCCTTTAGTTTTACACAGTTTTACAGGTTCCTCTCCTGTACTGAAAACACTTATGCCGGCCATACATTAATTTCAGGTACTTATATACCGCCATCAATTTACGCAGCGCTTTACATATATATTGTACATTCACATCAGTCCCTAAGCCTCAAGGGGTGTACAATCTAAGGTATACATGGGTCAAAACTCGACCGATTTTTCTTCCGAAAATAGGACCTAAGAATAATCGGTCGATTTTCGCTCTGTTAGTAGGTCAATGGCACTGGCCAATTTTCGTGGTTCCTCCCATTTTCGGTGATCGGGCATGTTAGAAAATTTGTGAAAAAGGACCGATTTTCGACTCAATGATGGTCAAATCGAATGATGTTTTTTCCGAAAAGAATATGCGCATGAGCCGTGACCTGGAAGGAACAGAAGTTTCGCCTGTTATATGGGGGGAGCTTTATGACTTGGTTGGCCGATTTTCTAAATCATTGATGGCACCATTGGATTACCGAGCAAACAACGTTTTCAGATGAAAGTGTGTTCGGAATTCAACCCATGTATGGCCTGCATAACTCTGATTTAACTGCACACTGCGAAGACTTTATTCTTCTTTTGATGACAACTCAAAAATATGAATTTTCACTTGTTTTCAGTCTCAGGAACAGTGGTCACCTGGGCAAATAGGAAGAATGATTTTTTTCAAATATAAAAACCAGCACAAAACACAAACTATCTCACACCAATCAGTGTAAGTGAACAATAATAAATAATAAACAAATACTTTGGTGTAAGTGTCAAAAAAATATTAAAATTAAAAGTCCAGTGATACATATAAAAACAAAAACAAAAAAAAATATATTAACAAAAAATCAAGTGACCCATACAAAAAGAAAAAGTCCAGTGACACATATAAAAAAAAGAAATAAAAATCCAGTGCCCCAAAAAGCTTTTTCCTTTGATTGAAAATCTTCAATGCCTATAGTGATCCTTCCACCATCCACCAGTGCAAAAACCAACATGAACCGCACTCACCAGATGTTTGGTGAGTATAACACCTTTCAGGATTATTTAGGGCTCCTGAACCCCCTTTATGACCTCCACTATTTCCACCTCCGAGATATGGATATTCCTCCAATTGTTCCCCTCGCCAACTCCACCAAGTTCCAGGAAGAAAAAAACTAATAGTGTGATACTGTTATGACTCTTACTTACAATCTACTTTAAGCCAGACCACTCACATTTTGAAAGATAATAACTAGCATTTATCGTAGATAAAAACGAAATTCCACAAATCTTGTAGCAGGACCTCACAGCCTTGTACACAGCAGGATGACAGACTTCAAAGAAAAACCTTCTCCACTTAACAAAATGGCCGCTTGGAACGCACCGCAAATGACGTAGGACGTTGGGACGACCAGCCGGAAGTACGTCAACGCATTTCGCCCCACCCACAGGGCGTTCTCAAGACCTTTTTTTTTTTAGTTTTTTGCTTTTATATGTATCACTGGACTTTTAATTTTAATATTTTTTTGACACTTACACCAGAGTATTTGTTTATTATTTATTATTGTTCACTTAGACTGATTGGTGTGAGATAGTTTGTGTTTTGCGCTGGTTTTTATATTTGAAAAAACTTTTGGGGGTTTTTTATACCTGTGCACAGCGGCATTTCACTTAAAGAGGGTGTTAGTGAGTCGGTCCTGGGCGCGGTGTTTTTTTTATTTGCATTCAAATAGGAAGAATGAGCCTGCTTAGGCTAGGAGTGTCAAACTGGTGGCCTTCCAGCTGTTGCCAAACTACAAGTCCCATCATGCCTCTGCCTTTGGAAGTCATGCTTCTAACTGTCAAACTTGCAATGCCTCATGGGACTTGTAGTTTGGCAACAGCTGGAGGGTCACCAGTATGACGCCTGTGCAGGGGCGGGATCTGGGACCAGATTCTGCAAAGGATCCCTCTTGTTTCTCCTTCCCCCTTGTATTAGCTAACACAACTGTTTATTATTCATCGGGTATATTGGACTTGGCATTTTCTTTGTAGTATAGATCTACGGCAAGATTCTTGCTGTAACAGATGTGGTCAATTAAAGGGTGACCTGATTCACCTGCTATGGCGCTGTCCTAAGATTAAACAATACTGAACACAAGTTATCCAAATTACTAATAATGTAACTTGCCTTAATATACAGTAGATCTACTGACATGAATTTTGGGGCATTTTAATTCTTTTGTTTTGGCTGAGTATAAACTCCTGGGGGTTTCTAGAGTACTCTTTATTGCCCGAAGTATGATAATCGTTAAATGGATTTCACTCTCTCCCCCTACATCTGATTGGGTCCAAGATTTGAATAGGAGTATTGAATATGAAAAGCAAATATGAAAAGCAAATATACTTTCTACGCAATACCATGTAAAACATTTTTTTTCATTTAGAAACCTCATGACTGATAGGTCCTTTTTGCAGTGTATTCGTAATAATTTTTTGTGGATCTGTGCTGTGATGGGATAGTGTGTGTTTTCTATTTATTATTTAGGTTACGTCTTTTTTTGTTGTCATTTGTATATATGTCTTTAATTTGTATGGAAAAAAATTCTAATAAATATAATCTTAATATAATTAAAAAAAAAAAGAACTCAGTACACTTCCTTGCCAACTACTGACCCCTGTGTGCCACCATACTAACCTCTATCTCTGTTCTACATACTGCTGACCTCTGTGCACTGTTCTATAAACTGCTGACCCTTGTATACTGCCCAACCATCTACCAACCCCTGTACATTGTACACTGCCCAACCATCTACCAACCCCTGTACATTGTACACTGCCCAACCATCTACCAACCCCTGTACATTGTACACTGCCCAACCATCTACCAACCCCTGTACATTGTACACTGCCCAACCATCTACCAACCCCTGTACATTGTACACTGCCCAACCATCTACCAACCCCTGTACATTGTACACTGCCCAACCATCTACCAACCCCTGTACATTGTACACTGCCCAACCATCTACCAACCCCTGTATATTGTACAGTGCCCAACCATCTACCAACCCCTGTACATTGTACACTGCCCAACCATCTACCAACCCCTGTACATTGTACACTGCCCAACCATCTACCAACCCCTGTACATTGTACACTGCCCAGCCATCTACCAACCCCTGTATATTGTACAGTGCCCAACCATCTACCAACCCCTGTACATTGTACACTGCCCGACCATCTACCAACCCCTGTACATTGTACACTGCCCAACCATCTACCAACCCCTGTACATTGTATACTGCCCAACCATCTACCAACCCCTGTACATTGTACGCTGCCCAACCATCTACCAACCCCTGTACATTGTATACTGCCCAACCATCTACCAACCCCTGTACATTGTACGCTGCCCAACCATCTACCAACCCTTGTACATTGTACACTGCCCAACCATATACCAACCCCTGTACATTGTACACTGCCCAACCATCTACCAACCCCTGTACATTGTACACTGCCCAACCATATACCAACCCCTGTACATTGTACACTGCCCAACCATCTACCAACCCCTGTACATTTTACACTGCCCAACATACTAATGACCACTCTACATTGCCCTTCAATGAGCACTGTACAGCACCTGAAATACTACTGACCCTTGTATAGTACACTGCCCTACATCCTAATAATCCCTGTGCATTGCCCTAATAAACCCTGTGCATTGCCCTAATAAACCCTGTGCATTGCCCTGTGCATTACTGATCCCTGTATACTGCCCTAAATACAAATGGACATTGTCCTACATACTAATGACCCATGCACACTGCTAGCATATTAAAGTTTCCTATACACTGCCCTACATACTACTGACCTCTGTACACTGCCCTACATAATACTGACCCCTGTACACTGCCCTACATACTACTGACCTCTGTACACTGCCCTACATAATACTGACCCCTGTACACTGCCCTACATAGTACTGACCTCTGTACACTGCCCTACATACTACTGACCTCTGTACACTGCCCTACATACTACTGACCTCTGTACGCTGCCCTACATACTACTGACCTCTGTACACTGCCCTACATACTACTGACCTCTGTACACTGCCCTACATACTACTGACCTCTGTACGCTGCCCTACATACTACTGACCTCTCTACACTGCCCTACATACTACTGACCTCTGTACGCTGCCCTACATACTACTGACCTCTGTACACTGCCCTACATACTACTGACCTCTGAACACTGCCCTACATACTACTGACATCTGTACACTGTCCTACTTTCTACTGACCTCTGAACACTGCCCTACATACTACTGACCTCTGAACACTGCCCTACATACTACTGACCTCTGTACACTACCCTACATACTACTGACCTCTGTACGCTGTCCTACATACTACTGACCTCTGTACGCTGCCCTACATACTACTGACCTCTGTACACTGTCCTACATACTACTGACCTCTGTACGCTGCCCTACATACTACTGACCTCTGTACGCTGTCCTACATACTACTGACCTCTGTACGCTGTCCTACATACTACTGACCTCTGTACGCTGCCCTACATACTACTGACCTCTGTACGCTGCCCTACATACTACTGACCTCTGTACGCTGTCCTACATACTACTGACCTCTGTACGCTGTCCTACATATTACTGACCTCTGAACACTGCTCTACATACTACTGACCTCTGAACACTGCCCTACATACTACTTACGTTCGAACACTGCCCTACATACTTCTGACCTCTGTACACTGTCCTACATACTACTGACCTCTGTACACTGTCCTACATACTATTGACCTCTGTACACTGCCCTACATACTACTGACCTCTGTACACTGCCCTACATACTACTGACCTCTGTACGCTGCCCTACATACTACTGACCTCTGTACGCTGCCCTACATACTACTGACCTCTGTACACTGCCCTACATACAACTGACCTCTGTACACTGCCCTACATACTACTGACCTCTGTACACTGTCCTATATACTACTGACCTCTGTACACTGCCCTACATACTACTGACCTCTGTACACTGTCCTACATACTACTGACCTCTGTACACTGCCCTACATACTACTGACCTCTGTACGCTGCCCTACATACTACTGACCTCTGTACACTGCCCTACATACTACTGACCTCTGTACACTGCCCTACATACTACTGACCTCTGTACACTGCCCTACATACTACTGACCTCTGAACACTGTCCTACATACTACTGACATCTGTACACTGTCCTACTTTCTACTGACCTCTGAACACTGCCCTACATACTACTGACCTCTGTACGCTGTCCTACATACTACTGACCTCTGTACACTGCCCTACATACTACTGACATCTGTACACTGTCCTACTTTCTACTGACCTCTGTACACTGCCCTACATACTACTGACCTCTGTACGCTGTCCTACATACTACTGACCTCTGTACACTGCCCTACATACTACTGACCTCTGTACGCTGCCCTACATACTACTGACCTCTGTACACTGTCCTACATACTACTGACCTCTGTACGCTGTCCTACATACTACTGACCTCTGTGCACTGCCCTACATACTACTGACCTCTGTGCACTGCCCTACATACTACTGACCTCTGTACACTTCCCTACATACTACTGACCTCTGTACACTGCCCTACATACTATTGACCTCTGTACACTGTCCTACATACTACTGACCTCTGTACACTTCCATACATACTACTGACCTCTGTACACTGCCCTACATACTACTGACCTCTGTGCACTGCCCTACATACTACTGACCTCTGTGCACTGCCCTACATACTATTGACCTCTGTACACTGCCCTACATACTACTGACCTCTGTACACTGTCCTACAAACTACTGACCTCTGTACACTTCCATACATACTACTGACCTCTGTGCACTGCCCACATACAGTACCTCTGACTTCTGTACACTACCCTACATGCTGCTCACCTCTGTACAGAGGCGTAATTAGAACCTTCAGGGCCCCAGTGCAAGAAACCAAAAAAGGCCCCACCCCCCAGCCCCCAGGAGTTGTCCTTCCCACTGATGTTGCGGCCCTTTAGTACTGTCGTGGGGCCCTTTATTACAGTCCCCCATAATTTGTTATTTTATAACTTTTTAGGAGCCCCGGAGCAGGGCTTTCGTGAGAAAGAAAAGGCCTCTGATGTTCCACCTTTGAAGCAAAGAAATGAGACTGAAGACACAGTGCACAATCTCCATCTCTGCAGCCTCAGCAGCACAGAATGAATGGACAGGAATAGCTCTGTACAGAACTCCCACTTCATTCACAAAGTGAAGCATAGGAAGCACAGTACAAACAATTGGCAACCACCCCAACCTATAACTGGCCTTTGCAGCAAGGAGCACATGGAAGGGAAACTCATGTCAAACACAAATTCCTAGCTCACTTACCAGCCAGCCTGCAGCAAATCAAATTGTTCTGCCTAACAGTTCACATTAAAGCCAGGGGTTACATTTCAAAATGTAGCACTACCCCCTTAGGAGTTGCTGAAGATTTGGGTCCCCCTAGAGTCCTGCACAGCCAGGAAACACACATTTTCTTTTGACCTTGCACACAGGAGATAGTAAATAGTCATCGAGCTTGTTTATTAAAGGGTATTGAACGTGCATCCTTAACAACTATATACTGTACGCGTTCATTAGACAACAAATCTCTTAGTTGGAAGAGCTCTCTAGACCTCCAGGTATACCACTTCCAACCCCAGATGAAATTTCCTCTTCACCCAGCTGCCTGAGGGAATCCCTGGGCAATGGGACTCAGAATCTGACACTTTAAAATCAGCAGTCCCAGATGGGGGCTAGTCAGGTTTCCCACCAAAATGCTCTCTCCCCTTGTCTGGTCCAGGGAGTGTGCAATTACTCACTCAGACCTCTCCTGCAAGCTTGTGGGTTGGAGGATTACACTGGGCTGGCTCCTTCCTTGCATCCCAGGCATCCTCTCTCAGGGGAAAGTTGGGGCTGAGGGATCCCTCCTTCCAGCTTCTTAGCCTGCAGGTAGGCCGCTCTCCTGGGACTCCTCCCAGACTCCACACTCCAGCCTTCTCACTTCATCTGTCCGGTGGTAATGAGCCCTTGTAGATAGTCAACTTGGGGTTCCCCAGGATGTGGAGTCTAAGCCCCAGCCTGCTTCTTAACCAGAGCCCCTGATGGTGGGGATGGACTTGCAGCAAGCTGGGACCAGGTTGCAGCCCCTGGGTATGCCCAGCTGAGGATGAGGAGACCGCTCGCGGGAGCAGAGTACAGTGGGAGGAGACAAACGGAAATCTAATAGACTAGCCGAGGTCAGGAAGGGTGGAAAAAAAGCACAGTTGGTGAACGAAGCCGGGTCCGTACACGAGTAGTCAATGCAGGATACAGGAGATTGCAACACACAAGAGCTTAGACAACTAGGAAGTTGCTCAGGCAAAGTGGCCTAGACTGAACATGTCTTATATAGGCAGGCAAACAAGGACATGAGCCAGGAAGTGATGGAAGGGAAGGAGATAAAACCCAGAGAACAGCAGATGTCTCCCATAGGTGAGCACAAACACACATGTGAAAGGGATCAGGAACAGCACTGCAGCAAGGAGGTAAGAACACAAACAAGAAACTGCAGGCTAACTTGTGACATCATCTTCCACCTGAACTCTCCTGCCTATGAGCAGGTTCTACCACTCCTAAGGGCTGTCCTAACCCCATGCCAAGCCTCTGGTTTGGAGATTAGTCAAGATCCCTCAAGAGTGCAGACCAGCTCCTCCTCACCCCTTGCAGACTGAGTTCTCCAAGTCTTCTAGATCAGGGGAAAGTATCAGTGAACTGATCTGCAGAGCCTCTCACCCCTGACCCAAATTTGACCCTCTGACTATCACCCAGGCTGCTACTAAGCCATCTAACTAAAAAATAATTAGCTATCTTCCCCTGGTTAACTAGCAGAGTTCTCCACAAACATTTGCAAATATATGCATAAACTGCAGAGCCACTTCACGACACCTTAGTGTACTCCAACCCTAAAGGTACAGGGACACACTGGACACCCAGCAATAGCACAATGGCAGAGAAGGTATGTAGTGTGTCCCCTCACCAATTATCCAATAGTACAAACATATGACAACCACCCCGACCTATACATGGCCTTTTCAGCAAGGAGCACATAATCGGTACTGATCACTGATTCTGTTCATTCAGACAAGGAAGGGGCTGGTACTTGACACAATTTTCCACTCTCCATCCTGACACAACACCTGCAGCAGCCGAAGAGGGGAGAGGGGGAACCCGGCAGAGCTTCGGGGAAGTGGAGAGCGAAGGGGGCCAGGGGATCACATAGGGGCCCGGGGGCAGAAGAACCTGGATTGTGTTTTTATTTTTGTTCTGTGTTCTTATCTGCTCTTTTTTGTCAACTAATATAAAAGACAGAGATTAAAGATGAATTTCAGGTATGAATACTTTATACACAGTTACATTACATTGGTCCAGCCTGGATCATACCTGACCGATGCCTCTGGAAGCTGCAACTCTAATGATCTCCACTAGCATTCAGCCTCATGTCTTGTCCTAATGCCGAGTGGGTGCTCTGCTGCATTTTGCCGACCGCTGGGTATGGGCACCACTTAGGGAATGCGTTGCATATGGTACATCACCACCCACCTCTCCACCATGTCCAATCAGAGAACAGTTTACATTCTTTGAGAAAATGCAAAGCATTCTCTGAATGGTGCCCAAGCCATACTCCTGTGATCAGAATTCAGTAGGGCAGCAGCTTGGCACGGGACCTGGGAGCTAATGGAAATCACTGAAGTAGCAGTGTCGGCTTCAGTGAATATCAGCTTCCAGGGGAATCTCCCAGGTACAGGAAGGTATATGCATAGTTACGTTGGACCAAGCTGGTATAAAATATCCATATCCATCTTTAGGGCAGCTCTGAATTCAACAACATTAACCCCTTCACGCCTAAGGATAAAATAAATCTAAATGCCTAAGCACAATTCTGCAACGTTGACCTGTGTTATTAAAACCGTCCATATCATCACAACTACTTTGTACAATCAGGTGGATTATACCGCGTTTTTTTCAGGACAAATTGGGCTTTCATTTGGTGGTAAATTATAACGGATATCTCCTGATTTTGTTATTATCAAAGGAAATCTAGCCCAAAATAGTAAAAAAAAAACATTTTTAATTTAGCTGTGTGTTTTTTGTTACTACCATAACCTACCACCAAAGAACAACCCAAAATAAATTCTCCAGCTCCTGACGATCGCAGCGATATCATATATGTGTATGTTATTTGTTGTTTGTACCCGGAGTACAGCCAAGAGACAATAGTGCGCATTTTCTTTTTGTCTTTTTTACCTAAAACACTGACATTGACACTAACTGACACTGATACCAATTTTTTTAATCCTGACCTTTGACCCTGACCTTGACCCAAACACTAACCTTGGCACTGAACTAGATCAAACCTTTAAACAAATGTACTTGTGAGCCACCAGGGTATCCAAGCAAATAAATATATTAGATCGCTGGTTAACTAGCCCACTCTCCCACAGTGTGCGTTTGATATCAACTGGTCAAATAATTACCGCGCTCTAATACTAACTAAAAAGTGCTCAGTGCTTATAATATATGTATAATATAAATAAATAAACAATTATTGGTATCTTAAAAAATAAAATGATATTACCATTAACTATTACTCAATGTGCAATACTTATATATATATGTGCCAATATTTCATCAGTGAACCAAGTGGTAATTCATAGTGAGATATATAAAATAAAATATAAAATAATCAATAATAATTATTATTTTATATTTTATTATTTTATATTTTATTTTATATATCTCACTATGAATTACCACTTGGTTCACTGATGAAATATTGGCACATATATATATAAGTATTGCACATTGAGTAATAGTTAATGGTAATATCATTTTATTTTTTAAGATACCAATAATTGTTTATTTATTTATATTATACATATATTATAAGCACTGAGCACTTTTTAGTTAGTATTAGAGCGCGGTAATTATTTGACCAGTTTAGAACAAACCTTGATATAGGTATTTTTTCTTTATTTTTTTATTTTGTTTGTTAACCTCCTTAGCGGTATTCCCGAGTGTAGCTCGGGGTAACATTTCAGTACCAAGAGCGGTAACCCCGAGCTACACTCAGGCTTACCATGCGGCACTGCTCCGGCATTCGTTCTTCACTTACCTTACCCTGCGCTCCCATGATGTGTCCCCTGCAGCGTCCCCGGCCATCTCCTCCGGCCGATGCCGGCATCTGGCTTCTGTGTCCTGTCCCTGTGACGTCGGGACGTACGGGCGCCGCCGGCGCTGCGGGAAATTTAAAAATTTTAAAAAATGTCTTTTTTTTTTTTTCACATTTTACATAGTAAAACATTGCTGTCTCAACCAATTTCACATACATTTTGTCCCTAATGCTTTGTCCTGCGCCCTGCCTGCATTTTGTCTGTTCTTTCTGCCTGGAAACTGAGAAACGTCCATGGCGTCCAAAAAGCGTCCCTTTAGGTCAAAAGCAGGTTTAGACCGGCTAGAGAACAGCGATAGTAAATCAGAACCACTTGCAGAATTGAGTGATAATGATTCGTGGGGGAAATTTGTCATCAGACACTGAAAACGATTTTGCGACTGAGCTCAGCGATGTGCGAACTTGGCGCTATATTTCACATTTCAGTGTTTTTGGTTTGATTATATTATTGAATTAAATTTTTTATTATTATTATATTATTTTTATGATTATTTATTAAATTATAATTTATGATTTTGTGTTTCAAGTTTTGTCACACCCGGGATGTTTACTAGACTCTTGTTCGGACAGATTTCAGTGAGTTTTTTCTAAAAATTACAGGCCTACAATTAAAAAAATACATATTTCCATGCAAAAAAATGGTACCGCTTTCAGCACCAAAAATCTGAAATAATCAGACCGCCAGGGAGGTTAATATTTATTTATTTATCTTTTTTTTTAACAAACACTTTTTTTTTTCTCTCTATGCCAGGAGTTAGAGAGATACAATGTATCTCTCTCCTCCATTCATGGAGGGAGAAAAAAACAAGGGGGCCGGACTGCACAGTCACTGTGATAGCCAATCAGAGGCTATCACAGCGATCATGTGACCCGGAATCAGGAGTCTTGGGTCCCTATCGTTAGAACGGGACCCGGTGTTCTCAGTGACACCGCGGTCTTTGTGCTGGGAGTATGCCATGCGGCGCGCTCCCAGCACAAAGACAGGTACACAAATATGCAGCCCCACGGAAAAAAGCCCAGTTCTGTGAGGCCGTATATTTGTGTGACGTCGGCGTCAAGGGGTTAAACATATGTATTTTTTAATGCAAGCTTGATTTGGTATTAGCTTCTCTACAGCAGATCTCAAACTCGATTACAATAATATACGGTGTCCCCTTCCCTTATTTGAAATATATATCCCCAAAAGGCATGTAAACACTTTAAACCCCAAAAAGTGTGATAATCTTATTAGAATATAGTTGCTATCCCAAATACATAAATAATCAGTGCTCTAATCAATCAAAAACCACAAGTCCCAATATCTAAATTAAAAAATAGTCCTTTAAAAATATAAAGTCATTCAAAAAGTTTCAAACGAAAAACCTCCAAGTAGAAAACAGCTTCCAGAGTGACTTCTGAAACTGAAAACCTCACCCTTTACGATTTAGTCCAATGACGAAACGCGTCAAGGGAAGTGACGTCAAACGCACAACAGAATCGGAAGTGACCAAAAACCAAAAAAAAAGAAGAAGAAAACTCACATAGTGTATTACATTTATCAACTTGAATATATTCACTCCATAACACATGTGATTCACACAAAAACCACTCGTGATCACTATAAATTAAGTGAACAACTGTGTAAAACGTGAAACAATCTCGTGACAAATAAAAAACTGTGAAAAACTGTGTCCACTTCTAGAGTGTGCAGATTAAATACCCTTACCAAAAGAATATAAACACAAGCTTGTAATCCTCCAGGCAAGGTACTGACATATAATAAACTCCACCAGAGGGATCTTCACAGCCACAGTGATATACTCCTCTCTCCACACCAGTCCCCAAACGATGCCCACCATATATATCAATCAAAAACAGTGTAATTCCGTATAACATTGACAGATAATACTTTATCCATGTGTTTACATATATCTCCATCTTTAGAATTGCCTCCAAAAAAGGAACACATGCAGCCAGACCTCTGGAAATCCTCAGCAGATCCTCTCCTATGTCTTAGATAGGGAATTCCAGGATCCAAACTGGCCGCTCGGTCACTTCCGGTTCCGCTGTGCGTCTGACGTCACTTCTTCTGACGCGTTTCGTCATTGGACTTAATCATAAAGGATGAGGTTTTCGGTTTCAGAAGTCACTCTGGAAGCTGTTTTCTACTTGGAGGTTTTTTGTTTGAAACTTTTTGAATGACTTTATATTTTTGAAGGACTATTTTTTAATTTAGATATTGGGACTTGTGGTTTTTGATTGATTAGAGCACTGATTATTTATGTATTTGGGATAGCAAGTATATTCTAATAAGATCTCAAACTCGGGCAGAGAGAAACAGCACGAGGAGCCAGTCAGTTACCCTGCATTGCATTAACCTCCTCGGCGGTATGATTCTTTCCGATTTTTCGTGCTGAAAGCGGTACCATTTTTTTGCATGGAAATATGTAGTTTTTTTATTGTAGACGGTAATTTTTAGGAATAACTCACTGAAATCTATCCAAAAAAGAGTCTATTAAACATCCCGGGTATGATAAAACTTGAAACACGAAATCATAAATTATAATTTAATAAATAATCATAAAAAATAATAATATAATAATAATAAATTTAATTCAATAATATAATCAAACCAAAAACACTGAAATTTGAAATACAGAGGCAAATTCGCACATCGCTGAGCAAAGTCGCAAAATCGTTTTCAGTGTCTGATGACGAATTTCCCCCACGAATCATTATCACTCAATTCTGCAAGTGGTTCTGATTTACTATCGCTGTTCTAAAACCGCTTTTGACCTAAAAGGGACGCTTTTTGGACGCCATGGACTTTTCTAAGTTTCCAGGCAGAAAGAACAGTCAAAATGCAGGCAGGGCGCCGGACAAAGCACTCGGGACAAAATGTATGTGAAATGCAGTGAAACAGCAATGACAGCAAAAATGTCATTTTTTAAAAATTTCAAATTTCCCGCCGGTTCCGGCGCCCGTACGTCCCGACGTCACAGGGACCGGAGCACAGAAGCCGGATGCCGGCATCGGCCGGAGGAGATGGCCGGGGATGCTGCAGGGGACACATCGTGGGAGCGAAGGACAAGGTAAGTGCTGCAGGGACCCCCAGAGAACGCCGCATGTTAAGCCCGAGTGTAGCTCGGGGTTACCGCTCTTGGTATTGAAATTTTACCCCGAGCTACACTCGGGAAAACCGCTAAGGAGGTTAAGAATGTTGATAAAAGGAGAGAGCAGAGTGACAGAGAGATGAGCTCATTAGTCTGCTGCTTCTCCTTTCACTGTCCAATCACAGAAGGAGGGACAAGACCTGTAAGTGTTACTGAATTTCAGAAAAAAAAAATGTCATCTCTTGCCCTCCTGCCTGGACTGTGCTAAGTGGCAGAGATGTGTAAATCTCAGAAATGGCTGGAAATAAATAACAACCCTTTGGCAGGTATAACAGCTCCCTTATGTATTTCATCTCTGTATTTATCTGTTTGCTTGGAGATTATCTTTCAATATGGTTGGGGCAAGATAATTTTTATCTTGTAAGGCTAGAAATCAGCTTTAAGTGAAAGTATATTCCCTTGCAATTGTTCCAAAAGCATTTATTAGCAGATGTACTGATGGCAATTTATAATGAAAACACATTCACAAGATGTCATGTTTCAGCAGTGTATTTGTATTCCATCAGCTCCACACTCGCCATCCAAGCTGCATGCTTTGCTGATTGGGGTTTGTACTTTACTAATCAAGCTGTGTGAACCTGCATAGCTGGAGTTGTATGTATAATCATGTAGTATTCTCCGCTGATTAAGTTGCACATAGGGGGGATCAGCTCTGGGGTACCGATGCCTTTGGATTTTTTTCTTTTTCCTAACCGGTGAATTAAATTATACAGTATATAAAACTGATCTAGAATGTAGCAGCCCCATCTGTTTTGAAGTCCAGGGAACATCTGGAATTCCATGCATTCTATTAAGCAGAAGATGATATGCAACAAAACACTGATTTCTTTGAAAATAGTTCCTTTTTTCATTTGACATTGTTTGTACCAGTGTTAAAGTGGACCTTTCATTTCAATACATTTTATTGTTCAAAGTGTGTATTGATAATGCAAAAACTTAAGAACAACTTATAGGTCAAGAGAACTTTGTGAAGCATCAGAGAACAATATCATACAATTGTGCAGATTTAGGTATACAGCCAAATATCAGAGTAACAGCATTGGTGTGACAAGTTCCTCAGAACAGGTATCTTGTAGGACATGGGTCATGTAAACGAGGGTTGGGGAACTGGTTGCTTAGGTCTCTAAGGGCGTTCCCAAGAGACTTGTTATGATGTAAATCAATGAGGTGCTTAGAAGGTCAGGGGCCAAGCCAGGGGCAGACTGACCACTCGAGCACTTGGGTACTGCCTCGGGGTCAGTAGGGGGCCCCATGAGATGCTCCTGGTACCTTTCATTAGCTTTTTCACAGGCTTTTTTGGGTTTGGGCGAGGACACAGGGGCCCCATGATCCCCTATTGCCCGGGGGCCCCATAAGTTGTCATTCCACCCCTGGGCCAAGCAGCTGCTTATTTATTGGTGTCATTGAGTGGCAAAGAGGTGTAGCTTACTCCCTGAGTTCCCATTTCAATATACACTGCTCCAAAAAATTAAAGAAACACTTTTTAATCAGAGTATAGCATCAAATCAATTAAACTCCTAGGATATTGATCTGGTCAGATAAGTAGCAGAGGGGGTTGTTAATCAGTTTCAGCTGCTTTGGTGTTAATGCAGTTAACAACAGGTGCACTATATGGGCAACAATGAGACAACCCCCAAAACAGGAATGGTTTTATAGGTGAAGGCCACTGACATTTTTTTCCCTACTCTTCTTTTCTGACTGTTTTCACTTGTTTTGCATTTGGCTAGGGTCAGTGTCACTACTGGTAGCATGAGGCCATACCTGGACCCTACAGAGGTTGCACAGGCAGCCCAACTCCTCCAGGATGGCACATTACTACGTGCCATTGCAAGAAGGTTTGCTGTGTCACCCAGCACAGTCTCAAGAGTATGGAGGAGATTCCAGGAGACAGGCAGTTACTGTAGGAGAACTGGACAGAGCTGTTGGAGGTCCTTAACCCATCAGCAGGACCGGTATCTGCTCCTTTGTGCAAGGAGGAACAGGATGAGCACTGCCAGAGCCCTACAAAATGATCTCCATCAGGCCACTGGTGTGAATGTCTCTGACCAAACAATCAGAAACAGACTTCATGAGGGAGGCCTGAGGGCCCAACATCCTTTAGTGGGCGCTGTGTTCCCTGCCCAGCTCAATTGGCATTTGCCATTGAACACCAGAATTGGCAGGTCAGCCACTGGCACCCTGTGATTTTCACAGATGAGAGCAGGTTCACCCTGAGCACATGTGACAGACATGAAAGGGTCTGGAGAAGCCATGCAGAACATTATGTTGCCTGTAACATCGTTCAACATGACAGTTTTGGTGGTGGGTCAGTGATGGTCTGGAGAGGCATATCCATGGAGGGAAGCACAGGCCTCTACAGGCTATATAATGGCGAGAGTATGCAGGCAGTTCCTGGAGGATGAAGGAATTGATGCCATTGAATGGCACCCATGCACGCTTGACATAAAACCATTAGAACACCTAATCGCCAAGTACAGTATTTGAATGTCAAGTTTCGGTCCATCCAACACTGCGAGGTTGCGCCTCAGACTGTCCAGGAGCTCAGTGATGCCCAGGCTCATGCTTCTCTATCTGGCAATATGATGGATGTGTCTGGGTTTGGCAATTGCCAGAAGAATGGTACTTGCCTGATTGCATTGTGCCAAGTGTGAAGTTTGGTGGAGGGGGGATTATAATGTGGGGTTGTTTTTCAAGGATTGGGCTTGGCCTCTTAGGTTCAATGAAGGGAAATCTTAAGGCGTCAGCATACCAAGACATTTTGGACAATTTCATGCTCCCAACTTTATGGGGACAGTTTGGGTATGGCCCTTTCCTGTTTCAATATGACTGTGCATCACAAAGCAAGGTCCATAAGGACACGGATGAGCGAGTTTGGAGGGAGGAACTTGACTGAGTCCTTACCTCAACCAGATAGAACACCTTTGGGATGATTAGAGTGGAGACTGCAAGCCAGGCCTTCTTGTACAACATTAGTGCCCTTGCAGAATAACAAGTGGGGACAATTTCCTTCTCTAGACTACTACAACAATGGCAGAAATTTGACTGTGTTCCAGCTTGAACTACGGCAGTATTTAGCAAAGTAATAGCTCTCAGAAGCTCTAAGTCCTCTTGAGTGGATTTTTAGCAAAGTCCCAACTTGTAGGAGCTCTTAGTCCCCTAAGTGAACAAACTACCAGCCCACATGGCTACAGTATCTGATCCCAGGACAAGGGAGTAGGTAGGCTATGAACTGTCAGCTGAAGACTTGTGAAGAACTTGCATCCAGCAGACTTCTCCCTTATAGAGGGTGTAGAGGTACTCACATTGTCCTTGAAGAAGAGCTTATGTCCCTCAAGCAAAAACTGGCAGACCTGGAAGACAGGTCTTGAAGAAACAATATCAAGTTTAGAGGGATTTTGGAATCAGTAAAAGCAGCAGACTTATACTCCTTCCTTGAAAAATTATTGTTAGATGTCCTCCCATCTATATCTTCCAGCAACGCTATTATAGACAGAGCCCACCAGTTGCCTAAACCAGCCCATCTTCCTGAAATAATTCCTAGAGATGTAATTTCTCTTCTTCCAGCCTATATTAAAATACACTGCTCAAAAAAATTAAAGGAACACTTGATGGGCAACAATGAGATGACCCCCAAAATAGAAATGGTTTTACAGGTGGAGCCATTGCCATTGCCAGAAGGTTTGCTGTGTCTCCCAGCACAGTCTCAAGAGCATGGAGGAGATTCCAGGCAACAGGCAGTTACTCTAGGAGAGCTGGACAGGGCCATAGAAGGCCCTTAACCCGAGGGCCCGGGGTCAGTAGGGGGCCCCATGAGATGCCCCTGGTACCTTTTTCATAGGCTTTTTGAGTTTGGGCAAGGACACAGGGGCCCCATGATCCCCTATTGCCCGGAGGGCCCCATGAGTTGTCAGTCCGCCCCTGGGGCAAACATTCAAAATCAGCAGGGGATCAAATACTTATTTCCTTCACTGTATCATCTGTCCCTAGCACACCAATACAGGCGAAGAGGAGTACATGGATAACATGTAGAAAGAAATTGCTATCCTGTACTGTATATCATATTGTAATTCCCATTATAATATAAATAGCTAGAAATATAATCAACCTACACTAAAAAATAGAAGTAGATTACTCTTCCACAGCTCACACGGACATTAATGTCTGGCGGTAGAACATGTGCTAACGCAATTACAGAACCCTTACATTTAATATTATTCCTTTTAAAACTAGCTTAGCACACGCATGACTAATATATCAGCCGCTGTACCTGCAGCAAACACAAATAATTTGTCATTTCTTTTTTTCCTCGTATGAATTCATTACTTTTTCAGTTCAATAATCAGAGCCTAACCCGCTCGGAGTGTAGGTTAGTTTAGTATCTCACCAATCACTTTAAAGTCCATTTCCCTTCATATATATTTTACTTTCTTAAATACATTTTTTTTCCATTTCATACCTGCTTAGTGCAATGCATTACCCACGTAAATAAATATGCAGTGTTTCTCAAAATAATGTGCGTTATATTCAGGGGCGGACTGACCATTTGGGAACTCTGGCACTGCCCAAGGGCCCGGGGTCAGTAGGGGGCCCCATGAGATGCCCCTGGTACCTTTCATAGGCTTTTTTGGGTGTTGTTTGAGTGTGGGCGAGGACACAGGGGCCCCATGATTTGTCAGTCCGCCCCTGGTTCTATTAGGGCAGACCATTCATTTGAAATGGGCTAAAAGAGCAGCACAGTGCAAATAAAACAGGACATGCAACATTTTTTTTAAGCACTGCACCAGCATGCACAGCTGATTGGGATACCCTAAAACCTAAGAACTAGTATTAGATCCTTATTATGTTTTAGCTGAATACATTGAGGACAATAAAATAAACATTCCCTAGAAATTATTAACCACTTCCAGTCCGGACACTTTCCCCCCCTTCCAGTCCGGACACTTTCACCCCCTTCCAGTCCGGACACTTTCCCCCCCTTCCAGTCCGGACACTTTCACCCCCTTCCAGTCCGGACACTTTCACCCCCTTCCAGTCCGGACACTTTCACCCCCTTCCAGTCCGGACACTTTTACCCACTTCCAGTCTGGACACTTTTACCCCCTTCCAGTCCAGACACTTTTACCCCCTTCCAGTCCGGACACTTTCCCCCCCTTCCAGTCCGGACACTTTTACCCCCTTCCAGTCCGGACACTTTTACCCCCTTCCAGTCCGGACACTTTTACCCCCTTCCTGTCCGGACACTTTTACCCCCTTCCTGTCCGGACACTTTTACCCCCTTCCTGTCCGGACACTTTTACTCCCTTCCAGTCCGGACACTTTTACCCCCTTCCAGTCCGGACACTTTTACCCCCTTCCAGTCCGGACACTTTCCCCCCCTTCCAGTCCGGACACTTTTACCCCCTTCCAGTCCGGACACTTTTACCCCCTTCCAGTCCGGACACTTTTACCCCCCTTCCAGTCCGGACACTTTCACCCCCTTCCAGTCCAGACACTTTCACCCCCTTCCAGTCCGGACACTTTCACCCCCTTCCAGTCCGGACACTTTTACCCCCTTCCTGTCCAGGCCAATTTTCAGCTTTCAGCGCTGTCACACTTTGAATGACAATTGCGCGGTCATGCAACACTGTACCCATATGAATATTTTAGCATTTTGTTTGAGACAGATAAAGCTTTATTTTGATGGTATTTATTCACCACTGGGATTTTTATTTTTTTCCTATATAAATGAAAAAGTCCAAAAATTTTGAAAAAAAGTGTTTTTCTTATAAAATTTTGCAAATAAATACATCTTAAATCTTGGCCAAAATGTATTCAGTTATCTTTTTAGTAAAAAAAAAAAAAAAACCAAATTAGTTTATAGCCAAAACTTATAATTTTTTAAATTTTTTTTTACATTTTTATTTAATTTTTTTATATTATTATTTATGTTTTTTTTTCACCATGGCGATATGATAGGCTAAAATCCCTTTTTTTAATGTTGGTTTTTAACTTCCCTTCGCACATATTTTGGTATTTAACCTCTTCCAGTCCGGACACTTTCACCCCCTTCCAGTCCGGACACTTTCCCCCCCTTCCTGTCCAGGCCAATTTTCAGCTTTCAGCGCTATTACACTTTGAATGACAATTGCGCGTTCATGCAACACTGTACCCATATGAATTTTTTGCATTTTTTTGAGACAGATAAAGCTTTATTTTGCTGGTATTTATTCACCACTGAGATTTTTATTTTTTTTTCTATGTGAATGAAAATGTCCAAAAATTTTGAAAAAAAGTGTTTTTCTTATAACATTTTGCAAATAAATAATATTTCATTATAAATCTTGGCCAAAATTTATTCCGTTATCTTTTTAGTAAAAAAAAATTAACCCAAATTAGTTTATAACCAAAATTTTTAATTTTTAAACATTTTCTTTTACATTTTTATTTTATTTTTTTAGATTATTATTTATGTTTTTTTTTTTACGTACTGTCACCCTAGCAGTACAGTGTCACCATGGTGACACTGTACTACTTGTGGGGGGTGATGAAAATTTTGTTTTTTACACTGATTGCTTTTACACCCATAAAGGCTGTAACAGCAATCATTTCTCCTTCTCTCTGGCTGCATTCTTGCAGCCATTGAGAACTACTGTGTGAGCTGTGACTGGTCACAGCTTGTCACATGGTTCAAGGCTGTTGTGAATAGCCCTGTACCATGTGATCTCTGTGATTATTCACAGATTTCACACATACTAAGCAATGATGTCAGAAGTGACATCTTTCTCACTACTCTGCATGTGATCACTGATTGGCCAGTCAGTGATCACATGATTGGGACCTCCCACAGAGGTCCCAGAGGTCCCGTACGATGATCGGTGTTCCACTATGTCCAGAGGACACAGCGGGTACCGGATCGCGGTGCTTTATAAACGGCCACCTGACCCTGCACTGCCACCGTCCAGCCGTTTATATACAACGACCGGACAGGAGGTGATTAATTACTTGAAATTTACAGCTTTCAATTCTACTGGCTCCTTCCCTCTCAGTGCTCCTTCCCTGAACTTCTGGTCTTTGGGGGGAAACATAAGAGTGGACAGTACAGTCTTCAATGGGTATGTTAGCTTGGAGAAAGAAGGTAAGAGGAGGAGAAAAGGGCTGTGTGTTTCTATTGATGCACACAGTAGAGGGAGAAACAACTCTAGTCCATGCATGCAAGTGTGGCTCCATAAGACTCTGCAAGAGAAAGGAGCCACCTTGAAACAGGAAACCTGAGGCAGCAGCCATGGCACCATCTTCGTTGAAGAAAGTGGAAAAATAGGGCCGGTTATCATATTGATCAACACAAAGAAAAGAAAAAGAAGTGGGATTTTTTAAGGGCCACAGCTCTTTTTTTTCAGGCCCAATAGCATCACCACTACCACTGTTAAAAAAAAATGTACATCTTTTTTAATACAAAACATTAAAATTAAATAAATATTTCATGGAATATACATTTTTGTATTCCCCTTTATTGGGTCTCAAATCCTGACAGACAAGCCCCCATGCATGCAGTATATTATTTCTACACCCCAGAGGATCTCTATGGTCTCCTTTCAGCTTGTAGTGAAATGCATCAAAAATGTAAATTAAAGCACCACACCCCCGCTAAACGGTAAAGTCATGACTTTATTCCAGAAAAGTTGGGGGGCAATCCTAGGAGCATTCAGTACATTTCAGGGATCCATCAGGTCTTGACTGAAAACAATGTAAGTAGACTAGAAGTGAACTGATTCTTTAACAATGTTTCTTCCAGTGTGATTAAAAGCACAGGTCTTGTGAGCAATTGTTTTGACATCCAAGAAGGGGGGGCATTTTTGGACCCCCAAAATGCGTTGGTTACTCCTTGGATTGGAATAAAGTATTATCTGGACATCTTTTAGCAGCGGTGTGGTGTCAGTTTACATTTTTATGGAACCAGCTTAAAGGTGGAAGTGGTGGACCTTGCAGTCCTCCTCCTGTCCTCCATTCATAGTTTGTTTTTCATTCATAGAAGCTCTACTACATTTTTTTTTTAACCCTCGCCTACCGGGCACTTATACCCCTTCCTGCCCACAGGGCACTTATACCCCTTCCTGCCCACAGGGCACTTATACCCCCTTCCTGCCTACAGGGCACTTCTACCCCCTTCCTGCCTACAGGGCACTTATACCCCTTCCTGCCCACAGGGCACTTATACCCCCTTCCTGCCTACAGGGCACCTCTACCCCCTTCCTGCCTACAGGACACTTCTACCCCCTTCCTGCCCCCCGGGCACTTCTACCCCCTTCCTGCCTACAGGGCACTTCTACCCCCTTCCTGCCTACAGGACACTTCTACCCCCTTCCTGCCTACAGGACACTTCTACCCCCTTCCTGCCTACAGGACACTTCTACCCCCTTCCTGCCCCCCCGGGCACTTCTACCCCCTTCCTGCCTACAGGGCACTTCTACCCCCTTCCTGCCTACAGGGCACTTCTACCCCCTTCCTGCCTACAGGGCACTTCTACCCCCTTCCTGCCTACAGGACACTTCTACCCCCTTCCTGCCTACCGGGCACTTCTACCCCCTTCCTGCCTACAGGGCACTTCTACCCCCTTCCTGCCTACAGGGCACTTCTACCCGCTTCCTGCCCAGGCCGATTTCCAGCTTTCAGCGCTGTCGCACTTTGAATGACAATTGCGCGGTCATGCAACACTGTACCCATATGAAATTGTTATCATTTTTTGTGACAGATAGAGCTTTATTTTGGTGGTATTTAATCACCTCGGGGATTTTTATTTTTTCTTAAACAAACCAAAAACCACTGAAAATTTTGAAAAAAAATGTTTTTTCTTAGTTTTTGTTATAAATACGTGATTTTTCTCCTTCACTGATGTGCGCTAATGAGACTGCAGTGATGGGCACTGATAGGCTGCACTGAGGGACACTGATAGGTGGCACTGATGGGCACTGATGAGGAGGTAAAGGTAGGTTGCACTGATGGGTATTGACAGGCATCACTGATGGGCACTGAAAGGCAGCACTGATACATGACACTGATACATGACACTGATATATGGCACTGATAGGCGGCACTGACTGGCACTGATAGGCGGCACTGACTGGCACTCATAGGCGGCACTGACTGGTACTGATAGGTGGAACTGACTGGCACTGATATGCTGCACTGATTGGCACTGATCCTCACTGATAGGCGACACTGACTGGCATTGATAGGTGGCACTGATTGGCAGCACTGATAGGTGGCACTGATTGGCACTGATGGGTGACATTGAAAGGCAGCTCAGATGGGCACTGATATGTGGCATTGATGTGCACTGGTATGCACTGATATGTGGCATTGATGTGGCATTGATGGGCACTGGCACGTGGCACTGATGGGCACTGACAGGTGGCACTTCTGGGGCCACACTGATTATCAGTGCCCTGATGATCAGTGTACATGTCCCCGCCGCGGAAAGCCGATTACCGGCTCTCCTCTCGAGCTGTCAGCGTGACAGCTCGAGGGGAGCTCGAGGGGAGAGAAATGCCAATAACCGGCATTTCCATGTTTACATGTGATCAGCTGTGATTGGACACAGCTGATCACATGACCGAGCCGACATCTTCGGCTCTTTCCGTGATCCGCTGTGTCCGAGGGACACAGCGCACCGACGATCGCCGCGCTGCGCGCTCCCTGAGCCGCACATGCGCAGTGAGAATGGTAGGACGTCATATGATGTCCTATCAGAACGAGAGAACCACCTTGCGCCGTTTGCGCTAATGCAGAGCGGCGCAGCAGCGGGATCTGTCACGGGCCGTGCACCTCGGACACGGCCGATGACAGATCCGAGTACCGGCTCCCGTTGCTGGTACCATGTGACCTGCTGTGACCAATCACAGCAGGTCACATGACAGTTGTATACAATGGATGGCTTCATTCATGATGCCATCCATTGTATACTAGTGCCTAGCTGTGAATGGTCACAGCTAATCACATGCACATGTCATGTGATTAGCTGTGACCAAATCACAGCTAAGCACAAAAAAAAAAAGCTGAATGAATCGATTTCATTCAGGTAAATGCTTGCTTATAGCAAAGTAATTCTTTGCTATAAGCAAATCGTGTAAAAAAAAAAAAAATACTGATCACTTCCCCAAAGTAGTACAATGTTACTATGGTAACATTGTACTACTTTGGTCATAGTAAAATATGAAAAAAAAATCTTTAAAAAAAAAATGTAATAAAAAATTAAATATAATAAAAAAAAAATAAAATATATATATATATATATATATATTTTTTCATACTGTCACCAGTCAGTATCACTGTTCACCGCCATGCCAGTTATATGATGACGCTGTACTGCACTGGTGACAGTATGTAAAAAAAAAATAGTGAAAATCATTTTTTTAATTTTTTAATTTTCCGAAAAATTATGACAAAAAAATACAACTTCAAAAAACTTGCCATTCCTCTTATGAAGTACGTCGGACTGTCTACTCTGCAAAAAGGGGTCATTTGGGGATATCTGTACCATTCTGACATTTTGGGGGATATCTGTACTATTCTGACATTCTTGGACCTCAAGAAATTAGATTGGCCGTCAGTACTTCAGGATTGGTCAATATTCAGATCTATACCATAGTTTGTGAACTCTAAAACTTTCCTACAAACTAAAAAATACATCCTAATTTGGGTTATTTTCACCAAAGATATGTAGCAGAATACATCTCGGCCTAAATTTATGAAGAACAATTATTTATTTGTAAACTTTTATAACAGAAACAACGAAAAATGTGTTTTTTTTTCAAAATTTTTGGTATTTTTTTGGTTAATTTAGCAAAAAATAAAAACCCCAGCGGTGATTAAATACCACCAAAAGAAAGCTCTAGTTGTGTGAAGAAAATGATAAAATTTTAGTTTGGGTACAATGTTGTATGACCGCGCAATTGTCATTCAAAGTGTGAGAGCGCTGAAACCTGAAAAATGGCCTGGGCAGGAAGGGGTAAAATTGCCCGGTATTGAGATGGTTAAGTAACGAATACAGTAGGATTGGGAAGAATGATGACATTCTGTTTGCAGTCTGTAGGACTTCATGAGGTATGTTCATGATGACACGGGCCAATAGGAAGAGTTTAGATGATGCTGGACGTCATCGAACCAAGAAGTGGGACAGCAGGAGGGGAATGCCAGTCCCAGCATGGATACAGACCATGATACAAAGTCTTCCTTTCTCTACTCTAAGGTTCCATAGATATATTGTGACCTGTGCACACACCTTATCATACATCATGGCCACATAGAAAATTCACACAATTTGCACAAAAACACACAATCACTTGATCCACATACCAAAGTATTGAACTTGGGGAGTAATTTAAGATACCTGAAAAAGATGGCAGCAAATCTGGCCCCCACAGGTAGCAATTTAAAGTGGTTGAAAACAGTGGCATCACTAGGGTTGATGTCATGTCACCTAGTGCAGTAAAATCTGTCTGCAGTAAAATAGTACAGTAAAAGCTGTCTGTCCTGGTGGACAGACAGGACAGGACAGACAGTAGGGCACTGAGCAAGCTAGCGCATTGGTGTAGCTTTCCCGCCATTGATGTCCTCAGTGACCCAATTACTGTCCTTAGCCCCCCCCCCCAATAATGTGCTCAGTCTCCCACATTAATGTCCTCAGTGACCCCATTAATGTCCTTATCAACCCCTTTAATGTCCTCAGTCCCCCAAATAATGTCCTAAGTTACCCCATTAATGTCCTTAGCAACACCAATAATGTCCTCAGCCCGCCACAATAATGTCCTCACTCTATCACTGTCCACATTCCCCACATTACTATACTCAGGTACCCATTACTGTCCTCAGTCCCCCATTACTTCTCCTCAGTACCCCCAAATTACTGCACTGAAGCCCCCATTACTGTCCTCAGTTGCCCTCAATTACTGTCCTCAGGCCCCCACCCCATTACTGTCCTCAGTCACCCTAATTGCTGTCCTCAGGCCCCCATTACTGTCCCCAGTCACCCAATTACTGTCCTCAGTCTCCAGTCTGCCCCATTACTGTCCTCAGTTACCCCATTATGGTCCTCAGTTGCTCCCAATTACTGTCCTCAGGCCCCCATTACTGTCCTTAGTCACCCCAATTACTGTCCCCAGCTCCCCCCCACATTGCCCTCTCATTGCCCCTCCTCCTGTCTTACCTTACATAGACAGTGCAGAGGGCTGGAGACACAGCAGGGTCTGGATAAAGGAGCTGCAATCTGGTGATTGGTTGCTAGGAATGCCCTGCATCCTAACCTGCTGTTAACTTGGGCAACCCCGCCCTCTATCCAGAGCTCTTTGAGAGAATAACAGTGGTGGCTCGTAAATGGCGGAACCGGTATCACCCCTCTGGAGGGTGTCACCCTGGTGCAGCCCGCATCCCCCTAAGTGACGCGACTAGCTGTAAACCCTTACATATACCCAGTGAATCGACTGGCCTCAAGTGGTACACAGAGATCTTACAAATCCTCATGCATACACCAATCAGCCATAACATAATGATCACCCACCTTAACCCATCGAGACATAGATTCCATTCGACCTCTGAAGGTATGCTGGCAGCAAGCCAATAGTAGCAGATCTTTTAAGTCCTGTAAGTTGCACGGTGGGGCCTCCATGGATCGGACTTGTTTTTTCAGCACATCCCACAGATACTTGATTGAATTGAGATCTGGTGAAGTTGGAGTCCAAGTCACCTCCAACTCATTATTGTGTTCCTCAGACCATTCTTGAATTCATCAGAACTGGCCACCTTTTTCCATTGCTCTGAGGTGTAGTTCTGAAGCTCACATGCCCTTTATAGACTTTTTTGGCTGTGAACACAGGTCAGTATGGACACCTCCAACCGGTCTATGGTAACAAAGCCCCATAAACAACAAGCTGTGATGCTCTGTGTGTTCTGACACTTTTCTATCAGAATGAACATTAATGTTTTCAGCAGTTTGAGCTACAGTAGATTTTCTGTTGGATCGGATTACATAAACCAGCCTTAACTGCCCATGTGCATCTATGCTGCCCATGACCCTGTTCTGTCCTTCCTTGGACCACTTTTGGTTAGTTCCCTTGTAAACGTTGCTAAAATCCCTTACACTTGCCCATTTTTTTCTGCTTTCAACAAATCTTCAGGGACAACATGTTCACTTGTGCCTAATATACCCCACACAATTTCACATGCCGTTGTAAAAAAGTACAGAGAAGGGTAACCAAACAGAGAAACTGAATGTATTCTCTCTTGAGAAGAGGAGATTATGGGGGAATATGATCTCCATGTATAATACATAAGGGGGGATATGATCTCCATGTATAATACATAAGGGGGGATATGATCTCCATGTATAATATTTAAGGGGGGATATGATCTCATTGTATAATACATAAGGGGGGATATGATCTCCATGTATAATACATAAGGGGGGATATGATCTCCATGTATAATACATAAGGGGGGATATGATCTCCATGTATAATACATAAGGGGGGATATGATCTCCATGTATAATACATAAGGGGGGATATGATCTCCATGTATAATACATAAGGGGGGATATGATCTCCATGTATAATACATAAGGGGGGATATGATCTCCATGTATAATACATAAGGGGGGATATGATCTCCATGTATAATACATAAGGGGGATATAATCTCCATGTATAAAAACATAGGAGGTTCATATAGTGAGCTCAGTGTAGAGCTATTCACCCTGAGGTCACAGAGGACAAGCGTGCATGTTTTATGTCTGGAGGAAAATAAATTTAATCTCCAAACAGGGAAAGGTTTCTTCACAGTAAGAGCTGTGAAAATGTGGATTAGACTCCCTCAAGAGTAGGTTGTGGCCAGCTCAGTGGATTGCTGTAGGAAAGTCCTGGATTCTTTCTTGGATACACAGAATATAACTGGATATAACATTTATAGGTAAAGTTGATCCAGGGAATATCCAATTGCCTCTCGGGGGATCAAGAAGGAATTTTGTTCCCTGTAGGAGCAAATCGGATCATGCTTTGCTGGGTTTTTTTTTCCTTCCTCTGGATCAACTGTGGGTGTAGGATTATAAAAATGTATTTTTTTATAATGGTTGAACTGGATGGACTTTTGCCTTTTTTCATCCAAACTAACTATGTAACTATTAACAGATAGATAGATAGATAATAGATAGATAGATAGATAGATAGATAGATAGATAGATAGATAGAAATATGATGCATAAGAAAAGGGCTACATTCTCTTTTACATTCTTGTTTTATCGTATTGTCACAGTTGAACCCACAAAGGGATACAGACAGTTAAAATTAAAAATAATAGATCGATAGATCGATAGATCGATAGATAGATAGATAGATAGATAGATAGATAGATAGATAGATAGATAGATAGATAATGGATAATAGATAGATAGATAGATAGATAATAGATAGATAGATAGATAGATAGATAGATAGATAATAGATAGATAGATAGATAGATAGATAGATAGATAGATAGATAGATAATAGATAGATAGATAATAGATAGATAGATAATAGATAGATAGATAGATAGATAGATAGATAGATAGATAGATAGATAGATAGATACCATAGATACTGTAGAGATGAGAAAAACAAGAAAAAGAGTTTTTGCTGGAAAATAGGATTCTTATTCTAGTGAATCAAAAATATACAATAGATAAAATACTGAAATGAATAAGCTGAACAGAATTATTAAAAAAAAAAGCACGGTTGTAATAAAAAACCCGATTTTCTGCTTAGACACAGGATTATGTTAGTCCTGATATCATTAATGTTTTTCTGCCTAAAGACAAATTTCCTATGAATGTATTCGCTGACTTTGCCACGAGTAAAATAACTTTCAATTTGTGCGGATGCATATATTAATTACAAAAGAATCCATCTCTGCGCTGCTCTACTTGTGGATATCTACATTTCCCTTCTCTCCACATTCATAGTTTTTTGGAGAAGAAATTGTCATTTTTAAACTTTCAAGGACAATCGCTGTAGCCGTTACTGTGGAGTTTAACGTTCAGAGTCTTTTATTTTATTATTTTTTTTCTTTTTCTGGAAGAAACTGCTGTACAAAACAAAATCTTCCCCTCTCTTAGGATGCGGGAGCGTGCCGCCTCTTTAATAAATCATGATTGGCACTGGTACAATTGAACTTGTAGTGTCATCATTAGCTTCTGTATTATAAGCAGAGATTTTCATGCCACAAGCCTACAGGCATATCAGCGGAATCAAACGGTACTGAAGTATGCCAGACAATGTGTCAAACTGAATCAGTCTTTACATTAGGAGAGGGACAGTAAGGAAAAGAAAAAAAAAATGCTATTTAGGAGAAAATGTATGTCTGTACCCTTAAAGAAAACCTCTAACCAACACATTTTTTTACATTTTTGGCTAGGGTATTGGAATCGTCAGGTTTTTTTTTTTCCTGGGGATATGCCCCTTCTTTTCCTATCCTGCAGACACAACAGAACAAGAGTAGAAATCTCATTGGTGGTCTGCTGCGTGACCAAGCTGGCCGCTTGACCAGGAGGCTCCGCTGCACACGGGGAATGAAATTAGCTCTTCTCTGCAACTACCGCCCGATCATGGGGAAAATAGGTCGCTTCCAGCCACCTAGGACTCTGCATACCCAGCTGAGCTGGAACCAAGGGCGGACTGACCATTTGGAAACTCGGGCACTGCCTGAGGGCCCGGGGTCAGTAGGTGGCCCCATGAGATGTCCCGGTAACTTTTTCATAGGCTTTTTTGAGTTTGGGCAAGGACACAGGGGTTCCCATTATCCGCTATTGCCTGGGGGTCCCATGAGTTCTCAGTCCGCCCCTGGCTGGAACTTACCCGAAATCTTCTCACTCAGGCTCCAGACTCACAGGCCGTTCCCGTGGCAGTCTCCTCTCCCGCCATGTTGGCGCGCAGCACACAGCCATCTCCAGGTAAGAAGAAGCCCAGACTGGACACAGAGACTATGGTGGAATTATTTCAGCAAATGCCCAGAATGACAGATCTCCACACTATAGCTGCAGACATTAAACATGCCTTTTCCATGGCTGTATCAGACCTGAAAAAGGAGCTTAGGGGAGTCAAAGACCGCTTAACAGAGGTGGGCAGATCACTGCTAAACATAACACAACACTTTCTGAGCTTCAGCACTCCTCTAATTATTATGTCTGCCATTTAATTGACATGAACTATAAGCTGGAGGATCTGGACAATCGAGGGAGACGCCGCATTCTGTGGACCAGGGGAACACCTGAAATTGTGGAGTCTGGGCATATTGCTTTGGCCCTCCATACAATGTTTAATGACCTGCTGGAAAGCCCACCTGACTCGCCTATAGAACTAGAAAGAGCTCACAGAGCACTTAGACCTCAGGGGAGAGATGCAGACCCCCCCCCCAGAGACATTATCTGTTGCTTTATGAACTTTCGATTTAAAGAGGAAATTGTTCAGAAGGCCAGAGACCAGGAAGCTTTAACATTTAATGGCTCTGATGTTAAAGTTTTTCAGGACCTGTCATCAATTACTTTCCAACACCGCAGAGCATTGCACCCTTTACTCCAGTCACTGAGAGATCAGAATATTACCTATAAATGGAAGTTTCCGTTTAGTCTATCAGCCGCCCACTTGGGCCGTTCTGCTATTTTCTACACACCGGCAGACTTACCACATTTTTTTGAACAGATCTGTATCCCACCTGTGGAGGTACCTAACTGGTGCAAAGACTTGCTGACCCCATCAGATGAGACCCTCAGTGATCCCCCACCCCAGATGGAGCAACGCACTCCTCGTAGACAAGATCGGCTCCCTGGGCCTTATGCTAGGAGAGCTTCCCCTGACCATTGTGAAGAGCTAGATGCCTCCTAAATGGCCTTACTTTTGTCACTAATGCCAGACTCCCTGTTTATATTATCTATACATTGACTACAGGCCCTAGTGGTCTTTATGCTGGAGTTCTAGAGTCTTCTCCTGCATCCCATCCCGGTGGGCCCACAGTCTGCCTGGTGGAGCCATGGGGCGGAGCAAGTGCTCCCTGCTGTGTAGTTCTCCACTTTGTTATTTTTCTATATGATAATAGCCCTGTGAGAACCTTGGTTTGCTACCATTGGTTAACCTCTCTGGTGGTATTCCCGAGTGTAGCTCGGGGTAAAGTTTCAGTACCACAGGCGGTAACCCTGAGCTACACTCGGGCTTAACATGCGGCGCAGCTCCACGATCCATCGATCACTTACCGTGTCCTGCACTCCCGCGATGTCCCTCCTGCAGTGTCCCTGACAATGTCCTCCGGCCGATGCCGGCATCTGTCATCTGGGTTCCTTCCCCTGCGTCGGGACATACAGGGGACGGAACGGCGGGAAATTTGAAAATTACAAAAAGTGACATTCACTAAAATCACATAGTAAAACATTCCTGTATCAAACCATTTCACATACATTTTGTCCCGAGTGCTTTGTCCGGCGCCCTGCCTGCATTTTTACTGTTCTTTCTGCCTGGAAACTGAGAAATGTCCATGGCGTCCAAAAAGCGATCCCTTTAGGTCAAAAGCGGTTTTAGACCGGCTAGAGAACAGCGATAGTAAATCAGAACCACTTGCAGAATTGAGTGATAACGATTCGTGGGGGAAATTCCTCATCAGACACTGAAAACGATTTTGCGACTTTGCTCAGTGATGTGCGAACTTGGCGCTCTATTTCAAATATTAGTGTTTTTGGTTTGATTATATTATTGAATTAAATTTATTATTATATTATTATTTTTATGATTATTTATTATATTGTAATTTATGATTTCGTGTTTCAAATTTTAACATACCCGGGATGTTTACTAGACTCTTGTTAGGACAGATTTCAGTGAGTTATTCCTAAAAATTACAGGCCTACAATAAAAAAAAGACATATTTCCATGCAAAAAAATGTACCGCTTTGAGCACAGAAATACAGACATAATCAGACCGCTAGGGAGGTTAATTACAAGTGGTAATTTATTCTAACATACTGGCCTCTAGTACGCTTTACTGTGTTTTGTTGTCCTCCCAAGGCCTGTGAGATGATGCTCTATTATTGTATGGGCCACATTTATGGTGTCTCCCTTTCCCCATCCTGGTGAAATTTTTTTTTTTTTTTACCAGGTGCTCAGCCTGGGTACCAGTGTTCAGGAGTTGGAGGAGTCTTGTGTGTGCCTTCTATGTGCTTGGCATGTAATGGCATGGATGTTGTTTGGTGGGTTGAGCAGGAGCACCGTGTCAAAGGTTGCTAAGCAGTGTTGCTTGTATTAGACTGTTGGTACGTAAGATACGGTTGACGGATGCTGCATGTGTTTGGCTATGCCTTTCATGCTCTACTATGTCTCTGTTTGTCATTTCTCTATGTTTGGATATATCCCCCCATGTTTTTGCTATGTCAGATATAAAAGATTACTTTCTCTTAGATTCCCCATGTGCGGATGGTGATTCCTCCATGTGAGGTCAGATTGTTATATCTTGTTTCACCCTCTTAACATATACAACCAACAACCGGCAGCAGCAGTTACTCCCTGTTGCACATTTTAGGATTCATAGTGGATGAGGGCCTTTGTTTTTTTTATCCTTGCCCACCTGGAACTTTTTGGCATTTTTGGCATTCACCCATAATAGTATCAAAAAGACATCACTTGCAGTGTCAGGGATCCTGGGTGGATGCGCATCCTATCTTTTCTTCTTCTCTTTTTCTTCTCTCTTTTCTCCTTCTTAGCCCTCTTCGCCCCCCCCTTTTTTTTTTCTCTTTTCTCTTTCTTTTCCAGACCCCGGTCCAACAGTTGGCTGGTGAATGGCTTGTGTGTTACCATGGCTTCTCGCGGAGATGCTCATCACAGAGTGCCACAACAGGTTAAATTGCTGTCATTGAATGCCAAAGGTCTGAACATACCAGAGAAGAGATCGCAGCTCTTGCAGGAGTTACATAGGAAGAGGGCACAAATAGTGTTCTTACAGGAGACTCATTTTCGTGGCCCGATGATTTAGAAACTTACTAACCATAGATTCACGACCGTGTATCACGCTTCCTCAGTAGTCTCTAAAACGAAGGGAGTGGTAATTCTTTTCACCAATTCACCTATTCAAATTGAGGAGCATTTGGTAGATCCGGAGGGCTGCTACATTTTTGTGAAGGGTAAGCTGGGCCATAGACCAGTTACTTTCACCAATATTTATTGTCCGATCGAAAAGCATTTGTCATTTTTTACTAATACCTTGGACATGCTATTGACATGTAGATTGGGTCTGCTTGTCCTGGGAGGGGACTTTAATGTACCGCTCAGTCCGCTCCTGGATTCTACGATGGTTTACTCATCGCTACCTTTTAAATTGCTCAAAAAAATCAGACATAGTTTATCCTCCCTCTTACATCACAATACTTGGCGCACCTTATACCCCTCTGTTAAAGACTACTCGTTCTATTCAGCACCTCACGATAGATATTCACAGATAGACTATTTCTTTCTGCCGCACCCTGATCTGACATACTTAGCTTAGGCCTCCATTGATCCCATGTATCTTTCAGACCAGAATCCAATCTCGCCCAGTCTTAGGTTTCTTGAGTGGGATTGTAGATGGAAGCATTGGACGTTAAACCCTTCTCTCCTAAGCAACCGAATACAGGTCTCCTTGTTCAGCACACGGTTAAAAATGTATTTTCAGGACAACACCACCGCGGATGTATCCGCTATGACAGTTTGGAGGGCTCACAAGTGTATCATTAGAGGTGCTGTTATTGACTTAGCGAATAAGCGTAAAAAGGAGAGTCAGGCGAAACTAGATTCTCTAACGCCGAAATACAGAGACTGGAGCTTAACCATAAACGTTTGCAGCTGTCTTCGGTCTTGATAGTCTTGACCAAAGCCAGGGATGCACTATTGGAGGAGCTGGGTAAACAAACTAGATGGAAACTTATCTTAAGCTATAAGCCGTTTTATGAACATGCCAATAAGAGCGGAAAGCTTTTGGCTAAAGTGAGTCAGGCCCGTATGGCAAGTATGACTGTACACAACATTAACAACCAAGCAGGTACCATCAACATAGTACCCAATCCATAGCCTCACAATTTCAGACCTATTATGAGTCGCTCTATAACCTTCGATCTTCTTCGACTTTCAATGAACATCACAGAGCCCAGCTTTTTGCGGATTACCTATCTAAATATTGTCCTCAGGCTATCTCTCATGAAGCGATGACAAACCTGGAAAGTCCCCTCTCGGAGGTAGAAATTAAACAGGCCCTTCAGAAAATGAAAGCAGGGAAAGCCCGGGTCCGGATGGACTATCTGTCCAATATTACAAATGTTTCGGTGGGATATTGCTTCCCCGTTTGTTGTTGGCGTTTAATGCGTGGTCCCAAGATACTTCGGCATCTAGTCAGTTATTGGAAGCCCATGTTGCGGTTATTCGTAAGCAAGGGAAAGATCCAACTGATGTGCGTAACTACAGACCTATATCCCTGTTAAATGCAGATGTCTACTTTATGCGAAGATCTTGGCAAATAGATTAGCTCCCTTTCTCATTTCGTGGATCTCCCTGGATCAGGTGAGCTTTGTCCCAGGCCGGGAGGCCTGGGATAATACCATTAAGACTGTCGGTATAAAGCACTGGCTTAGACGTCATAATGTTCCAGGTTTTCTTTTGTCCATGGATGCTGAGAAGGCATTCGGCAGGCTGGCCTGGGATTACATGCTGTCGGTCTTGACCCATTTGGGCTTGGGACCCAGGATGTGCAATCGAATTGCTGCACTATACTCCTCCCCTACGGCAAGAGTTTAGGTCAATGGCCACCTGTCGGATGCTTTTCACATTCACAATGGCACACGTCAGGGGTGCCGTCTGTCACCGAATATTTTTATTTTGACCCTGGAAACTTTCCTAAACTGTTTGCGACAGTCGGATGTGGTTATGGGCATTCCAATTCAAAACAAACTGTATAAAACCACGGCTTTTGCAGACGACGTGCTTCTTTTTTGTCTCACCTCCTTTCCTCTCTACCGGCGCTGTTCAGAGAGTTGCACAACTTTGGCCAGCTATCGAATTTAATGATTAACTTTTCTAAATCCTATGCATTAAAGGTTACTCTTGTAGCTGAGTTGGTTAGGCTCTGTAATTCCAAATTTCAGCTGGAAGGCCGCTGAAATCGCCTACTTAGGCATACAATTGACAGCTAATCTTCATTCACTCTACATGCAAAATTATCAACCTCTTCTTCACACTATCAAACGGGATTTGAAATATTGGGATAAAATATGTTTTTCATGGTTTGGTAGAGCAGCAATAGTGAAAATGAACGTTCTGCAGTGATTGCTGTATGTTTTTCAAATGCTTCCTATCAGAGTTCCAGAGGCATTTTTTAAATCATTGCATGCAGCGATACAGTCATTTGTCTGGAGCTCTAAACCGTCCCAACTGAATCGCAAGACCCTTGTGCTCCCTAGATTGAAAGGTGGTATAGGCCTACCGGATTTTAAATTGTATTATAGAGCGTGCCACCTTATGCATCTGGTGGATTGTCATCTTCATATCTGTCAGAAAGACTGGATTTCCATTGAATAAGCGTGTGTCTCCAGCCCTTTGGCTTCATTGCCTTGGCTGGGACTTGCTTGCGGTGACTATGGACCATCCACTTATATTAGCGTCTTTGGGGAGACGTGTGTCTCGGATCATGATTTTTCATCTACCTCGGGTCCTTTAACACCTTTGAATTTTAACCTGGACTTCTTACCTGGGATTGAGGGAGATATACAGTTCACAGGTTTGCCAGAAGATCTTTGGAGGCCGCTCGTTTTTTTGAGAAAGGTGTATTTAAGACAAAATCTCAACTGGTTGGCGCATTACACACCTCCCTTGGTGGCTGTATCTTCAGCTGCATCACTATCTGTATTCTCCGTGAGGAAGGCTTGTTTTCGTAGACCTCTTTCCAGTTATGAACAGTTACATAACCTCCACAATCTATGCACTTTTTTTTGGGATGCTTCTCCCAGGACCCTAAGATTTGTGAAATCCTGGGAGAGAGATCTCAATCTTTCCCTATCGGACGATGAGTGGCAAACTGCACTTGCGGTCATACACAAGGGATCTGGTAATGTCTCAACACAAGAACATAACTTTAAAGTATATTCTAGATGGTATTGTACCCCGGTAATCCTTAGGAAGATGTTTACCAACACCTCTGATCATTGTTGGTGTTGTGGGGCAGCTGAGGGGGACATGTTATATATTTGGTGGACATGCCCACTGATTCAGACTTTTTGGAAGTCAGTGCATACCCTAATTGTCTGCATTGCAACCTTTGATTTAGAATTCACTCCTCCTCAGTACCTATTTCATCACTCTAAGTTCATGGGAACTTCTTATCATCAATCCCTTCCCATGTTTTTGATTACTGTGGCCCGCATGTGTATCCCAGCACATTGGAGCACAGCGACTATACCCACATTGAGGGAATGGCTTACTCGGGTTTACATACTGGCTGAGTTATTGATCTATATCGCCCGTGATTCTATCCACAAATATTCCCAACATTGGGCGTGCTGGCTCCATTTTCAGACCACTGGGGAATACCGTGATCTCGGACGGGGATTGACCATAACCTGCTAACGTGCGTGGCCACTTGGTGACTCTGTGCTTTCTGGTGGGATTGCGTTGGTCTTTCTGCGGTATCTGCTTTCTCCTGTCAATGTTCCTTGACTGGGGTCTGGATATTCTTTATTCTTCATATTCTTTATTCTTCATATTCTTTATTGTGTACTTTTTTTGTCTTTGCTTCCCTTTTTAGTTCCTTTTTTTTCTCTCATTTTTTTCTCTTTTTTTTGTTTTCTTTTCCTTCTATTTTTTCTTTCTTTCTTTTTCCCTATCTCTCCGGAAGAGTAAGGCTGTTCTTGATATCCTGGTTAGCCAATTTTTTATTATGTATCTGAAACAATTGAGTACTGACGTGATACTTTTTTTATTTGCACTAACATACAATTTTGAGGACAAGCTTTCAGGGTATGTCCCCTTCTTCAAGGTCCAGGCAGTACTATTTCACAAAGTTTTAGCAGAATATTAAAAGAGATGTTGAAAGGGAGAGGGGAAAAAAATAAACAAAAAGAAACACATACACACAAATGTACACAGCAATGGTTATAAAACTAGGATTAGACTAGAGATAAGACACAGCAAAAGCAAAGACTGGGGGGGGGGGGGGGAACAACACTCACATAGGGGGTTGTAAATCTGTTTGAAAGAGAAAAAAACAAACAACCGTGTACCTCTAGTACCACATACAACCCAGCACTAGAAGGAATAAGAAAAATAATCAAAGATTTACAACGCATCATAAAAGAGGATGGAACTCTGAAAGAAATATTCCAGCAACCCCCAATACTGGCCTTCAGACAACCCCCCAATAATGGCCTTCAGACAACCCCGAATACTGGCCTTCAGACAACCCCCCGAATACTGGCCTTCAGACAACCCCCCAATACTGGCCTTCAGACAACCCCCAATACTGGCCTTCAGACAACCCCCCGAATACTGGCCTTCAGACAACCCCCAATACTGGCCTTCAGACAACCCCCCGAATACTGGCCTTCAGACAACCCCCCGAATACTGGCCTTCAGACAACCCCCAATACTGGCTTTCAGACAACACCCCAACCTCAGAAATAAACTAATCAGTAGGAAACTTCCTTCTAATTATGAGGTCACAAATAATGGTAGCAAACCCTGCAATAAAAAACGCTGCAAATTGTGCAACCAAATCAATCCATCAAAAAGTGTCAGACACTCAAAAGGGATCTTCAATATCGCCGGATCATACAGCTGCACCTCCAGTAATGTTGTGTACCTTATCCAGTGCAGAAAATGTAACAAAAGATCTTATGTTGGTGAAACAGGACAGAAGTTGCAAACAAGGATGAATCTGAACAGACATACCATCAAGGAACATAAAGAAGATGACTTCTGCACACCTGTAGGACACCATTTCGCACAACCAGACCACACAATGGGAGACGTCAATATTTTAGTTCTTAAAAGGAAATTTCAAAACTATTCAGGAAAGGAAAACCTTTGAACTAAAAATGATATTTCTATTTGACACAAGAGATATCGGCCTTAATTTGGACGTGGGATTTCTCACTCATTATCCAACAGTTTTACAATCCCCTCTGTGAGTGTTGTCCCCCCCCCCCCCCAGTCTTTGTTTTTGCTGTGTCTTATCTCTAGTCTAATCCTAGTTTTATAACCATTGCTGTGTACATTTGTGTGTATGTGTTTCTTTCTGTTTATTTTTTTTCCCCTCCCCCTTTCAACATCTCTTTTAATATTCTGCTAAAACTTTGTGAAATAGTACTGCCTGGACCTTGAAGAAGGGGACATTCCCCCGAAAGCTTGTCCTCAAAATTGTATGTTAGTGCAAATAAAAAAAGTATCACGGACAGTACTCAAATGTTTCTGTCGCAAATGCACTAATATGGCTACAACCACCTCAAGCAAAATGGAAGATACTGCATATAGTCGCATAAAGAAGCAGTTAACCAACCTAATCACAAAGGAAACACTGATCAACAGTGATATCTTCTTTCTCTCAAGATGCAAAAAGAGGAATCTCATACCACAAGGCCTCCAGATTAACAATCCCTGCGTAAATACACTCAACTCTCCTTATGCAGAAGGACTTTGCAGATGACCCAGCGAGAGATTAAGGAACAACCTCATTCACAAACTGTATGGAAAAAGGGTAATGATCAAGAAACAAAAGCAGTCATTGTTTGAAACCCTAACATCATTGGAGCCTACCAGCATTAACCAAATCAAGAATGAACTGCAAACTCTACAAAGACAACTACAAAAAGTTGCCATGAATGGGAAGCAAAAAAAACTTCAGAAGTTGCACCAAGAGCAAACCTTTTGGATACAACCTAAACATAAAAGCAACCCAACATCTATACCTCCTACTATCAGTGACCTGGAATCCAATCCGGAATCCCTTGTGTAAATGCTGTCCCGGTCCCAGCAACAATTGTCTTCCTTCAATCCCCTCACCTAGAAACATTTCCACAAATCCCTCCTCTAGTCAAAACCCCTCTAAATAAATATGCCAGAATAAAATCCTCCCACCTTACCCAAACCCCTCCTTAGCACAAATCCTCCCCACTAAATTTTTCTCCTACTTCTATCACAAATTCCCCCTCCCCCATTATCCCCATAACCCTTCCCAGCACAAATAGCCCCCCTCCTGCACAAATCTCTCATTGTAGCACTAATGTTTGTCACCCCTCTCCCCTTTCATTGTGTAGAGTTCCCCTGGCCTGTAATTTCACCCCTTCCCTTTGAACCTACAGGTGGGAAACCAGGTAGAGGTGCAGGTTGTGCTGTGCTCTCACTCCTGTGGAGCGATCCTCCATACAGCCGATGACACAGTATCGCTCTTGGATCGGGTTGTACACAGTCTGATTACCCCGCCCCTTATCTCCTCCAAAGACCGCTGATTTATCAGCAACAGGGAGCCAGGGAATTAAACAAACACTGAGTATGCTAATGTAAGAGCTATCCTTGTCATCTGCTTTATGGGGGATTGCTCCACTGACAGGGGAGGAGAGCACAGCCCGCACCTCCTGGCTCTCTCCTGTCATTTCTTCTTTGCAGGCTTCACAGCTCCAGGCTGCTCTCCCCCAGGGGCGGACTGACCATTTGGAAACTCGGGCACTGCCCGAGGGCCCGGGGTCAGTAGGGGGCCCAAATGAGATGCCCCTGGTACCTTTTTTCATAGGCTTTTTTAAGTTTGGGCAAGGACACAGGGGCCCCATGATCCCCTATTGCCCGGGGGCCCCATGAGTTGTCAGTCCGCCCCTGCTCTCCTCCTTCTCCCATCAGTGAGTGAAGGAATGGGGGAGAGCACAGCATCTATAGAAAGACCGGCCTGGGAGGGGGGGGGGGCAAAGTGAAATCTGGAAAGACGTAGCCCACCCCAGCACCCCCTTGATCTGGCCATGGTAGAGAGTAGGGAAACCAATGAACATGGCTGCACCCTAGGCAGCAGTGTGCCCTAGAGAACTGCCTAGTTTGCCAAGTGGTAGCACCGGTCCTGATCGCACTAATGCACAGGTGTCAAACTGGAGGCCCTCCAGCTGTTGCCAAACTATAAGTCCCATGAGGCATTGCAAGATTGACAGTTACAAGCACGACTCCCACAGGCAGAGGCACGATGGGACTTGTAGTTTCGCAATAGCTGGAGGGCCGCCAGTTTGACACCCCTGCACTAATGTATCATAGGTTGGAGATATAGTAATTTTATTTTATTTTTTAAGTTATTTCAAGGGTTCCTCTGTGTTGAAAAGGTTGAGAAAGGCTGATCTACACTCTCAGGCTGTTCCTCTGGTGTGCGGTGCCTCCTTTTTGCTTTCTTATTTTACACTATAAGCCAAGGAAGACCATAGGGGTTCCCTGAGGTGTAGAAGCCCTCTATCCAGGAAAAGATCATTTGCATCAACATCAGTATTTTAAGATAACAATACCAATAAGATAACGTGACAGGTCCAGTAGTATTCTTCCACATTCCTCAACTATGTGTTTATTTTTTAACCACTTCCAGTCCAGACACTTTCCCCCCCTTCCAGTCCGGACACTTTCACCCCCTTCCAGTCCGGACACTTTCACCCCCTTCCTGCCCAGGCCAATTTTCAGCTTTCAGTGCTATCACACTTTGAATGACAATTGCGCAGTCATGCAACACTGTACCCATATGAATTTTTTAGCATTTTTTTGAGACAGATAAAACTTTATTTTGGTGGTTTTTATTCACCACGGGGATTTTTATTTTGTTGCTATATAAATGAAAAAGTCAACAAATTTTGAAAAAAAGCATTTTTCTTATAAAATTTTGCAAATAAACAATCTTCATTAATCTTGGCCAGAATGTATTCAGCTATCTTTTTAGTAAAAAAAATAACCCAAATAATTTTTAACCAAAAATATTATAATGTTTCAAAAAATTTTTTACATTTTTATTTTTTTTTTATATTATTATTTATGTTTTTTTAACATACTGTGCACAAGGCAGGTAAGTGAGCGCTAGAAGTTGCTGCAACCGCTGAAACAGCAAAAAGGTACCAAACAACCTCCAAATAAATATTGTGAGCAGAGAGTGACAGCAGACCAGACCAGGGGCGGACTGACCATTTGGAAACTTGGGCACTGCCCAAGGGCCTGGGGTCAGTAGGGGGCCCCATGAGATGCCCCTGGTACCTTTTTCATAGGCTTTTTTGACTTTGGGCAAGGACACAGGGGCCCCATGATCCCCTATTGCCCGGGGGCCCCATGAGTTGTCAGTCCGCCCCTGGACCAGACCACACTCCAGAGGGATTTCCAGTTATTATTAAGAGTGTTATCTCTGAAATGCGCATACTGATTGCGCATCTGGTGAGTGTGCAGTCTTTTATCAATTTTGGATACAGTATCACATACTGGATTAGCCCACCAGTTTTTTGGGAATCCTTGTGATCTTCCATGCACTTACCTACTGGGAGATTGAGGACTGTATGCTTTCATATATTACTTTATATGCATGTATAGTTACGACACAGTGACAAGGATATTATCGTATATGTTTGTAATGTACAGCGCTGAGTGAACTATTGGCGCTTTATAAATACCGTATAATATAATAATATGTGAACTATATATTCTTGCACTTTATCTTATGCACCATGTTGGGTCACATAGAGTGACATGTATCATTTACATACTGAGTCACAATATCTATTTATTCATCAGCACTTTATTTATTGCATATATATGTTTTTTTGCACATGTTTATATTGGATACATTATTTGTGACAATTTTAAGCGCTGCACCCATTGTTTACAATGTCTCCGTAGCAGTACTACTTGTGGGAGGTGATGAAGATTTTTTTTTTTTTTACTACACTGATTGCTTTTACACCCATAAAGGCTGTAAAAGCAATCATTTCTCCTTCTCTCTTGCTGCATCCTTGCAGCCATTGAGAAATACTGTGAGAGCTGGGATTGGTCACAGCTTGTCACATGGCACAAGGCTGTTGTGAATAGCCCTGTACCATGTGATCTCTTTGATCATTCACAGATTTCACACGTACTAAGCAATGATGTCAGAAGTGATTCATGTGATCACTGATTGGCCAATTAGTGATCACATGATCAGGACCTCACACAGAGGTCCTGTACAGCGATTGGTGTTCCGCTGTGTCCTCCAGACACAGCAGGCACCAGATCGCGGTGCTGCGTGCTCCCAAGGAGCGCGCACAGGCTGAAAACGTGGGGGCCATTTATGAAAGGCAACCCGCCCGCACTGCCACCGTCCGGCCCATGTATATAAATGTCCGGAAGTGGTTAACCTAGTTAACCTTGTAACTAAAAAGTAAATGGCAGCTTCCATTATTGCACATGTCTGAACGATCTATTGAAGACTATTGCATAATAAAATGTCTGCATAAATTGAAATCTATTTAAACATATTACTTTTCCATAGAAACACTTCCTCGAAATATGTTTTTCTTAACATATATTTAGATTTGATGTTCTACAAAGCATACCAATCTGCAAAAGATAAATATAGTTTTAAGTGCACTCTAATTTATTTAGGAACATCTGGTGTTTTTGAAAGGAAAAAAAGAAACATTTTCCTTTAGAGAATCTAAGTTAATCTTTAGAAAAGATGGGACAGGAAGATGAAATGTGATCTTAAAAATTATAGTTCTTCGAATTTCAGTTCTTTAAAAAAAAATTAGTGCTGGAGAAGTTTTAAAGACGTTGCTTAAACATACATTAGGTTCCTTTTTATAACATGTGTTGCTATTTTTGCCAAATTGCATTGAAGGAATGCAAGCTTACTGAATTTTGGGTAACAGAAATGTAGCCCATCTCTCTCTAAGTATTAAATATTATTAAGTGAGTTGTTTTTTTAACCACTTGCCCTCCTGGAGGATTCCCCCCCCCCCCTTCCTGACCAATCCATTTTTTTGCGATACGGCACTGGATTGCTTTAACTGACATCTGCGCAGTCATGCAACGCTGCACCCAAATGAAATGTATGTCCTTTTTTTTCCCACAAATGGAGCTTTCTTTCAATGGTATCTGATTGCCTCTGCATTTTTTATTTTTGCGCTATAAACAAAAAAAAATGACAATTTTGAGAAAAAAACATGTTCAGTAAAAAAAAAAAAAAAATCAAGTTTCGTCATAAATTTAGGCCAAAATGTATTTTGCGACATGTCTTTGCTATAAAAAAAATCCCAATATGTGTAAATTAATTGGTTTACGTGAAAGTCATAGGGGTTTATTTACTAAAGCTGGAGAGTCCAAAATCAGACTCCCTTCTGCATAGAAACCAATCAGCTTCTAACCTCAGCTTGTTCAATGAAGCTTTGGCAATGAAACCTGGAAGCTGATTGGTTTCTATGCAGAAGGGAGTCTGATTTTGGACTCTCCAGCTTTAGTAAATAAACCCCATAGTGTCTACAAATCACCGTATATATACTGGAAATTTTTTTTATACTAGTAATGGCTGCGATCAACGACTTATTGAGAGACTGTGGGACTGCGGCGGGCATTCTGACACTAGGGTGGGAACTGACTAACTGTCACGGGTATCCCCAGTGACACCAATACAGTGATCAGTGCTAATAAAAAGCACTGACACTGTACTAATGACACTCATCTGGGGTGATCAAAGGGTTAACTGTGTGCTCTGTGTTGTTTTACTGTGTCAGCACATTGCTTTGTATTGCTCTGTAAGAGGAGGTGCCTCGACAAAGACTTTTATTCTTTATTGCATGATCATGGTATGATCATGGTATGATCACCAAATATCTGTTTAATTAAAGCTGCAGACTTAGAAATATTGAAAATTAATTAAAATTACATTAACATGTTAAAGCTTTTATGTAATTTCTGTGATTGGGTTTAGAAAAACCTTAAAGCAATTCTAAAGGTTATTTTTTTTTTTTGTAAAATAACAAACATGTCTATACTTACCTAATGTGGGCGGTGGTTTTGCACAGAGCAGCTTGGATCATCCTCTTCTCGGGTCCTCCGAAGGCTCTCATGGACCCTGTTTGTAAGGTGCCCCCACAGCAAGCAGCTTGCTATGGGGGCACCCACTGTTCCGTGTGTCCATTCAAACAAGGAGCCATGGCTTTGCCCCACCCCCTCTCCTCTCATTGGCTTACTGGCTGTTATTGACAGCAGCAGGAGCCAATGGCTCCCACTTGCTGTCTCATCCAATGAGAAGGCAGAGACCCAGAACAGGGATACCCCAACAACTAGATCTACTTCCCATAATTCCTTAATCTGCTTTTCTCCCCTTGGGGTATTCACACACAATTTTTGTGTTTCAGCATCATGTATTGCACAAATAATATAAAACAAAAAGAGGGGATCTTCCAGGGGCGGACTGACAACTCATGGGGCCCCCGAGCAATAGGGGATCATGGGGCCCCTGTGTCCTTGCCCAAACTCTAAAAAGCCTATAAGGTACCAGGGGCATCTCATGGGGCCCCCTACTGACCCCGAGCCCTTGGGCAGATCCCGAGTTTCCAAATGGTCAGTCTGCCCCTGGGACCTTCATAATGATCTCAGCAGGTGTGCAGACCAATATAATACACTGCTCAAAAAAACTAAAGGAAGACTTTTTAATAAGATTATAGAATCAAGTCAGTGAAACTCCTGGGATATTGATCTGGTCAATTAAGTAGCAGAGGGGGTTGTTAATCAGTTTCAGCTGCTTTGGTGTTCATGAAATTAAGAACAGGTGCACTAGATGGGCAACAAAGAAACGACCTCCAAAACAGGAATGGTTTTACAGGTGGAGGCCACTGACATTTTTTTCCCCTACTGATCTTTTTTTGACTGTTTTTCACTAGTTTTGTATTTGGCTAGGGTCAGTGTCATTACTGATAGCATGAGGCGATAACTGGACCCTACAGAGGTTGCATAGCCAGTCCAACTCCTCCAGGATGGCACATCAACTATTGCCAGAAGGTTTGCTGTGTCTTCCAGCACAGTCTCAAGAGCATGGAGTAGATTCCAGGAGACAGGCAGTTACTCTAGGAGAGCTGGACAGGGTCGTAGAAGGTCCTTAACCCATCAGCAGGACCAGTATCTGCTCCTTTGTGCAAGGAGGAACAGGATGAGCACTGCCAAAGCCCTACAAAATTACCTCCAGCAGGCCAATGCGTGAATGTCTCTGACCAAACAATGAAAACAGACCTCCAGTGGGCCCTGTGCTCACTCTCCGGCACCATAGAGCTTGATTGGCATTTGCCATTGAACACCAGAATTGGCAGTTCCACCACTGGCACCCTGTGCTTTTCACAGAGAGCAGGTTCATCTTGAACCATGTGACAGGTGTGAAAGGGTCTGGAGAAGTCATGAAGAATGTTCTGCTACCTGTAACATCATTCAGCACGACCATTTTAATGGTGGGTCAGTGATGGTCTGGGGAGGTATTTCCATGGAAAGATGCACAGACCTCTACAGGCTAGACAAAGATACCCTGATTGCCATAAGGTATCAGGATGAAATCTTTGAAACCATTGTCAGACTCTACGCTGGTGCAGTAGGTCCTGGGTTCCTCCTGGTTCATGACAGTGCCTGGACTCATGGGGCGAGAGTATGCAGGCATTTCCTGGAGGATGAAGGAATTGATACCATTGAATGGCCCCCACGCTCGCCTGACCTAAATCCAATAGAACACCTCTGGGATATCATGTTTCTGTCCATCAGATGGCACCAGGTTGCACCTCAGACTGTCCAGGAGCTCAGTGATGCCCTGGTCCATATCTGGAGGATACCCCAGGACACCATCCGTCGTCTTATTAGGAGCATGCCCTGATGCTGTCAGACATGCATACAAGCACACGGGGGGGCCATACAAACTACTGAGTACCATTTTGAGTTGCTACAGTGAAATGTCAGCAAAATGGACTAGCCTGCTGCATCATTTTTTGACTTTGATTTTCGGGGTGTCTTTGAATTCAGTCCTCTGTAGGGTGATAATTTTCATTTCCATCAAACGATGGGGCCTCCTTAGGTTCCTAACACATTACCCAGTCCATATCAGTATAGATATCCAGCATGATATTTTTCTCCATTGAGATCTGATATGTTTTCAAAATGTTCCTTTCATTTTTTTGAGCAGTGTATAATCACAAATCTAACAAGTTGAATGGGGAACCTTCATAATGACCTCAGCAGGTGTGCAGACCCCATAAGGGAGCAATATCTTACCAACAGAGTCATCCTGTCAGCACCTGTGGTAGTGAGCTCTTTGATCCACAACTTGGGGTTCCCCAGGGCTCAGAGTCTAAGCCCCCGCCTGCTAGTTCACCAGGGCCCCTGATGGTGGGGATGGACTTGGAGCAGGCTGGGACCAGGTCGCGGCCCCCAGGTACACCCAGCTGAGGTAGAGGAGACTGCTAGCAGGAGCAGGGTACAACGGGAGAAGACACAGAGAATCCAGTAGGAAAGCTGAGGTCAGGACAGGTGGAAAACAAGCAAGGTCAGGAACGAAGCCGGGGGCGGTACACAGATAGGATTCACCGTAGAAACACAAGGGAGCTCCAACAGCAAGACGTTGCTCAGGCAAAGTGAGACAGACTGAGCATGTCTTAAATAGACAAGCCAGCTAGGAGGCAGGTCTGGAAGTGATGAAAGGGAAGGACATAAAACCCAGAAGATAGCAGACGATGCCCACAGGTGAGCACAGACAACACAAAGGAGGTAAGAATAAACACACAAGAGGCTGCAGGCTAACTTGTGACACATCCTTAAGAAATGGAAGAGATTGTCAGGGGATTTAAATATCTAGCATCTACTAAAAAAATATTTTGGGGGGGATTGAACCTTTAAAATTATAATAAGAAACATGGGCTCATTGGAAATACATAGCACCTTTCCTTTAGGACAACAGCCCCTGTTTAACAGAGCTGTTTTATGAGGACACTCAAATTTACCTATGCATTCCAATTATCTTTCTTAAATGTACGCCTAGAGGCTAGAAATTGAAGTGAAGAATTTACATGGACCATTGGATGAGTTGTTTAAGTTTTTCATTATATATGTAATAAGAATTGTAATTTGCCTGTAAAATAGGTCTTGCTGGTGAATCCAGTTGGGGGATATAAAATGTAATTGGTAATACTAGCTGATAATAATTGGACAAATATTTGCAGAGACAGGTCCACGGATATTTCCAAATTATCCTTGTGAAGTCCACGCGTTCTTTTCTCATTTGTACTCAAAGCAAGGAGGCAAGATGCCGAACACAGAGCCAAAGGAAATCAGCTACAATAATCGGAGCCCACATGGGATAAACAAGGACTTTTGTCTGGGAATTCTTTCCGAAATCCAGTTTGTAAATAAAATGATTACACTTTGCGTTTCCAAGGTTTCTCTGTACACAATACAGACATCAGGTTCAACAATGGAAAAGTAATTCATTTTGTAAAAATAAAAGATAGAGGAAATACATTGCCACATGCTCTTCCATCAAGTGACTCTGCATTAGACTAATCATTAAGATGTATTAAAGGGAGAACGGCAATGCTATCCATTTTCTGGTCTTCCGTTCACACTGTGTCCCCAAGGTTGTCTATTTTCTGATTAAATAAAGGCTAAATTAAGCCATTAATATTATTAAGTGACTGTGATTTAATCAGAGCTAGAGAAGGCCATTAACAGAAAAAAGTACATACACGTGTTACACTTGTTTTTTTTAATCATCTTCCCCCCTCCTCTAAGATTTAACACCCTAATTCTTTTAAGAATATAGTGAGTTTGATGCTCTTTGTGTTTCTATTAGGTTTTATTTTTTGAAGATGTGCATACTTCCTTTTTTCATAATTGTAGGGAAAAAGTATTTAAAGTGGAACTTCACCCTAAATGGGAAGTTTTGCTTTTAAGAATCCTCCCCCTTCCTCTATACAGGTGAAACTCAAAAAATTAAAATTACCTGCAAAAGTTCATTTATTTCAGTAATGCAACTTAAAAGGTGAAACTAATATATGAGATAGACCAGGGGTGGGCAAACTTTTTGACTTGAGGGCCACAATGGGTTCATATATTGGACCCGGGGGCCGGACCAAGAGTAGATGAATGATGTGTATGTAAAAATAGTGCAGCGCTAAAAGTAGTGACAATAAGACAAATAAAAGTCCACTAAAAGTCTTGGTCATATGGACGTGTCCAGTGACAAATGAGGATTCAGAATTGGTGATCCGTGTGGAAACGGCTGAAAAACGCACTCACCAGAAGTAAGACACATAAACGCAGTGTGCATCTAGAGCTCATGGATCCTCAATCCAGAGGGGAGTAAAGCTGGTCCGGTTACAGGAATGGTGAATCCCTCCTCTGTGGATGCAGCAACAGATCCTCCTTCTCTCGATTAGGTGTAGAATTCCAAGATCAAGATTCTGCAAGCAAAAGCTCCTTAAGAGCAGCTCATTGGCTCCCCAACTATCTTAATTTGCATTAAGCAGATCTAGTGTTCTGATTTGCCGATGCTCTGTCTTACGCAACTCTACTCACACTTTGGCGTCACGAGACACCACAATTGAAGTCACGTTTTGTAGGAGAGGGTTGTTGCTGTTGTCAGACCCGCCTCTCTTTTCGGGCTTTTTTTGCCGCCAAATATAAAAAGCCAAAAGTCAAGAGAGGTCTCCGTTGCAGGAATCAGATCATCTCCTATCAGGGTGTCAGGAGAACCCAAATCCATAAGCCAGAGGTGGGCTGGGCAGCTGGGAGTTGCCATTAAAGACTAGAGAGACGTATCCAGGAGAATTGGATCACATCGTTTGAGAGGCTGGTAAGAGGTGCAGTGTGGTACTGCCATTAAAGTTGAGTGAACTTATGAGCATTTTCCAGTGTGTGCATTTCTGCTGATGTTGGAGAAGATCCACTGCGTGGGAAGTAATTTATTTGGGGACTTTGTGTCTTTTAACTAAAATTGAGCTAACAAGCCCTTAAAAATAGTTCCTCTCTGCAATGGACTCACTAAAATAACCCATCTACGATGACCGCTAACTACCCCATGTCACATATGGTGGAGAAACTGATGGTGGAATCCAGGTCTTTGCTCCAATGAGATAAGGAGAGGATCAGTAAGGAGAGGAGAGACCTCCTGGAGGAGAGAGGGAAAAATCCATCCACCAGAATCCAAGAAATTAGGTCTCTGGAAAACAGTAAGACCCTCTGCTGGAAAAAGACAATTACTCCACTCATCCATCCATCCATCCATCTGGGATAGGGACAGGGCGGACTGACCATTTGTTAACAGTAGGGGACCCCATGAGATGCTCCTGGTACCTTTCATTGTCTTTTTCATATGCAATTTTGGGTGTAGGCGAGGACACAGGGGCCCCATGATCCCCTATTGCCCGGGAGCCCCATGAGTTGTCAGTTTGCCCCTGGATAGGGATACAATCCTACATTCACCTACAAGTCCATTTAAAGGGACATAAGTTGTTTTTGACCTCACTTAACGGTTTGGTCATAGGAATAAGGCAAGCACACTGGTGAAGGAGCAAGCAAAGAGAACGTATCACTGTGTGGACTTTTGAGATGTATTCATATTTTGTTTGAAAGGAATTTTTTTTGATTTATGAAATTTTTTTTGCATGAAGTTTACATATTTATTAATGTTGCACGGAATGTGGAAATAAGCACATATTTTTAGTAGGATCACGAATGTTATATATGTATATGGTTTAAGAGATTTGTTGATTACACATGGTAGAAGTATACACATTAATTTAAACAATTTTCAATATTTATCTATTAGTGGAGCGCAATACGGTTTTATATACGTTGTCCTTCAGTGCAAAAAATTGTATGCTCCTTGGTAATGCAGTTACATCCACAAATAAAATGAACAACTACTAAGCAACTTATTCACTCCCTGGTTATCTCTTGCCTTGACTATTGTAACTCCCTCCTCATTGGCCTTCCTCATCACAGGCTATCCCCTCTTCAGTCTATCATGAATGCTGCTGCCAGACTCATCCACCTTACTAACCGTATCTGCCATCCCTCTCTGCCAATCCCTCCACTATCCTCCACTCAGTGTCCTCCACCCTTCTCTGCCAATCCCTCCACTGGCCTCCACTCAGTGTCCTCCACCCCTCTCTGCCAATCCCTCCACTGGCCTCCACTCAGTGTCCTCCACCCCTCTCTGCAAATCCCTCCACTGGCCTCCACTCAGTATCCTCCACCCCTCTCTGCCAATCCCTCCACTGACCTCCACTCAGTGTCCTCCACCCCTCTCTGCCAATCCCTCCACTGGCTTCCCATTGCCCAATGGATAAAATTCAAAACATTAACAATAACATATAAAGCCATTTATAACTCTGCCCCAAATTACATCACCGATCTTGTCTCCAAATATCACCCAAACCGTCCTCTCCGCTCCTCACTAGACCTCCTGCTCTCTTGCTCCCTTGTCTCCTCCTCCCATGCTCATCTCCAGGACTTCTCCAGAGCTTCTTCATCCTCTGGAACTCTCTACCCCAATTTATCAGACTATCGCCTACTCTGCTCACTTTTTGGCGATCTCTGAAAACCTATCTCTTCAAGGAAGCCTATCCTGCCCTCAGCTAATAATGGAATCTTCTACTCCTCCTACCAGTCCATACCCCACAGTTACTACCTCTTATACCACTAGCCCCTCCCTCCTAGATTGTAAGCTCCAAGGATCAGGGCCCTCCTATCCTTCTTGTATTGAACTGTATTGTTGCTGTATTGTCTCCTGTTATATTGTAAAGCGCTGAGCAAACTGTTGGCGCCATAAATCCTGTATAATAATAATAACCGCAGTCATAAGGTGAAGTGACATCCATGAAGAAAAAACTTCTGTGAAAATCCTCCACCACTATGCACTCACCAGAAATAAAATGAACCAGGCCTATAGCATAAAATCCCTCTAAGGAATGTATTGCTCCTCTACATTGAGATGGAAGCTGAGGTCAGATCAGGAGAGCAGGTGAGAATATCCATTAGCCAAGCCAGGGTCAGATCAGGAGAGCAGGTGAGAATATCCGTTAGCCAAGCCGAGGTCAGATCAGGAGTCAGGCAGAGAAGACAGGTCCAGGAACAAGCCAAGTTGATAACAGCAGATCACAGTAGCAAGGGAACACGGCCAAAGGTACTGGGGAGCCAGAGATCAACCAGCAATTTGAGGGAGTGATTGGCTTCCTTATAAAGGCCGTCTGGCACCAAACTGAACTAGTAAGTGTGTAACTATGTGCCAGTGCGCAAACGTGTTCTGGCTTGCGTCCGTGCGCCAATGCGCATAGATTATTCCCAGCATGCCTTTCTGCGGCCATGCAAGGTACTGTAAGGAATACCAGGTCTCCGAATACCTCAACTGTGGACAGAGCTCTGACACCAGGTGTATTTCAAAACAGATTGGGCTTTCATTAGGTGGTTATTATCAAAGAAAAACTGTTCCAAAATAGTAAAAAATATCACTTTTAAGAATGTAGCTGTACATTTTTATGCCATTACTATGGCCACCCCCACCCAAATAGAAGGCTTTACTATTCTGTTCTATACCCCTTATTGTTTCTAAAAAGCAAAAAAAAAAAACCTACTAAGGTCTTCCTGCCTTGTTTGTCTGGAATGTCTTATTGCATTCCATCTTGCATTTTGTCCCTTCCCCTTTGGATTTCCTCTTCTTTCCCTTCCTCTTTGGATTTCCTCTTCTTTCCTTTCCCCTTTGGATTTCCTCTTCTTTCCCTTCCTCTTTGGATTTCCTCTTCTTTCCTTTCCCCTTTGGATTTCCTCTTCTTTCCCTACCCTCTTTCCCCCTTTTCCCTATTCAAAATCCCTATTGTATTGCAATGTGATTATTATTACTCTAATTCATAACCACTTAAAGTGTTACTAAACCCACACCAGTACAATCAGTACAATGATGCAGATGAAAATCATTTTGAGGACTCAGCCAACGATTGGCTCTGAGGAAGAGGCTGAGTCCTCAAAACGCATCAGCCAGTTGGTCATCCAGGGTTCCATCGTTGTGCACTCAGATGCGATATGGATTGAACACCTTTGATCATTGTGATGTTATATGTCTATTGTGAGTATGATACCTACTTTTTTATCATTCCAATAAATATTTTTACGATAATGCACTAGGTCAGAGCGCCCTCTTTTTGTTTTTTCATTTGCATCCAGTGACTTTGGACTACCCCAGTCTGTTGAGGGCAGCAAGCAGTGCATATTCCAGAACATTCACAGGAGGAGAAAAGGATTTGCTGTGTTTGATTTGGTGCATTATTAAGTGGCATAGCAGACAAGTGGTTACATCAAGCTGGCTAAGGGATTACCGATAAAACTGATCTGGGTGGCTCTAAAGCCACCCAATCATTTTTACGAGGCTCTCAAAGTGCACCCCCTCCAACACCCATGGTGGGATCAAAGGAAACACCTTGCCCAGTGATAGCAGGAGAAACAGGGGGAACATTCCCCTACGAATAGCCCCAGGATCACAGCTGTCTATACTTGCATAGTGTAGCCAGGGATTGAGCTATTCAAGCATGATCTGAGCCTGAGTAGCTGCATTGGAGGGCAGGGTAGACATTGGGGGTCTAATAGACACCCATTGTCACAATAAAGAGGACTTGCCAGGTGCTCAAGCTATCACAATGGAGGGGGGGAGGGCTTGTTAGCTCCCTTGTGATGGCAATAAAGATAAGAAGTATAAACAAAGAATTGTATAAAATTTATAAAAATAAGTTAAAAAATTTAAATAACCTTTTCGCAAGCAAGCAAGTGGGGGGCCATACAAACTACTGAATACCATTTTGAGTTGCTACAATGACATTTCAACAAAACAGACTCGCCTGCCTCATAATTTTTTCACTTAGATTTTCGGGGTGTCTTTGAATTCAGTCCTCTGTAGGTTGATAATTTTCATTTCCATCAAACAATGGGGCATCCTTACGTTCCTAACACATGACCCCGTCCATATCAGTATAGATATCCAGCAGGAGATTGTTCCCCAATGAGATCTGATGTGTTTTCAAAGTGTTCCTTTCAATTTTTGAGCAGTGTATTTAATTCCTGAAAATATGTGTTTGATAACTAACTGCCGCAATGTTGTGCAACATAAAAATTTGCAACTGCCACCATTTCATTCTCCAGGATCTCCTTTCAGAAAATATAGACTTTTGGATGGTAACAGTCATTTCTAGCAAAAAAACGCAGATTTTACCATGTGTGAAAAAAATGAAAACATTTTCCCCAGGATGCAAGTGGTTACCTGTTTCGATTTTTTAAAAAAGCCCACTAGTAAGATTTATGTATTTATATACAAATATTTTCAAATTTATTAAAAAAATATTTTATTATATTATTATATTTGATACTATTCTTTTTCTTTACTTGTGGTCTATCACTTCGCATATAAAGATTGGAGTTTTGGTTGGCGCTGTTAGTTTAGTGATTTGAAAGTAAACATACAACATTAAAAGTTTTTTGCGAATTTCATTCTGTTGTATTTAATTGGATGCATGACATATTGACCTGCAAACATAAATTAAACCAATCAACAAAGCCTTTTTAGAAGGTGTCAATTAGCATAGAGAATGCTGTTAGATTCCACGGGGGTTCTATAGAGCGACTGCCTAAGGCATGGCCTTTTATACTGAGCCCTGAGGCCTCAGGGTCACCTCTGTGGAAAGGCCTATCTGTTTGTAGTAATAGGCTACACTAATATAAAAGCTTTTGCGGGACCCACATAAATGCGGGCTAAAAGTGCTAATGATTTGCCTGCAGTTGGATTTGCCCTATAGTAAGTGACAGGACAAGGTGACATCAGTGACAGAGAGTTACAAAAGAGGATTAACAATAATTGTAGATTAACTCTGAAAACAAAAATTATTATTTTATAAATTTATTTTAAATTTATTTTTTGCATGACCTAGATGCCATTAAAAAAAAAAAAAACATAACAATTTAGAGCCAACTGTCCTACATACATTAAATGGCACTTGCTCTCCTAGTATTATATTTGGGGTTTTTTTAGGGCCCTTTTTCATTCTATCCAAAAAATGTAAGAAAAAAAACAAACTATAATTTTTTTTTGTTTTAAAAGTTTTTAACCACTTGCTGTTTATAAACGGCAGGACGGTGGCACTCCAGGGGCGGGTTGCCATTCATAAACGGCACCCTCCATTTCTAGCTGTGCGCGCTCCCTGGGGGAGCACAGCACCACGATTCGGTGCCCGATGTGTCCTCCGGACACAGTGAAACACCGATCATCGGACGGGACCTCTGTACGAGGTCCCGATCATGTGATCACTGATTGGCCAATCAGTGATCACATGCAAAGTAGTAAGCAAGATGTCACTTCTGACATCATTGCTTACTACGTGTGAAATCTGTGAATGATCACAGAGATCACATGGTACAGGGCTATTCACAACAGCCTTGTACCATGTGACAAGCTGTGACCAATCACAGCTCACACAGTATTTCTCAAGGGCTGCAAGAATGCAGACAGAGAGAAAGAGAAATGATTGCTTTTACATCCTATATGGGTGTAAAAGCAATCACTGTAAAAAGAAAAAAAAAAAATCTTCATCACCCCCCACAAGTAGTAGTGTCACCATGGCGACACTGTACTGCTAGCGTGACAGTATGTAAAAAAAAAAAAAAAAAAACATAAATAATAATATAAAAAAATAAAATAAAAATGTAAAAAAAATGTTTAAAAATTATAATTTTTGGTTATAAACTAATTTGGCTTATTTTTTTTTTCACTAAAAATATAACGGAATACATTTTGGCCAAGATTTATGATGAAATATTATTTATTTGCAAAATTTTATAAGAAAAACACTTTTTTTTCAAAATTTTTGGACTTTTTCATTTACATAGCAAAAAAAATAAAATCCCAGCGGTGAATAAATACCACCAAAATAAAGCTTTATCTGTCTAAAAAAAATGGTAAAAAAATTCATATGGGTACAGTGTTGCACGACTGCGCAATTGTCATTCAAAGTGTGATAGCGCTGAAAGCTGAAAATTGCCCTGGACAGGAAGGTGGTAAAAGTGTCCAGTCTGGAAGTGGTTAAACAGCTATATATATAGGGTGGCACAGTGGCTTAGTGGTTAGCACATCTGCCTTGCAGTAAATGGGTCATGGGTTCAATTCCCGACCATGGCGCCTCCTGCATGGAGTTTGCATGTTCTCCCTGTGCCTGCGTGGATGTGCTCCGGTTTCCTCCCACACTCTAAAGACATGCTGGTAGGTTAATTGGCACCTGTCTAAATTGGCCCTAGTATGTGTATGTATGGATGTGAGTTAGGGACCTTAGATTGTACGCCCCTTGAGGGTTAGGGACTGATGTGAATGTACAATATATATGTGTACAGCACTGCGTAAATTGACGGCGCTATATAAGTACCTGAAATAAATAATAATATCATTTCAGTTGTATGTCATTAGAACTCAAAGCGGCTTTTACTGCTTTCTGAGACTTTGTTAGAGAGATTAACCCCACACTTCCCGTCCTGATGACAACGGTTTTGCTGGCCAGGAAGTGAGGGACAAATGGCAGCAGGAAGACACACGGAAATACTGCAAAAATCACACAGGGGCTCTAGCCTTCATTTTTTTTTTTTTACAAAAATTAAAACAAACCAAAAAATTTTTATCTCCGCCATGCTGTATGAGATTTACAATCACTTCCTGTCCTGTACAATGTCAGCAGGGAGAAGCAATGATAAATTTCCCTAATGGACCCCAAGATAGCAGAAAAAAGCATCAAAAGTTCAAATTTTTCCCCACGCTACCCAACATGAGGAAAAGCTTTTGGTGGACATACACTACGGCTTTTTGATTTCACTTTTTTCGTGAGTCTAATTATAAATTGAAATAAATATATTAAAGAAAGAAAAAAACCTCAGTGCCCAGGACTCCCTTGCCCCCCACACACTATTCCCCGTGAGATGCTGCTGTACACAGGTGCAAAACCAAAAAACTTATTTCAACTTAAACCAGCGCAAAACCCACAAAGCAGTATAAATAAATAACCCAGCCCATAAATAATATTAATAAATATCAAAAATCAAAATACATTGTGACACATAAAAAATAATAATTAAAGTGATTTAAATAAAATCTGAAAAAAAGTCCAGTGACAAATTCAAAAAACAGTCCCGTGAAAAAACTGTATTTTCATTGGATTCTTCTGTGCCAATAATACCTCCACCATCCACCAGTGCAAAACCAACATGAACCGCACTCACCAGATATTTGGTGAGTAAAGCGCCTTTCAGGGATATTAAGGGCTCCTGGACCCCCTTTTTATAACCTGCAAATATTGCCTCCTCTAGGACATAGAAACCTCCTCCGGTTACTCCTCTCACCGAATCCACCAAAAATCAGGAAGAAGAAAAAAGACCATAGCGTGATACCGTTATAAATTCCAATCTCAAAAGAATTTTAACCAGACCACTCACATTTTAGTAGATATTAACCAGCATTTTATTGAAGCAAACCGATCTTTCTTTCATATAAAAACAATTTTCCAATTTCTGTATAGAGACCCCACAGCCAGGTACACAGCAGGATAACAGACCTCAGATGCAGCCTCATTCACTAGGCAAAGATGGCCCCTTGGAACGCACCGCTCAGCGTGCGTTCCACTCACCGGAAATGACGTCAGACGCCGGGACGGCCAGTCGGAAGTTCGTCAACGCGTTTCGCCCCACCCACAGGGCGTTCTCAAGTGGTTCCCTGTGCTTGCATGGGTTTCCTCCAGGTACTCCGGTTTCCTCCCACACTCCAAAGACATGCTGGTAGGTTAATTGGATCCTGTCTAAATTGTCCCTAGTATGTGTATGTATGGATGTAAGTTAGGGACCTTAGATTGTACGCCCCTTGAAGGTTAGGAACTGATGTGAATGTACAATATATATGTAAAGTGCTGTGTAAATTGTCAGCGCTATATAAGTACCTGAAATAATATCATTTCAATTGTATGTCATTAGAACTCATAGTGGCTTTTGCTGCTTCTGAGACTTTGTTGGAGAGATTAACCCCACACTTCCCGTCCTGATGACAACGGTTTTGCTGGCCAGGAAGTGAGGGACAAATGGCAGCAGGAAGACACACGGAAATACTGCAAAATTCACACAGGGGCTCTAGCCTTCATTTTTTTTTTTTACTAAAATTAAAACAAACCAAAAAAATATTTATCTCCGTGGTGCTGTTCGAGATTTACCCTCACTAATGGACCTCAAGATAGCAGAAAAAAACATCAAAAGTTCTACGCTACCCAACATGAGGAAACGCTTTTGGTGGACATACACTACGGCTTTTTGATTTCACTTTTTTCGTGAGTCTAATTATAAATTTATATAAATATATAATTCATGGTGCTTCTATGGTACCGTGTTTACAAACTATTCTGGTCTTTCTAATAGGAGAACTCATGGCAGCAGATTGCTTGGAGGCTGTCTCTAACTGAAACTACATACAAAGCCATATGAACTATTGACAGGCAGAGGCAGAGCGCACCCCCTTAGGTTCGCTTAGATTGTGTGTGCTCTGAATAGAATGCACAGCATCAAAGTAAGAACTTTTTTTTATCAGCAGATTCTGTAGCACCACTTCCTGGCAGAACATACTACAATTAATGCAATATTTCATACCACATGATGCAAGACAATGTTTTTAATCTTCAGTTCTAAACATTCAGAATACATAAAGGAAAAAAGATACAAAATTGCATCACCAATCTTGTCTCCCAATATCACCCAAACCGTACTCTCCGCTCCTCGCACAACCTCCTGCTCTCTAGCTCCCTTGTCTCCTCCTCCCATGCTCGTCTCCAGGACTTCTCCAGAGCTTCCCCCATCCTCTGGAACTCTCTATCCCAATTTATCAGACTATCACCTACTCTGCTCACTTTTAGGCGATCTCTGAAAAGCTATGTCTTCAGGGAAGCCTATCCTGCCCTCAGCTAATAATGGAATCAGGGGCCATTGGAAACTCGGGCACTGCCCGAGGGCCTGGGGTCAGTAGGGGGCCCCATGAGATGCCCCTGGTACCTTTTTCATAGGCTTTTTTGAGTTTGGGCAAGGACACAGGGGCCCTATGATCCCCTATTGCCTGGGGGCCCCATGAGTTGTCACATGTGTGTAATATAATACATCTTTTGGTAATGCACTAGGTGTTTGCACCTTCCTGTTTACTTTTCCTACATGGGTGGCCGTAAACTTGCACATCTAAATGAACCCTTAACATTTATGTAGTTCACCTCCTGGCTGGTTTAGCAACAAAACAAACCTCCAACACAGAAGATGGCTAACATCACCCCACGGTGGATTTATGGCTTCAGTGAAGAAAGTCATGGCAATGATGGGCACCAGTCACTTTCATTTTTTCCAACCTCGAGGGTGTAATCCTCGACAGTACACCATCTTTCCAAGCTCACATCAGTAATGTCATTCGGTCAGCGTATTTCCATCTAGGTAAGATTAATCGCCTCCGTACGTTTCTCACACCTAACAGCACTGCTGTTCTCATTCACAATCTGGTCACTTCCCGCATAGATTACTGCAATTCCCTTCTATTTGGTCTGCCTTTTAAGTCCCTCCATAAACTTCAACCGGGTTCAGAACTCTGCTACTTGCATCATCACCAGAAACTCCTCCTTTAATCATATCACCCCTTTCCTTCAGCACCTTTACTGGCTTCTGGTCAAATATCGTATTGATTTGAAGATTCTGTTACTTACCTTTACGGTCCTCCACAACCTCAGAACTCTGTACCTTTCTGAACTCCTGCATATCAACAGACCATCCCCACTCTCTCAGGTCTTCTTGTTCCATCCAACTCAATGTTCGACCCGCCCGCCTGACCACTATGGGACTGAGAGCCTTTAGCTGCTCTGTCCCCCGACTTTGGAACGCCCTGCCACCTGACATCCACAACATTGATTTCCTACCCATCATGTCCCAAATCAAGTCTCAAAACTCATCTTTTTAAACTAGCATACTCTGATTTCATTGATTTGTTTTTATAATCTAATGGTTATGTAATGTATATTTTATTTATTTACATTTTGTTACTCTGTTGCTATCTTTGTAAGGTGACCTTGAGTGTTCTGAAAGGTGCCTATAAATAAAATGTATTATTATTATTATTAACCCCCCTCTCTGGCAGGACTTCTATCTTCTAACTCCTCAATCTTGGGTGCTGTACCCTCCTCAATCATGGCAACCCGAGGACTCTGAGTTAGACCACAATCAGACACTAGCAGGGGCGGACTGACAACTCATGGTGCCCCCGGCCAATAGGGGATCATGGGGCCCCTGTGTCCTTGCCCAAACTCAAAAAAGCCTATGAAAAAGGTACCAGGGGCATCTTATGGGGCCCCCTACTGATCCCGGGCCCTCAGGCAGTGCCTGAGTTTCCAAATGGTCAGTCTGCCCCTGGACACTAGCCTACTTAGCACTTTGCCTGTTTTGTTGCACAAACCTCCCCAGTCCTAATCTCCAAAGGAAAATAGCTTACCAGGCCACTCCCCAACATTTATCCTCCTCCACTTCTCCCACCACTCCATCCCCCACAGCCACTTCCTCCTGTTCCACCTCCCCTCCCTCCTAGATTGTAAGCTCGAAAGAGCAGGGCCCTCCAACCCCTCGTGTATTGTATTGTTACTGTCTTGTCTCATGTTCTGTCCCCCTTGCTATTGTACAGCGCTGAGCAAACCCTTTGGCGCTATAAACATACTGTATAATAATAATACTAATTTATACCACCCCCCCCAGCATGCACCACTAGCCATGAACCCCATAGTGGTAGCCAAATGGTACACAAATGATCATCAGCCCTGGATTGGTATTGCCCCCATGGCTATTGCCCTGAGGGCCAATGACACCCAGTGGCTGCAGCAGGGAACAGCAACAACCCACAACCCAAGTGAGAAACCAAATGAAAGTCTACAAATTACCCTAGGCAAGCTACTGCACAGGAAAGCTAAATTTAATAGACACCTCTGAGTACAGGGTGGCTACATACATTTTGAAGTAATATAGATAACAAAAAGTCTTTGAAATCCTCAGTAGCCATGAACCCCCTAGTGGTAGCCAGATGGTACACAAATGATCATTAGCCCTGGATTGGTATTGCCCCCATGGCTATTGCCCTGACAGCCAGTGACACCCAGTGGCTGCAGCAGGGAACAGCAACAACCCACAACCCAAGTGAGAAACCAAATGAAAGTCTACAAATTACCCTAGGCAAGCTACTACATAGGAAAGCTAAATTTAATAGACACCTCTGAGTACAGGGTGGCTACGTACATTTTGAAGTAATCTAGATAAAAAAGTCTTTTAAATCCTTGGTAGGCTGGTACCATTTGCTCCTCCTCGTTACACAAGACACAGTTCAAACAGACAATATCAAATTAAATACAAGATCCATTTCCCCCCCTTACCTCGATTCAACGTGTTTTATTGTTATTTCTACTGTCATCTAGTGCTGACAAATCCAATCACAGCCCATCGCGAGTATGTCATATTTTTTTCAGCTGAGAGAATTACAAATTTGACTGAATCAATTTCCCTGCCTAGAATTACAGGTGATATGGTGAGTGATTTGATACAAATGACAAAGGTAATAGAACTGTTCAAAGTTATGCTACAATGGAAACATGCATAATTATGTCATGATTCAGTTCTGCTGAAGATTTTCATGTTATTACATAAGGTTCCAACGCTGCTGAAAAATGTATTTATCCGCTCCCAATGGAGGCTGAGAAGAGGTATCCTCCACAGTAGGCTGACCAAACATCTGTTACTTGGGGAAAAAAGACGTCCCTGTAGAGGGTTCTAATGGTGATTGACTGTGAAGGAAAAATACATGTCATGTTCTTTATATTTTCTCATAGGAACACTTTTAAAGAGACCCCAGTTTCAGATTATTTGTTTCAACGGCAATCTTCCCAGTAGGTTGTATGTGCATTTAATACATGTTATGCACTTTAATTGCCCTTGAAAGCCTTCCTTGTGTAGACATCCAACAGCCGTAAGTCTACTGTTGAGTGCTGCCATCTTGCATTTGGTGCCAGCAGCTACAGATAGCTCAGAGCTGTTCCCTAACTGTCAGTCTATAATATCCTTTCTCATCCGTTTTACCATGGAGAAACCCTTAAAATAGTTTTCGGGCCTCAGGGAACCCTTGCCATAAATGATTATATCTACAGCCCTTGTTACACTAGCAACAGCATTTTGGTGGCCAGTGAGAAAATACCTCCCACCCCACCTACTCTGGTGGTCATTGTAAAGCATGCCGGGGTATAATGGTGGTCAGTGAAAATACCCAGCACAGTGGGGATGTGCATTGTAGCCAATACTTTGGGGGAGCAGTGGAGGTCAGTGGGAAGAATGCACTCCTTACACACATCAAGCATGATCATTGGTGGTAGTGGTGACCAGGGGCGGACTGACAACTCATGGGGTCCCCGGGCAATAAGGGATCATGGGGCCCCTGTGTCCTTGCCCACACCCAAAAAAAGCCTATGAAAAAGCCAATGAAAGGTACCACAGGCATCTCATGGGGCCCCCTACTGACCCCGGGCCCTCGGGCAGTGTCTGAGTGCTCGAATGGTCAGTCTGCCCCTGGTGGTGACTTACCTGAGAATTGAGAGGCTTCACTGGTCCCATGCCACTGGCTCTGTAGAGTGACCTTAGCGCTAAAATCTAGCAGATGTCATCAGGCATGAGGTCAGTCCACCACTGCCTAATTCCCAAAGAACCCCTAGATACCTATGGAAGAATCTTAATGGAACCCTGGTTGAGAAAGAGTGCTCTACAGCAACCTTATTTAACCAGGGAGACCAGGCAACCTGGGGTGACTTCATGTTTCTTTAGGGGTGCCTTGGTAAAATGCCCATAAATTGTATTCAAGCCAATAGAGTGGATGAAGCAGGGGCGGACTGACAACTCATGGGGCCCCCGGGCAATAGGGGATCATGGGGCCCCTGTGTCCTCGCCCACACTCAAACCACACCCAAAAAAGCCTATGAAAGGTACCAGGGACATCTCATGGTGCCCCCTACTGACTCCGGGCCTTCGGGCAGTGCCCAAGAGATCGAATGGTCAGTCTGCCCCTGGTGGTGACTTATGTTAGAAATGAGAGGCTCCACTGGTCCCATGCCACTGGCTCTGTAGAGTGACCTTAGTGCTAAAATCTAGCAGATGTCATCAGGCATGAGGTCAATCCCCGGGCAATAAGGGATCATGGGGCCCCTGTGTCCTTGCCCACACCCAAAAAAAGCCTATGAAAAAGCCAATGAAAGGTACCACAGGCATCTCATGGGGCCCCCTACTGACCCCGGGCCCTCGGGCAGTGCCTGAGTGCTCGAATGGTCAGTCCGCCCCTGGTGGTGACTTACATGAGAAATGAGAGGCTCCACTGGTCCCATGCCACTGGCTCTGTAGAGTGACCTTAGTGCTAAAATCTAGCAGATGTCATCAGGCATGAGGTCAATCCACCACTGCCTAATTCCCAAAGAACACCTAGATACCTATGGAAGAATCTTAATGGAACCCTGGTTGAGAAAGAGTGCTCTATAGCAACCTTCTGTTTGATCCCTGAACTGTTTGATCCGCTTTTGGTTTCCTGCCTACTCATTCCCTGGTGGGGTGATCCTGAGATCTGCAACCTGGCATTCACACGCAGCCAAATCCATCTCCACCATTAGGAGCTCTGGGGAAGACCGGTGGATGCTTAGACCCCGCACCTCAGGTGAGCCTGTGTCATTCCCAGGGTGGGCCGCTGGTGTACCAATCCTGCTGGTTTCAGGTAAGCCTTACAACTGCTGTAGCAACTGGTCTCTGAACCTGACCTTATATTGTGACACTGGGGTGACTTCATGTTTCTTTAGGGGTTCCTTGGTAAAATGCCCATAAATTGTATTCAAGCCAATAGGGTGGATGAAGCAGGGGCGGACTGACAACTCATGGGGCCCCCGGGCAATAGGGGATCATGGGGCCCCTGTGTCCTCACCCACACTCAAACCACACCCAAAAAAGCCTATGAAAGGTACCTTTACAACCTTAAAGTGACTGGCCTCCTAACAACCAATGACGTCACCAGTTGATAAGGAGGACATTGGGCTCATGCACCGCATCCATGTTTGCACTTCCCCTGCCCCTCCCCATCACATTAGCTGAGGAAGAAGAGAAACACTGAAATGTCAGTCAGTATCAGTGTACAACGGTATATCTGCTTTGGAAGAATACATCACCTCTAACATTGGGTGTCCTACATGTGTGGATGTTGCTGCATTATGTAAAACAATCGGATGCTTCAAGATTGTGCAGAATTTTAAAGGGTGGCTTGACTGAAATAATACTGCTCTATAGTATTTTGTTTTGGTCCCCGTACCTTAGCCCTGGCAGCTACATAAAAGGTTACGTAGGCAGTTGAGGGGAGGGGCAGAAGAGCTTGGCCAGCACAGACACTAATTGGATACTTCCAGAAGAGAAGTTCAGGGAGACAGGAAAACTGTGCTAAGGAACTGAATTTTCCTGAAATTTTACCTGCTGTCAAGACTATGATGGACCACCACTTAAAATATACCTTTTGCAAAAGAATCCAATAAGCAGTTGCATCCATTTTATTGTACAAAACCTGTTTCATACAGGAAATTTCAATTTTAAATGTGATCCCACGCCATGCATATTTATTCAAAACAACCTGTATAATTTCATAAACAATTTACTTCTGATAACTCATGGTAACTGATGGTATCAATGAACATTATAAGCAGTCAATTGGGTCCATATCAAAGTCTCCAAATAAATTCATGTACTGTGAATCCAGGGCACTAAGAAGTCATCAAACTGATTCATGTAGATATAACCTGAGCTTTTTTTCTCAGAGAATAAGTACAGGAACTCCCCATTTCTGAATCATCCCTCTTCTCCACTTCCTACCCACCTCTGAGTACTGTCCCCTGGTTCCAGCCCCTACCCACCTCCCAGTACCACTCATTTTAGAGAATACAGACCCAAGTATTATCTTGTGATGCTAAGTAATTTGTATAGAATGTGTTACTGATAACAATCATAGTGAAATAAATCCCCTGCAGCCAGCAGCAACAGATCCCCCTACAACAATAGATCCCCAGCAACAATAGATACCCAGCAAAAATATAACCCCTCAACAATAGATCCCCCACAACAATAGATACCCAGCAAAAATATACCCCCTCAACAATAGATCCCCCACAACAATAGATACCCAGAAATAATAGAGCTCCACAACAAAGGATACCCAGCAAGATTAGACCCCCTCAACAATAGACCCCCCACAGCAATAGACCCCCCAGCAACAACAGTATACCCCCAGCAACAATAGACCTGCCCACAACAATAGACCCCCCAGAAACAAATAGATCCCCCCACAATAATAGACCCCTGCAACAACAATGATACCCTTGCAACAAAATACCAGCTTAGCAACAATATATCCACCTCAGCAATAATAGACTCCCAGATGGATTAACAGATCTTGCAACAGCAATAGGCCTCTTCCTCAACATTAGATCCCTTCTAGCAAGAATTGACCCCCCCCCCCAGCAACAATATATTCACCACATCAAATTTGATGTATTTGATGAATATATTCACCACCAGCAACAAATGACCTCCCAGCAGCCAGCTTTGATAGACCCTCCAGGACTCCAGCACTCCTTGCTATTACACACATTCAGTGTTGGAGGTACCAGAACTACATTCCCCTATGTTCCTGCTGAAAAAAATCATTGGATATAACTGTATATGTACCAATAGGGATCTAGTTCTTATATGTACCACCATAGATATATTGAACTACTAATTTTGCTGCAAAACTGTAGAGCAGGGGTCTCCAAACTGTGGCCCTTTGTTGCTTTTATCTGACCCTTGAGGCACTTTTCCTTCCACTGATACGAAGCGCTATTCCTTCCATTGACAACATTGATGGAGCCCTATTCTTCTTACTGACACCAATGATGGAGTGCTATTCTTCCTATTGACACCAACAATAGGATGCTACTCCTCCCACTGACACCAATGATGGGGCACTGTTCCTCCTACTGACCACAATGACAGGCCACTATTCCTCCCACTGACCCCAACGATGGGGCACTGTTCCTCCCACTGACCCCAACAATGGGGCACTATTCCTCCCATTGACACCAGTGACAGGGCACTGTTCCTCCCAATGAACTCAACGATAGGGCACTGTTCCTCCCACTGACTCAGCGACGGGGCACTGTTCCTCCCACTGATCCCAATGATGGGGCACTGTTCCTCCCACTGTCACCAGTGACGGGGCACTGTTCTTCCCACTGATGCCAACAACAGGGAACTGTTCTTCTCACTGACACCAGAAATGTGAAACTAATTATCCCACTGACACCAACAATGTGGCATGGTTCCTCCCACTGACCACCAAGCCTAGGGTATTGTTTACTCCCACTGCTGCCAGGGCATTTTCTACTCCCACTGGCCACAACCCTGCCCCCCTGAAGGGTAGAAAACTTGTTTCCAAAGTTTGGAGACCCCTGCTGTAGAGGATTAATTGTAAAATATAGTGATGGTCCACTGAGCTTATAATAGTAAAATTGTGGTAATATCCAGAATAAATTTGACCATTATCCAAAATAAACTTGTTGCCAATAATAATATTTCAATAATTGGCTTTATATTGGTTTCTACATCTCACATTTAAAGGTCCACAGCAACAGTTTCAAACATCCAAACAAGTATCAGGAAGCTTTCCACAATGAAAAATGTTTGTCGATAAATGTACACCAGTAACTGTGTGGATACCTTCAGAAAATGTTGCTGTGGACCCTCGAGGATGGGTTATAGAAACATATATAAAGCTAAGTCTTGAAATATCATTATTGGCAACAAGTCAAGTTTATTCTGGATATTTCTGATGTTCCTATTCTACCAAGCCCAGTAGACCGATGCCATCTAATACAATTAAGATTCTACAGTTTTGCTGCAAAATCAATGGTTCAGCATGTCTACCTTGGGGCATTGAATTACTACCCTGTATAGTACACAGTCATATCTGCATGGATCGATTGGATTAGCTCCCTTTAAAATACTACAAGGTTTTTTTTTTTTCTTGCTAGTAGTAAAGCCTTAGGAGTTGATTTACTAAAACTTGAGTGTGCAAAATCTGGTGCAGTTCTGCATAGAAACCAATCAGTTTCCAGGTTTTATTGTCAAAGCTTAATTGAACAAGATGAAGGTAGAGGCTGATTGGCTACCATGCATAACTAAGAACCAAAATAAAATGACTAGGTATGGACTCAACCAGGATTTGGTGGATTTATTGTGTTAAATCATACATTTATCACAAACATACAACATACATCGCATCACCAGCCTACTAAGTGACATATCGGACTGGATGTCAAACCACTTCCTCAAACTCCACCTTTCCAAAACTGAGCTCCTAGTATTCCCCCCAGCCCGTGCCCACCCCCCTGACTTCTCCATCAAGACCAACAACACCACCATCAGTCCCTCCCCTCATGCCAGGGTACTAGATGTAATCCTAGACTCCAATCTGTCCTTTCTGCCCCAAATCCAATCGCTGACAAACTCATGTAGACTTCACCTCCGCAACATCTCCAAGATACGTCCGTTCCTAACCTCGGAAACCACTAAGCAACTTATCCACTCCCTTGTTATATCACGACTTGACTACTGTAACTCCCTTCTCACTGGCCTACCTCATCGCAAGATATCCCCTCTTCAGTCTACCATGAATGCTGCTACCAGACTCATCCACCTTACTAACCGTTCTGTGTCCGCCACCCTCCTCTGCCAATCCCTCCACTGGCCTCCACTCAGTGTCCTCCATCCCTCTCTGCCAATCCCTCCACTGGCCTCCACTCAGTGTCCTCCACCCCTCTCTGCCAATCCCTCCACTGACCTCCACTCAGTGTCCTCCACCCCTCTCTGTCAATTCCTCCACTGGCCTCCACTCAGTGTCCTCCACCCCTCTCTGCCAATTCCTCCACTGGCCTCCACTCAGTGTCCTCCATCCCTCTCTGCCAATCCCTCCACTGACCTCCATTCAGTGTCCTCCACCCCTCTCTGCCAATCCCTCCACTGGCCTCCACTCAGTGTCCTCCACCCCTCTCTGCCAATCCCTCCACTGGCCTGCATTCAGTGTCCTCCACCCCTCTCTGCCAATCCCTCCACTGGCCTCCACTCAGTGTCCTCCACCCCTCTCTGCCAATCCCTCCACTGGCTTCCCATTGCCCAATGGATAAAATTCAAAACACTAACACTGACGTATAAAGCCGTTCATAACACTGCCCCAAATTACATCACGATCTTGTCTCTAAATACCACCCAAACCGTCCTCTCCGCTCCTTGCAAGACCTCCTACTCTCTAGCTCCCTTGTCTCCTCCTCCCATGCTCGTCCCCAGGATTTCTCAAGGGCTTCACCCATCCTCTGGAACTCCCTACCCCAATCTATCAGACTATCGACTACTCTGCTCACTTTTAGGCGCACTCTGAAAACCCATCTCTTCAGGGAAGCCTACCTTGCCCTAAGCTAATACTGGAATCCTCTATTCTTCCAACCACTCCATCCCCCACAGCTAATTACCTTTTTTACCACTATCCCCTCCCTCCTAGATTGTAAGCCCTCTAATCCCTCTTGTATTGAACTGTATTGTTACTGTACTGTCTCCCTCCATAATGTAAAGCGCTGAGCAAACTGTCTGCGCTATATAAGTCCTGTATAATAGTAATAATAATATTAATAATAATAAATAATAAGACTGGTGGTCAAAGAGCACATAAACGATTCATTTACTCTAAACAAAGACATCAATTCAAAACAAAAATTCCACACTCCACAGGTCTCCATTGTGTCCCCATTGTAGTATTTGGGGGATATCTCTAAGGCATATATACATCAAATATTCTTCATATCCCTCAAAAATGCTTTGCATATAGAATTCCAACATAGAAGGACTTTCATAACTTGGTCAAGGAAAGATTCCTCTTGTCAACTGAATGCCACTTTAACCCAAGGATATATTGTGTCAATAAAGTGATATAGGCCTCCTTGGGTTAAAGTGGCATTCAGTTGACAAGAGGAATCTTTCCTTGACCAAGTTATGAAACGTCCTTCTATGTTTTAATTCTATATGCAAAGCATTTTTGGTGGATATAAAGAAAATTTGAAGTATATATGCCTAAGAGATATCCCTCAAAGACTAAAAAGGGGACACAATGGAGATCTGTGGAGTGTAGTGTTTTTGTTTTGAAATTATATGTTTTTAAGATGTCTTTGTTTAGAATAAAGGATTCGTTTATGTGCTCTTTGACCACCAGCCTTATTATTTTAATGTATGATTTAACCACTTGCCGTCCGGCCGCTGTATGGGGAGCTCTGGGGGACTCTGGGTAGCACTTAAATCCCCCAGAGCTTCCCCTGGTGACCATCCAGTACCTGGAAGAGGCTGTACCCACATCATTAAAGGGGACCTCCTGTTCAACCACCATCCTGTAACCTGGATGAGATCCATCTTTCCTGGGCTGCATCTAATACCACTCTAAGAGGGATCCCTGGCAGACCTCCATTTAATATTATACTGCGCAATATCTTTGCGCATCTGGTGAGTGTGCATTTTATCTGTTTCCTGCCCCTCAACGAACCTTTTGAATTATATGCAACTGGGATTAATCGAGTCATCTGGGCCTTGGCTATATTTATTTATTTTCATATGTATTTACTTATGGACTGGAATATTATTTATGTGGCATCTATTCATATATAGATTGATTGGTTGTTTTTCCTATATACTGTACATTAGGACTTTATTTTCAATATTAAACTTAAACTTGAAGGAATGTTGGGTAACTGTGGGATACTCAAAGAACATGGAGTAGTATCTTGAGGACACTTGTCTCGTTCTCAAAACCTCTTAGCACAGTCCTTGCAGCAATGGAATGAACAACACAGAGACACCATAAGAATATCCATCCATGTGCACAGGCTGACTCTGATCCAAGAGGGATAGTTGCAGCACACAGTCACTGGGATCTCTCACACAATGGTCTGTACTAGTGATGGGCTGAACACCCCCTTGCTCAGTTTGCGGTCGAAAATTCAAACATAACGAAAGTTTGACCGTGAACTTTGAACAAAGGGGACAATACACTAAGCGGTATCTTACTGTATCGGAGTATGTGGTAAGATACTGCACAACTACTAAACACATTGTATATTGTTTCAGCTGTCAGTGGGGTTCCCCCCAAAGCACCTTGTTCCCATGTTGATGGGGACAAGGGCCTCTTCCCCACAACTGTGGCCGGTGGTTGTGGGGGTCTACAGGCAGGGGGCTTATCGGAATATGGAAACCCCCTTTAACAATGGGGCCCCCAGATCTCAACCCCCCATGTGAATGAGTATGGGGTACAAGGTACTGCTACCCATTCACAAAAAAATGGGTAGTATAAAAATGACAGAAGACAGTGAATCAAGATGCCAGCCACCATCGCCAACCCCCCAAAAAAAAGAAAACACCCGCTCCACTCTCGAAGTTCCCACAATCTGACAGCTGCGCCGAGATGACAGTTTTTAAATAGTGTGTTGATGTCAACTCCGCCCCTTGTGATGTCATCATGCGCTGTGATTGGCCAAAGCATTGCATCTGACCTGTGGTCAGATGCATTGCGTTTGTCAATCACAATGCACTGTCAGGGCACGGAGCATTGTGGGGCACGGTGGGTGAATAGCCTGCTGAATGCCCTTGCTGTTCGTGTGTTCCCCAAACATGCAAATGGCCAATGTTCAAACATTTAACTTAACATTTAACCAGGGGCGGACTGACAACTCATGTGGCCCCAGGCAATAGGGGATCATGGGGCCCCTGTGTCCTTGCCCAAACTCAAAAAAGCCTATGAAAAAAGTACCAGGGGCATCTCATGGGGCCCCCTACTGACCCCGGGCCCACGGGCAGTGCCCGAGTTTCCAAATGGTCAGTCCGCCCTTGCATTTAACTCAAACATACAGTCCATCCCTAGTCTGTACTTACAAATGTCCTTAGATATGTGGATTCCTTCTTTCAATATCAGCCAGACATGTCTCCGATGGACTCTGAGGTTTCCCAGATAAATCCCCTGATCAGCTCCAGAAAATTTAAGTAGAATAGGACCCCCAGCTCTAGTTTTGCTGGGAACCTGATGAACAGATGAAAAAGCTCAGATGCACTGCTTAGAAGAACAGTAGCTCTTTAACCTGGAAACTTCTCCTGAACAAGAACCCCTCTAATCCAGGTCTTAAACTATTTACGCAATCTCCTCGCCACCTACTGGGCACCCACCCCCAGGGATTGACTAAGACCACTTAAATATTCAAGCTGATTATTTTTTTCTCCCAGCCCACTATATTCCAGAAGCCAAGAGGAAGCTCTGAAATCAATGAGACACAGAATAGCCCAAAATAATCACAAGCTGCTCAACCAGGGGCGGACTGACAACTCATGGGGCCCCCAGGAAATAGGGGATCATGGGGCCCCTGTATCCTTGCCCAAACACAAAAAATCCTATGAAAAAGGTACCAGGGGCATCTCATGGGGCCCCCCACTGACCCCGGGCCCAAGTTTCCAAATGGTCAGTCCGCCCCTGTGCTCAACTGATCACAGTAGAGCTGAATGAACTAAATTTACCTAAGTTGTCTAGCAGCCAAACTAGGAGTGTGTTACACACATAGGATCCTGTGGGGGATGTACAAGAAGATATGTTGTCAGACCAAGTCTACACCCCTTGCACCACCCAGCGCTGCTTTACCGACAGCAGCTCATAGGCAAGACTGGAAATCAGAGATCAGATGACTAGACTAGAAAAGTGTTTGGGGTTTCCTGAGCCTGTATTAAAACCACAGATGGTGATGATGTCTTCTCATGTCTTCTCACAGTCCGCAGTCTGGACCCTTTGGACAATACCAAGTAGAATGTGTGGTCGGGTGACCACTGTAAAACAATTTTAATTATAGGAAACAAAGCTGATTTTTTTTCATGGCAACACATAGACTCTGCTAATACTGTATGCCAGCTGTTTTCTCAAGCCTCAGGTGAACAACTAGAAGCACTTACCCAAGAAAAACAAAGACTTGATTGATGTGCTGTCAGAGACATACTTATTTTTTCATGATATGGATTTATGTGAGCAGATATGAAGTGGATAAGACGGCTCTTTAAAGCATAAGAACCAACAGATTAAAGGAAAGAGCCACTTTTGTTAAAAAGATTACACAAGTTTTATAACTGCTATACAAGCCGGTTTTATTGTTATCATAGATCCCCTTTTAAATCTGTAGCCAGCTGTTATTTTCTACAATAAAGACTTGAAAAAATGCATATGTCCAGGGCTTTTCAGAAATGTCATCATCCGAAGTCAGTGATTGTTTTACTGATTTTCCTAGACATTTCCACAGAGCTTGTGGTCAAATGACAGGCATCTTCTGCAATAGGAGTTACATTTTTGTTCATATTTTAAATGACTTGCACATGTAAACAGATGTTAGGAATGCAGATGTTCATCCCCTCCTTTCTTTCCTCTTACTCTCCTTCCTTTCTCACTGTGACCCATTACTTCACCCTTCCTCCCTCCCACTCACCCTTCTGTTCTCCTACCTTTCTCCTTGTCATGTATACTTCCTTCCTCCCTCCCACTCATCCTTCTTTTTCCTTTCCCTTACCCTTTCGCCTTTCCTTTTCAGTTTTCCTTTCAATTTCTCCTTCTCCTTTCCCTTTCTTTTTCCTTGTTCCTTTCCCTTTCCATTTACCCTTCTCTTTTCCCTTTCTTTTTCCTTGTTCCTTTCCATTTACCCGTCTCCTTTCCCTTTCTCCCCCCATTCTCCTTTCCCTTTTCTTTTTCTTGTCCCCTTCCCCTTTTCCTTTCCCAATTAGCTTCCCCCTGTCCCATTTCCTCTGTCCCTTTTTCCTTTTTCCCCATTTTCCTTTCGCCCCTTTCCCATTCTCCTTTCCCTTTCCTTTTACTTGTCCCCTTTCCCTTTTCATTATCCCCTTTTCCTTTTCTCTTTTCCATTTCCCTTTACCCTTTCTCATTCTCCTTTGCCTTTCACCTTCTCTTTTCTTCTACATGTCCCCTTTCCCTTTTCCCTTTCTCCTGTCCTTTTTCCTTAGTTTCCGGCCCCCTTTCTCATTTACTTTCCTATTTGCCCTTTCCCACTCTCATTTTCCCTTTCCCCCTTCCTTTTCCCTTTCCATGTCCTCTTTCCCTTTCCCCTGTCCTCTATTTCCAGTTCACTTTCTCATTTCCCTTTCCATGTCCACTTTCCCCTGTCCTTTATTCCCAGTTCCCTGTTCCCTTTCTCATTTCCCTTTCCCCTGTCCTCTTTCCTCAGTTTCCTGTCCTCTTTCTCATTTACCTTTCCCATTTCCCCTTTCCCATTCTCATTTTCCCTTTCCCCCTTCCATGTCCTCTTTCCCTTTCCCCTGTCCTCTTTCCTCAGTTTCCTGTCCTCTTTCGCATGTACCTTTCCCATTTCCCCTGTCCCATTCTCATTTTCCCTTTCTCCCTTTCTTTTCCCTTTCCATATCCTCTTTCCCTTTCCCCTGTCCCCTATTCCCAGTTCCCTGTTCCCTTTCTCATTTCCCTTTCCCTTTCCCTTTCTCTTTCCCTTTCCTCTGTCCCTTTTCCTTTATCCTTTCCTTTCTCTTTCCCTTTCCTTTCCTTCAAAAAAACAAATACCTTTATCAGTGCCCTTATGATGCTGACACAAGCCATGTTGAGTTGCTGTACAAAATAGGTAATTCAGAGCTGATTCACACATGTGCAGTGCAGATTGAAGCTCAGGTTTCACAGCTAATTGGCACAGTATTTGTTCAGCAGTTCAGGTCAGGTTTAGATCAGGTTCAGGTCAAGATTTTATCCTCTTCACAACTGATGACGTATACAATTTAGAAACAGTTCCCATAGAAGTCAATAGCCTGTAATCTGCACGTGAACCAGACTGCACTGCTCAGAAATCACATGGGACTCTTTTTCAATTTACACTGAATCCGCACTGCCAGTGCACCAGACATATGTGAGCAGACACCATAAGAAGCAATGTTAATTCACATGTCATGTGGATTGGATGTGGTTCAAAGCACATCCAATCCACATATAGTGTATGTGAACCGGTACTCACATTATCCGTTAGATTCAACTGTAAACAAATGGCGTTTACAAATGGCAGTATACAGTATATACTGGAATTTTTTTTTTCACTAGTAATGGCAGCAATCAGCAACCTATAGCAGGACTGCAGGACTGTAGGACTGTGGGACTGCGGCAGGCAGTCTGACACTGAGGGGAACTAACTTGGTGTTACTAACATCCCCAGTGATACCAATACAGTGATCAGTGCTAATAAAAAGCACTGACACTGCACTAATGGCACTGGGCTGGAAGGGGTTAACATCTGGGGTGATAAAAGGGTTATCTGTGTGCTGTGTGTTGCACAGTGTGCTGTGTAAGTGCTTTCCACTGTAAGCACACTGCTTTGTATGGCTCTGCTATGCATACCGTAATGTATGGCTCTGCTGCTATGCTATGCAGAGCCATACAAAGCAGTGTGCAGGAGCTGACAGGGGAGAGATCTGTGTTGTTTTTATACACAGGCCTCTTCCCCGTTAGAGATAGTCGGCGGTCACTGGGTGCTGGTGAAAAAATCACCAGCCGGGACCCGGTGATTGACAGCTGAGGTCACGAATGGCAGCACGGGTAAGGCCGCCAGCATGCCCCCTACCCAGAACTGCAAAATCACACACATATATATATATATATATACATGATTTTGCACATCCATGTCCCCTGTATTTCTGCTCTAGGGTGGAGGGGGAATGGTTAAAACGTAATTTCAGGCATGTATGTAATGCTTTTTCCTTGTTCCTTTTCCTTTCCATTTCCCCTTCTCCTTTCCCTTTCTCCTGTGCCCTTTCCCTTTTCATTTCCCCTTTACCATTTTCCTTTTCCCTTTCCCATTTACCTTCCCCTTGCCCCCTTTTCCATTCTCCTTTCCCTTTTCTTTTACTTGTCCCCTTCCCCTTTTCCTTTCCCAATTACCTTCCCCCTGTCCCATTTCCTTTGTCCCCTTTCCCTTTTCATTCTCCCCTTTCCCTTTTCTCTTTTCCATTTCCCTTCACCCTTTCTTGTTCTCCTTTGCCTTTCACCTTCCCTTGTAGTGGAGTTATGGCATCTGTGGCAGCCAATGAAGATGACTATGGCCCTGGAAGGGGATCAGAAGGATGATAATGGTGGTGACAATGCTTGTGATGGATTGATACGGGGAAGCACTAATGTTAGATCAGTGGAGAATGGCACTTTAGGAAATAGGCATGAAGTAAATGTATATAGATATGACAACGTCATTGATGATGAAACGCGTTGGAAGGAGCCAGAGTGGATGACGTCATTGCGCACCAGAACATGGTGGCCATCTTAATGGTTGGAAACAAATCATTTATGGACATGGTGGCATGTTGTTTTAAGACTTTTATTATGTACGTTTAATACTGTAGTGGGCATTAAAGATCTAATATTTACTACACTATGAGGATTCCTTTTTCCATTTACCTTGGAGTATCCTCTATGAGGATAATATTTATTTAGGTGTATCTGCTGTAAGCTTCATATTGAAGATCAAGATCACTAAGGAATACATTTAGTCCAGTAGTCACTTCCAGAAAGCATACAGCACTTATAGACCTTTCCTTTGGGGGTCATTACTGTGACAATCGCGCGTCAGACCCTTGACCTTCTCACCAAACTCGTCACCGAAGGACTAGCCAATCTGACACCACGATGTCACGTGCGTAACAGTGCCACGCCCAGCTGCACCATGCACAACGATTTTCCAGCTAATGGGAGCACAATCCATGTATCGGCAGCCTGAATGTGATTGTTACTGGGTTAGGTTAATTACACAATTAACCCTTCACACTGCCCCCACCTCCTTTTTGTACAGAGAAAGAGGAAACTCAGCAATACACTAGGATCATTGGTTAATCGTCGGTATACCGCTATCTCCACAGACAGGTTATACAGAGGGTTAAACACTCATAGTAGCGCTCTTCAGCGGCAGGGATTCGTAAGTCACATTAAAGAGCTATAGAAACAGTTCAACACTTTCAGGAAGTAAGATTTATTACTAAAAGGTCAAAAGGGTGCAGTAGAAATATTTACAGAAAAAAGATGTAACCGATATATATATATATATACACAGAGCACAACAGCACAGCAAACAGATAACAGAAAGAAGTTTAGGTAAATAAGTACTTGCCGAAAGATACCTGGGGTTAAGCAGTGTCAAGTCTGATGAGCTCAAAAGGGATTTCTGGTCTCGCACTCAGTTTCGCTGTTACAGCGAGATTCCCATTTCTCTCTGTCTGCGAGATGTTAAACCACAGGAGATCCTCACTTCTCTCTCTACACACAAAGCATAACAGCTTATTTCTACCCAAAGTCAATGAGGTGTCTCTTACAACAGAACCCAATTACCTTATTTGGGCAAAGGATTGTTAGGCAGGGGCTCAGCATCATACACTGATTGCATTCCTGAGGGAGGGGGATAATCAGAGGAGGGAGACTGATTTGGAATTTAAGAGAAATACCAAAATGCTGAAGTTTGGAGCAAAATGGTGAACCGCACCTCTCCCTGTGTGCATGATTGTTACAATTACCATCTGGTGAGGGATAATGTGGTTGGTGTTGGTGAAGGCTTTCTCCCTTTGATGGTATCCTGGGCACCTATTGGATATGTGTTGGGTCTTGGTTGATGGACTTTTTACTTCTTATATAAAAGCTTTGGATTGGACTTTCTGATATATGTAAAAGCATATTTAAAAATGTGTTTTAGCTCTGCACCCTCTATCTATATATGTTTATGCATTGTAACCTGCAATGTTGTGCTAGCCACTTGTGTGGGGTATACCTACTGAACGTACGCAGACCCAAGTGCGATATAGTCTATTTTTCTATTTTGTGTAATAAATGTGCAAGCATGCTGTCAATAGAGCTCTGAGGGCCTACATGATTTATGATAAAATAAATAATTGTACAGTAACTTTGTCAAGGCTGAGATGATGAAATCCTTCTGCTGCAGGCAGGAGGAAGCATTTCCTCAGTCTCCAACCCCCAGTAATTATCTTGAAACTTTGGGGCTGATTTTCTACAACTGGAGAGTGCAAAATATGGTGCAGCTCTGTGTATGATAGCCAATCAGTTTCTATTTTCAGCTTTGATATAAACAACCTAAAGGTTGGTTGGTTTTTATGCAGAGCTGCACCAGATTTTACACTCTAAGACTTGGTTTGCACTATGGTTGTGGGTATTGCATCGGTTTCTGCACCCGCAACCACCCGCAGCTAAATTGTGCTGCTCTTAGGAGACATGCGGGGCATCCATTCATTTTGAATGGCACCCCCACGCATCTCACCCAGCAGTGCGATTGTGGGTGCAATCAAGAA